>NC_048567.1:24077376-24419876 GCF_013265735.2 Oncorhynchus mykiss
AACCCTGTTTAGGCCATTGATCACCAGATGAATAACATGTTTTTCAAACATACTGGTGCCATAGTATACAATTTACTCTCCAATTTCTCTGTAATGTCTTGAAGCTATGGAAGGCTGATTTGGCCGAAAGACAGAAAAATCATACTAGAAGCCTCACTCGACATGATTCTTTTTCTAGTTGAAAAGAAATCAACATCATTGCCTTGATGGCTGATTCAAGGTGTGAAGATCTGATTGACCAATTACTCCCCACTATGGGCTGAGGCCCGGATTGTTCCCTCTCTCATGGCTCTGTCACTGGGGGCAGTTTCTGGTTGATTGCCCTCGGACCACTCCTCCACAGAGCCCCACACAGTGGCATTCAACAAGATCCATCAGGCCTTTCCACATGGTAACACCTCATGCAATGGAGGCTTCGCCATTGGCACATTCACAACCAAGCCAACTGTCACCTCAAATCAAACACCCAAACAAAAGCAAAACCTTCCCACATGAAAGAAAGAGGGGGAGAAATCAAATAAACAACCGTTTAGCTTAACAAAACTGGCCTCAAACAAATCTGTCCATTCGACTATGTGCTGGCAGGGGAGATGATCATGGGATTAACTTAAAAAGTCCATTGTAAGCTTCCACAATCCAAATAACGTATGACATTAGAGGCTATAATCAGCAACCATACTTTCTATTCATTTCACCTGTTTTCCAACAGCCTTAACTAAAAACCCATCAGCCGAGTACAGAATTGCTACAGTGATAGGATGGTTACTTGCAGCTACTGACTGGCCAATTTGTTAAGCATTTCGGCAAAGTCCGCAGTCAGCACCATTCAGGTTGGTGTTGGTTCTTTGGGACCCGCCCACCACTGCTGGCCATGTGATCGTAAGGATAAGCTGCTGCATGCAGCCCCACACAGAGGGATCGGGGGATTATTAGATTACAAGTGATCCTGTTGGACCAACCGGGCTGCGAGGGACCAATGCCATCGGCCATGTGCAAATATGAGGAAATATGTGTATGGCATTGTGTATAACTCATTATTTTTAGAGATCAATCTCAAAGCGATCAGGATTTCCCAACTCTACGGCTCAGGGGAAAATCTCAATGCCTCAAAAATGTGAATACTCAAAGACGTACATTTATAAGAAACTCAACAAATACTCAAACTCTCAAATCTACTGCTAAAATTCTCAAAGGCAATTGTGATATATTTGACGCAATAACAGAGACAGATAGTTGTAATTGTCAAGCTGAGCTAAAAAGACACACATGTACACATACACACATAAACCTGTGTAATTGGATGACATCACACGACTTACTTGACTTTTTCTTCTGCTTCCGTGTCCTATGATGTCGGCCATTTTCGTTGCTTGTTTTGCTGTGATTGGTAGAATGGGGTGGTGCAGCATTTGGGATATGTGTTGGGGATCTTGGTGCCTTTCAGGAGCGTAATGGGATTCTTGTTACTTTCGGTTATCTAGCTTTATGAAGAATGTACACCACTCATACAGCTAGATAACCAAAGATAACAACCAACCCCTAAGGCTGCCCATCCTCTTGTGCCACAGGTGATATGCATTGGCCAGATTCTGACCTATAATCAGGAAAAAGACCGTATAAACAATCAGAAAAATTAAGACTTGAATTTCCCTTTTCAAATTTAAGAGCACCCTAAGTAAACTTTAGCAGTTCTATAGAGAGGTCTGGCCACATTCATGCAGAACCTAAAATGTAAGAAATGCTGATTATTTTAAATTAATCAACTTTAATCAAATGTGTACTTAACAGTTCACAAAATACCAGAACCTCCTGAACCTCTGCTTAAAGTACTCATCAGCAATTGGCCTGCCAACATTTCCCTGCCAATCCACCCTCACTGTTCTGCTGTTACAAAGTCTTTGATTGGATGGCCAGCCCATAACATGGCAGCCAAAGCCTTGAATCCTCAAAGCCCAATAATCAGCGTGAGGCTTGATCAAAACACCAGTCCAAACTGGTTATGGCGCCAGTCTTCCCAGACCACCCCTCTCCGCCCCTGCGCCCACCCCTATGGTGAGGCAGTCTCTCACAAGGACTGGCTCCATAGGAGGGTGATGGCTTCAAACGCCACCCCCCGCCATGTCCAAAATGTATTTTTTAAATTAAAACCGTTTTACTGTAAGATGCAGAGAGAAGGGTTTGTCTCTTGCGTTTGCATATCTATCAGAGATTCCACACTAAATTGGGGAGGGCATGTTCAAGGTTGGTGTCAGAATACGGCACAAAAGCACAAACACACACAAGTGCAAACCTACACACACAGATACACACACACACACAGAGTACACACATTTATGGCACATCGCACAAAGTGTTTCTGTGTGCCCAGCCCCACATCGAGGCTCCTCCCATCTATACGTGTTCTAATGACTGACAGGAGAGATGGGGGGAGAGCGAGAACGACAGAGAACATTCTCCCCTTTAGTGTACACATCTTTACCTGTAGTCTCATACTGTTGTCAGACAACACATCCTCTCCTTACTGTCAGCTAGAACAAGGATTCAAGCTTGAAAATGTCTTCTATCTTATTTTGGTTCATAATCTACCAGTCACCATAAGGATTTCTAACCACCTTTATCATTTCTTACTACATTATGATACACAAGGACAAAGCAAGGTTCTTTGAAAGCCTCCGCACTCGCAAACATGCATATTCCATACAGTGCATGCACATACACCCATGCACGCAAGCACACACACGTGCAAACCAAACAAAAGCATGCACACATGCTGGAAATAAGAATGCCACTATCTTTCCTGAAAAAGTGACTATTCACTCAGGAAGGTATTTCTTCCTGCCAAGGACAAAATGACATCAAAACAAAATACTGATGCAGTTACAGAAATGTCCTGATCTGTACGTGTTTTTTTTTGTCAAAGAGAATTTACATGTTACAACATAATTTGAAATGATATCTGACATGGATATTAGATAAACTTATATATAATAATAAGACTTGATTATATAAGCATAAAGGGTTGTCAGTACATCTATCGCAGTGATTAATTTGATTGTACTTATAAAGCATGAAATGATTTTGAATTATACTATCCCAGGATTAATATTTGAAATTCAACAAAATAATAATAATAATTGGCTGTTTTTTTTAATACTGTACACAGTATGTGTTTTTAAATTGCTCAGTTATTAGATCAAATAAATAGTCGTAATACTACCACCTGATAAGTAACATTATATTCTCAACATTATATTGAAAACAATCAAAAACATGTATTTTATGTTATTTTCAAGAAATTACATTTGACATGTATTTCATCGTTTGCAGTGGAGAGTTGGAATTGGAAAGTTGTTGTTTTTATCAGCCTATTTTATTAACCTATATTATTATCATTATTACTGTTATTATTATACTGTGCAAATTCCAAATAGTTTGATACGCAGTTGTGACGATTCCTTCTGATAACGTCAATGCATTTGACCAACTTTATTTCAAGTAATTATAATAAACATTATTTAAGGAAATAAAGTAAGAAAGAATATGTTTCATATTAGGCCTACATTGCACCAGATGCGATTACAAAGAACTCACACTGCGCATCTGTAACGAAGCTCATGTCAGATTCAGCACCACAATAGTGGACAGCTGCCTTGTCTCTTAGTAGCCTTCAGTGCCAGGATTTCAACACCAAAATCCCAGATAAGCATATTAACTATCATACAATCCGTTTGTTAAAAATAACTACATTTGTTTTCTTGTTCTAACAGTTGAACATAGGCCTACCCCTTGGTAAATTCAGATAGGCTTCTATGGCGCAGTAACATGCCAAGGAGAGATCCGGTTCGACTGTCTATTACTGCATCTTGCCAACCACATAATTGTCAAGGGGTATATCTCTTTCAGCCATTCATTCAGTCATTCAGTCATTCATTCAAACAAACCTAATCACTCCTCGCCATTGTATAAGACGTTGGTGACGTCCTTCAAATGTATGCTTAGGAATGATTGAAAATGTTTGATGAAGCAATACACAATGCACATATTTTCTGTAGATTTATTTTAGGTACAAAGAAAGTAGTTATAGCTTTATAATAAAGTGATCAATGTATGCCTTTGAGATATGACGTGATTCGATGTAATTAAATCCAACCTTATCTGTAATGTATTGGCACATTGCTGTTTTCTCAGGTCTCAATGCTTATGCACGAGGCACGAACTGAGGTCATTTCTAAATGTTCATCATATGTAATTGGCGCGGTCGATGCAATCTGTTGGCAGAGGGCCTAAGCTACTGTAGCCTACCGCTGCACACTGGAACCTTGTGGCGTCATTATACCAACAGCGTCCACTGCTACTGAAAAATTACGAGCTTGACAAGTATGAACGCAAAGGTGTAGATAAGCAGTAAAATAACATTTCATTTCTGTATTCTCTTGTGAAATGATGATTGATACAGTATTAATATCCATAGGCTTAGTCAATTTGTAATATTTTAATTATTGAATCGAATGGACTAAGTTTTCAATGGGTACTTGCACTGCACTCTTATGCACAAATAATATCATTTAGGCTAATCGAATTACAAAAGGTTGGTGTTATCGAGTATACTTGGGACCCTAAACCCTAACCCTAACCTTAACCTTAACCTTACCTCAACAATATCCATATCCATAACCATAACCATAGCCATACCCCATTACCTAACCCTAACCTTAACCCTTACCTTAACCATTTTACAAGTCGACTTCAACGGGGTATGGACGTTCCAAGGATCCCGGAGAGCACGAACCAACTACAAAAAGTTACGATTTTAGCTAAACACGTCCCACAATGTCTCTTCCATTTGGAATTTGTGCAAGTGATTTAACTGAGTTAAAGTGATCAATGACTAAGCCATACCTGGCCAGTTATTAAGAGTGTGTGGTGTATTTATATTACCTATTCCACCTGCTCTGTTGCGCCTATATGTCTCTCCATTGAAACCTGAAAAAAACAAAAACAAGAGACGCTTATTGTCCAACCCATCTGCAGTCGTATGGTAACTGTCCGGCTAAAGTCAACAATTACAACAACACAGTTTCGTTTGAACTGAGTATATTACTTTTGTTATTGTCCCTACAGACAAGTACGAGGCCTCAAGTCTGCATCTGCCCTTCTAGATATGACGTTGAGGCAACATAAAACCACTACATGGTCCAAGATAGTAGGCTAAAATTCACGAGGGCGTTGTTATGTAATCTACCTGTATAAAGGCATCTGAGCTAGATAGGTACCCGAGTCTAGAGATAGGACACGCCTCAGACGACATCTCCAAAAGCTCTTTAAAAGACATTTGGCAATAGGCAGATCGATTTTTAGACAAGGCCTTCAACAGTACTCGTCAAAAACCGAGTCAGACCTACATCACGCACAACCCACAATCCAGCTAGGTGCTTGGAAGAGATGTGCACATTAAATTATTTGCAATTTAATAAAGAAAACACGCACGTTTATGGATAGAACGTCACCAGATGTAGCACCAACTATAAAACCAAACCAAACAACAACCTGGCTGTGCAAAAACCAATTCGCTTTTTCCTCTTAGGCAGCAAAATGCAAGCGTTACATTTCATGTAATTCTGCAGTCTCTTTATTTACACATCATACCATGGCCTGTGACAACTAATGTGTACGCAATGTGCTATTGCGGATTATTAACGTATATATTAGTGTCCTGTACAGGCATACCAATATATATAAATATAGTACTACTTCACAAACCATAATGGAAATGCATATCCATGGTCTATGCTCCAGTAACGCGCACACGTGTGCTCAGAAGGCCGCGTATTCGACGTGCACGTGCGGATTTGATGGCCTTGTGATTCTCCATCCACCCGCTATAGGTGTGAGCAGTAGTACTTTATACTATTGCTATTAAGCGTTTTCATAATCTGGACTCGAATCTCAAATGATCAATTGATCAAGGCCTTGCCTACATTTTGAATAGGCGAATTGTCCTTAAAACTATAGAAGTTGAATAATAGGCTACATTATTGTGGACTACATTATGTGGCAAATTACACGGCGGATGACATGTAGACAATTTTCTTGTGATGTTTTATAAGTACATCTGGCTACATGAATTATTTATGTAGAAATTGTATGGTATGTAAAATGACATATGCGTTATATTACCTCTGTGAGTCTGCGTCTGTCTGTGTTGATGCATGTGGAACCTTGCAGTGTGAGGGGCATGGTTAGTCTACTCCATGGTGCGTAATGGAGGTCGTTATCAAGCCCCCTAGCCTAAGATTGACCATATCCCATCTTTCTTTGTTTGTGCAAAACTATTAAACTGTAATAGGTGAAGTGTTGGGTGTAATGAAGGAGAGAGCTGTGTCGTATCTAATACATAGTGAGCCTGCCCTTCCAGTCATTAAATTCAAGAGAGCCCAAATCCAAAATAATGTATATGTCGAAATGGTTGTTTCCATATGCTACAAATATAATTTCAGCCTACAAAATTAAGCCATACTGTAATGGATAGGCTAGTTTTTTTTTTTTCTGTCTTGTAGGCTATCTAATGTCCGGACACCGTGCAATATAAATTATCATACACAATCTTCAAATGAGCATAACCATTTGAAATGATAGCCTATTCGAATGATACAGGAAAACCGGTGCCAAAGACGCATTTATTGCGGCCGATATTGCGCGAATAGCATACCGTGAGTGCCAAACCCACTAGGATAAAACGATGCGCTAGCGTGTTCTTTTATTTGTTCTGTTTTATGCTATACATGCATGCAAAATTACGACTGCGTTGTCCGCATCCGCTCCAATAGCACGCAACAGAACATACATTTTCTAATCATATATGCCATACTCACCCCGGTGTCTGCCAGCCACGGTTTACAAACGCTCTCCACAACAATCAACCAAGCGAGTCAAGAGATGTAGAACAACTGAGCGCTTGTAGGTTGGCTCGCGCCTGGTCTTGAGCTTCATGGCTGCAGCTCGCTGTGACGTCGCGCTGGCCCCATCCATTCATCTTTTCGCGGCTGGGTCCCCCTTGTTTATAATCGAGATTATTTCCCATAGAGATGGTGTTCGCCTCCCCCCGCGGAGAGCGAAGTGAACCGTTCGCTGTGCCTCGCGCTCGCCATTCCTCTTGTACAATGCATATGAACTTAAACATGCCTGCCAAAAAACATATAGCATTGACAAGACCCTCCCCTTATGACACGACAGTAGGGGCCTCTCTGACACGATGCAGCTCTATTGTGTCCCCTCCCCTCTGAAATTAAGAAAGCTGGCTGCGATATGAATATATTCAACATCTCTCCCAACCATGGTTTTGTATAACGGTAAATGTTATCGCCCTCAAGAGTGCACGTGTCCAAGATATTCGTCTCATATAGGCTAAACTACTACAATCCTTTATGTCTGTTCATGGCGTCCATTTTCTTGTGATTTCATGCCAATGGTACGAGGTTGAGGTTATATGAATCAGTGATATGGGCTTCAATAATCCACTTGGGATATATTTCTAATATTGAGTGAAATAACTCTATAACTCCAAAGTCTAAAAAGTTTGTCATGGCTGGTTGGAGTGAGTTTTAGACCCTGGCTCCTGTGGGATTATATGAATTCCATGTAATCTTGTCTAGTTACCAATATTCGTTTGACATGAAGGCCCCTGCGACTATGGACTAACTCCTGCGCCTGAATCAAGTGCGCGCATTCCCCATTCCCTTTGTCTGTCTCTTTGATACAGAAGACTCGTGGAATGTGACCACTGGATCGCCAGGGTGAGACCGTGCAAATCAGCTTTTACCGTCAGCACCGAGTCCAGACCAGCAGACAAGAGCCAAGAAAGGGGTCTAGGTCGGTTGATTATCATAATAATCAGATCGTGGGGAGGAAAATCTCCTTTGAATAAATTACTTATTCAATAGGAGGTTCGACTGCCAAAGAGACAACTTTGTCAGCCACAGTTGTTGTTGGTTTCTCTCTATCAGTGTTCAGGGGTCCCCATTTCTTTCTCTCCAAATGTTGGACGCTTTCCTAGAGATCAAACTATAAATACGGCTACTGTTTCTTTCCCGGGCTTAGTTTGGTAAGCTTGTTTTCTTCTCTCCAGCACACAACGATGCACAGGTTACCAAGGGCAAGCCTAAAACCGTCCTTTGGTAGCGGCTAATGGGCTATGGGTTGGGACAATGGCTTCGTTTCCCCACAGCGACCGCGTGATGGGAACCCGGGGACCGTGGTGGACAAGATATTGTTCAGAAATGTATGATGGCAATTTGCACGTCTCAAGTTCATTATCACTCGTCAGGCAACTCTAGCATGTCTCCCAACCCCCTCCTGGCAGTACAGCCTCACTGTTTGCACAGTTTAGCCTAAAACCACACAAAAAATGTACACTCTTCTTATAGGTGCCTATTAGTCGTAGCATATTTTAAGCTAACATTTGACATAAATTCACCGTACGTAAATACTTATTATCTTTAATTACGCATACATCGAATATGTCTTGTAGTGGTCATTATGTGATGTGTCTACTGACGGGTTTAATCTCTTGAACAGCTTCCTGTGAACAACTAGCGCATCAGTTTAGGAAACACTAATTTTTTGGGGCTGGTAAATGCTGTGGTAAATACATAATGTAATCATTCGTGGACTTTACGCATTGGTTAACAAAATGGAATATGATTGCCAAGGGAGGATTTTGATAATGAACTTATTTTGTGTGACACCCCACCTGACTTAAACATTGTGTAAAGGACAACACTCTTGTTATATCATCCAGATTCCGTGCATCCATAACTATGATATCCTTCTTAATTTGCTTCTGGTAATAGATTGAGATTAAGATTCAGAACATCTTTATTGTCCAATTAGGCATATTGCATCAAAAACCCAAACATACAAGGAAAACACACATAGGCCTACATAAAAATACAAACCATGAAAACGTGAACTCTCTTGCCGAACATGTGTGTGTATGGATGTGTGCGTAATGACAACCCGCCTGAGATCCATCTTTGCTCTTGCTTCTAGTGAAGCAATAGCCTCATACTCACCGATGTCTGAGCATGGAAACTTGTTGATTCAGACTCCCAATGCGATTATTGGCACTTTGGACATGATGAAAACCTGATCCATTCTTCTCTGTGCATATTTTAGACTCATCTCAAGCCAATGTGAGAGCGTCTGATAAAATACTAAGACAATGTTTGATTTTGTAGTGGTTTGAACGTAAATTACAGAGCCAGAGTCTTATTCACTCTTTTCCACGAATAGCTCCGTACCTATACAGGGGGGCGTCATGGAGCCACATTGCAAAGGTAAGACGTGGCACAACGTTTATAAGAGCACCGTAAATTATATCTGCACAGCGATAAATTAAAAAGGAGATGAAGCAACCAAATTGAACAAACACCGACCAGTTGCCTTATGGTTTTGTGGTTTTGTGGCCTTATTCCTCCAAATAATATATTTTTGTTATTCACACATCAAGGCACATTAAAGTATAGCCTTTAGGCTACGAGCCCAAATCAGCAGAGGTGTGTATCCGGCAATAACAAGGTTTGCCAGTGCAATAGCTTTGGGTCAAAGGCACAGGTCACTCCCAATCCCTTTAGGGCGTGTATGCTATTTTTTAATTGAAATATGTGGCAATTATAGACTACTAATGCAATGCAACTTTGATAATATTTATGCATGTGTGTGTGTGTTTGTGTGTCCGCGCTTGTGAGAGACAGAGAGCGCGAGAGAGCGCGAGAGAGCGAGAGAGAGAGATACAGACATGGGGTGTTGAAATTGAAAAACCACAATACCTCAATTGTTTTTAAACTTTGCCCATAATACGCCCACTCGTATTTATCAATTATTTTTAATCATATCACATTTCCCCGATAAACAATCATATTTGTGTGTCAGGGCTTAAAATGATGCGCTTTTGCAATATATTTCCCAAGTCCAACCTAGCTCTTTCTAGTTTTCTCACCACTGCTAATAAATTGCCACCCTTGTCTTGGCAAGCTAGAATCTGAGACGTGCTTAGCAACTCAAAGCTCAACGATCTTTTGTCCCCCTAAATCTGGACATATTGTCAAGACTCCATGGGAGTCCATTGCGCGCACACACCCTCCTCGCGCCACATGAGACAATCCCTTCCCCCTATATCATTCATCAACCGAGAGGAAGTTTTTACGTCAGGTATTTTATATACCGAGAAACAAGGCGATATATTATCGATATATTATCGCCTACACATTTCTGTAACACGGATATCAAATATGTCTATTATATGTCAAATATGTCTATTGCAAATAGGCTACAATGATACCTACATATATTCTTACCTTTACATTTGCCATAGGGCTGCACCTGTCCGCTTGCACTTTTTGATATATAATGTTCAAAATAATCAACATGGAATCTGTTCTGGAATTGTGTGAATAGCATTACGTTGAGAGAATTGCAACAGAGCGTTTCAGTAGTAGCGTACATGCCTCATGCAGATACAAATACAAACTTGCAGGTCTACTTACAATTACATGCAGATAAAAATACAAACTTGCAGGTCTACTTACAAATACATTTAGTAGGTCTACATTATTTGGTATTAAGTGTAGGAATGTCTTATGAATAACAAAGTAATCCAGGTCTGTTAATTGAAAAAATGTTTCCTGTAAACTATGCAGGAACAAAAATGGCGTGTTGAAAAATCTCACACGCAAGAGTCATTACGCCTGCAATTAAAAATTAATTTGCATATGCTAATCAGTACAAAATTAATCTTGACGCTCAATTGGAGAATAGAAGGAGGCCCTTCGTCTGGATCAAAAGCAAAAACATATTCTTTTTTTGGTGCAATCGGTAAAAATAAGGTTCAGAAAGCCTTAAGAATGAAAAATGCCAATACATTTTACAGTAAGCTTTTCACTTCACTGCAGGTCTACTCATCATTGCACTTCAATGCACATTTGCACGCAAGAAAAAATGCAGTCCAGGCCTATATTTCCAATGTCAGTGTGTGTTTAGGGTCTGTGTGTGTTCAAATTGTGAAAATGATTTCCTTGTCTTAGATAGAACAATCTAATGCATGCTTATGGTCACATTGCAATGGTGCATAAGTTTAGTTCATGATTCATATCTTAATTAAACAATGTTTATGGGCCATATACGTTATAGCCTATTAACAATCACAATGCATGTATTGTGGTTTTATAGGAGTGAGAGCGCTTTATTTCACTTCAAGTGTGCAGGAAACAACCTCTCCCAGATGCACTTCTGACGTTGCAAAACTTGCGGGGCAGAATGCTTATATAGGCCTTACACAAACCCTGTTCAGTATTCACGGAGGATCAATGGTCCCGTTTATTTAGTAAAGAGACAGATTGGTGGGACAACACAAAACGCAGGGTACATCATGATTGAATAAATAATTGATAAGTAAGTAAACACTGCACCAAAGTTACGAAACAAAATGTATTTGCTTTGCACTGGTGCAGACGCTCAGTAAATCTGTCCCTCTGAGTCAAAAATCTGTTTCCCCAATGCAATAGACAAGGTCGAAAGAAGGCTCTGCTTTGAGATAGTCTCTCACTGACCAAAAGTAGTTTTTTCCGGTGGATCATGTTAGCTCGCAGGTCGGTGGCCACTAGTTTCTCCTCCCGATAGCAGTACTCTCGAAATGATGAAGAGTGATGCGTAGGCCCTAATGCCAAATTAATTGCTTAATTAATGCGTTCATAAATATGAATGCAAAGAGGCCCCAATTTGCTGACATGCGTGTAGGAGCTTTACGTAGCTACACGATGTCATCACGGGGAACACAATGTGCTTCAGAATGACAACGTTACAAAGGCTGGTAGCCTATAGATGCCACTCTTGTAATGGTATAATAATGTGGCTGAAAAATCTGGATTTACTTCTTCACCACAAATATAAGGGTGTAGGCCTAGTCCATAGTTGCTAAGCTCCTTCATAATATGTATTGCTCATAAGGTCGAATAAAATAGAATAGAATACAGATCTTATATTGTAGGCTGGAGGTTTATATTTAATATTCGTTTCTACAATGTTGTGTTCTAAAAAATGTTTTGCCACTTGCTTGCCTGTAGCCTGAATTATTATAGAATAGTGGGAGTCTTTTTTTTGTGTATTTTAGGGAGACGTTTGTGGCCATGGCAAATCAATGGAAAACATATTTTGAAACTGCTCTACAATTTTCAAAACAATAGGCCTAACAAGCATTTAAGGCTGTGAGTAATTACACTTGTATTACATTTTACAAAGTAAAAATCTTTAAGGTCTCGTTCCAAGCTTTCTAACGTTCCAATCTTGAATTGCATGAGTTTTGCTAAATCCAAATACCCTTCGTTCACTTGAAGTATTAATCAACGAAATTATTTTGACAATAACGAATACAGAAACACAATATAATATGTATGTATGCATATTATGTACCCACAGTTCAAGAAAATAAACACAGGCAATTGAGGCGACTTTAATACCAATGTAACTTGATTAATTTGTATAGGCCTACAAGCCAGTGTAGTGTAAACTGTATGCATTTCAATTGTCGAATTCCTGCACTATTCTGGATATGTGCAGATTTTTGTACAATATTTTGATTGATCAGATGAATTTGTTGTACAGGCATTTGGCACAATTATAACCTCTTTATCGTATGCGTTCGGGCTAAACAATCATTTTAAACGACAAACTTGTGAAAATAAGAAATCACAGGCCATGTTTCTGAGGAGGAATATCAACAGGTGCCAACACTTAAAATGAGAAAGAACTACGAATATTTACATCGTATGATCTCTAGCGTGTCATACCCGTTTCCATTTATTTTATTGGAGAAGTTGAGGTTATACAGTCTATATGAAAAATGCCAAAACATTTAATGCATTTCTCTAGTCCCGTTCTGTCGGTTTCGTCCTACTCTGTCCTCATTAGGACTTGATACCAAATGCTTTATTGTAGAGTAGAAATGTATGATGGGCTGAATGTTGAACACACATTGCCATCTTCTTTCATAATTTGCTTGGCCGAGAATTTACTTGGAGTAAATCCAATGCGTGAAGCACTAATTGGGTTTGGGGATTAAGGTTCAGGCTACCCTTTGCGTTCTGACGGTGTCAGTGGTAAAATACTGCTCGATTTAAACTTTCTCAGCACCGAGCACCCCTACACCATACCTGACAGGAAGGCTTTGTAGCAATTATTTCTCTCGGCCTCCCTCCCCATTCATAACCGTAAGAAAGAATCGAATGAAAAAAATAGGATTTGCAATAACACGACCACGCCCATCATGAAACGAGATGTTTTTTTGTGCAGGGGGCACAATGGTGAAAATCGGTCTTTTAAGCACTGTTCACCTCTGCGATTGAGTTGTCAGCGTGGTTGTATGCCTATAGTATTAAAGAGCAGGAGGTCGATGTGTTCATAAAAATGACCTGGGCTGCACGAAGCTTATTAGTATTAAGGTGACGCGCGAGCGTGAAGATGGGACCATTTTCATCATTGGACCTCTGCGCTCGTGGGGTTTTTGAGTGCTTATTGAATGTATGCCTGGGGGCCTTTAGTTAACATTAGAGATATTTTCCAAGCACCAATCCCCTCCTATCCTTTAAATTTGGCCTAATTTAAAAGAGGTTATGCCTATGTGCCTGCACCAGTTGCTCTGGTTTAGTTTAAGTGCGGGTAGCCTTGCGTGAAGGGGGTGGAGATGCTCTTTGACTATGATATTAATCTGTGAATCATGTGTGAGAATCAATGGGAGTTAAATCGTTCAGATTTAACTGAACTAATGATGGAATTCAATGGGATTATGGGCAGCCAGGATCCCGAGTGGCGCAGCGAGTGGCGCAGCGGTCTAAGGCACTGTATCTCAGTTTAAGAGGCACGTGGTTCGAATCCAGGCTGTATCACATCTGGCCATGATTGGGAGTCCCATAGGTCGGCGCACAATTGGCCCAGCGTCGTCGGGGTTTGACCGGAGTAGGCCGTCATTGTAAATAAGAATTTGTTCTTAACTGACTTACCTAGTTAAATATAAAAAATATGGGTTAATTATAGTCTTAACTAGGACTGCTTTTGGACAAATTGGACTGATTAGATCTCAATGGACAAAAGGTTTTAACACAACAAGCCTTTCTCGCCTCTATGTTCAAATAGATAGGATATCAACTACCTAATTTGTATTAAATCCATGCTGTGCCTTGTGAGATCAGAGCAAAAATGCAAGGCTGTATTTTCATCATTTTAATCGGCGGAGAGCATCCCAACTTGCTTTATTTGTCGATGCTATATTATTAAATACATTTAATGTCTCGTCTATTGAGAAAACAAACCGTTTAATATTGACAATACATCAACGTCCAGCTGCATTATCTTCCTGAATAAAAATAAATGGAATTATATGGACTGTTTGTCCCTTCTTTGCAGGAATTAAACTTCCCCTCCTGCATTCAATAGGCATATTCTTGGAGAAGAGGTAAGATTGTATAATACGAAGTATGTAACTGAGTGCGCCACCGCACCTGTATAGCCTTCAGTCAAGAGGCACTGTCCACTCCATGCATGGCCCTGAAGTTACGCGTCACTCAAACTTCAGCCCCAGAACACAGTGTTTGTATTTTTTATGTAAACTTATTCTTATCCTGGATCTAAAAAAATTGGTGGAATATATAGAGTAGGGGCAATTCTTAGTATCACATTTAATTAAATGGATGCTGAGACCATAATTTTTTTTTTTTTTTTACTGAACCCACATCACACATGACGGTCTGCACCCCTTTAAAATAGAAAAAACACGTCACGTGTTCTCAATTATTGTTTTGTAACTAGAATTGGTGTAATATTTTTGGCATTACTTAAAGGCAACCCAAAGTTCCAATTAGGTTATACATATGTAAAGCCTATTATGTATTTTAAAAATGTGTATCCCACATGCTATTTTTGAATCAAGTATCATATGTGGTAACCAGGGCACTTAATTGTTTTATTCAAAATAGAAGGCTCTATTCCAAATTCCAAATGGAATAGAGGAATTTCAACAGGGAAAACCTACATATATTGCATGCCCCATGTATAATTAATATAGTCTAAAGCAACATTGATAACGTGTATTCGTCTCTCCATTCTGCATATTGATATTTCACTTACATAATTTTACTTACTTCTATCTTACTTACTTACATACTTATCAGATAGAGATAGTCGACTAAAAGTAGTCCATCTCCAGTAATGGTAGTTGATCATAGGTTATTTACTTTGAAAAAAATCGCATGTTGGCCATACACGTTAATGTCATTAAAAACTCTTCCATATAGATAGAAAAATAATGAAAGATAACCCTCAACATTGTAAAACGGAAACCTCAACGATCATTTAAAGGAAACATGAATGGTAACTATAGGCCTATATATGGCTATACATAATTCTGGGATTGGCATTTACCTGCATATATTCTTTAAAGGCCCAGGGCAGTCAAAAACGTGATTTTTCTATATGTTCTATATATTTCCATACTGTGAGGTTGGAATAATATTGTGAAATTGTGAAAATGATGATAATGCCCTTTTAGTGTAACAGTTGTTTGAAAAGTTTGCCTGACATTTCTGCCTGTTTTGGTGGAATGGAGTTTTGTCCTGTCTGGTGACATCGCCAGGCAGTAAATGAGCTAATAGACCAATAGTAAAGAGAGTTCCAAACCTCTCTGCCAATAAAAACTCGTTTTCAGATTTCCCTCCCCACTCAGACCACCCCCATACACTCCTAGCTAAATTATTGCTTGTGAAATTGTCCTTTGCTAAGAAACTATTTTGGTTTCTTTTTGACCATTTTAATTGGAAACAATCACAATAAGGTTGTTACCCAAAAATGATTTGATATTGAAATTAAAACAGCTGCAGACCTTTAAGGCTATTTGTATGTTCACGCTGAGAATAAACAAATATGAACTAGTCACTCAAAGTGTTCCATTGAACATTTTAAATAAAATAATAAGTGCGAAATGATAGCTGAATAAAAAATGAAATGTCAATTTTTTTACTTGGAAGAAGACAATTACAGGTTCTCCCTTGATATCAAATATTTTGATAGTTGTTTTCAACGAAGACAATGTCTTCAGTGGGCCTATCATGTTTCATATGGGTTTTACTCCGTTGTGCTGCCAACGCTACATTTAGCAGAAATAATGGAATTTAAATAGCATATTTCAAATATCAAAATATGGAAACGTCCCATGCTGATGTAGCACTCTCTACACTTTGGCCTACTATTTTAACATTATGTAAAAAATCAGCAGGTAGGTTTTTTCAATTACCTTGGATCCTATTGAATAAACATTGCCTTCTGGTTGCTTACCTATGCATATAATTATTCGTATTATTTGTATTAAAAAAACACTTAATTTGCACAATTCTCATTGATGGGAATATTAATTTCATGACATTTCCATGCAACCAAAGACCGATAAGAATACACCACTAAGCATGGCAGAAACGTGCTAATTGAACCAACTGCAGTCATAATTCAGAATTTGTTTTATGTCCATTGGCAGGGTATGCGGGCTACTTACGATGTTTCATAATTATGGGCATGTGAGTTGGTTTTAGAAATATTCCTCTCTTGCGGTAGTGCCGGATTAACAGAGGAGAAAAAAATCTGACAAACACACACTGTTCATTTGCATGTTGTATCCCACGGTGGAAATTACAATGGCGTTCAATTAATATGCACATAAATTAAAAGTGAGAGAGTTCTAAATTCCAGGCACAGGCGGTCTTCCTAGAGGAAGAGAAAGGCCTCCGTTGGCGGAGTAACAAGCAGAGTGTTCACACGCTAAATTAGGGAAGGATGGAGGAAAGTGTTTCTGCAAGTAGGCTACATCAGCCCTATACCCCCCCCCGCCCCACCACTCTTCCCAAGGACAAAAGTAGGCCTATCGATGAAATGACGGTATGCAGAATACCTAGCTCCTTATAAAGGTGGGCGTTTCCACTTAACCACTCCATAAACATCATACAATATTATATTAAAAAACATATCATTATGGAAATTGTTTGCATTTCTGTTATTGCACTATAAATGGTAATGTTCAGATGGTCCATTTACGTTTGACATATTGCCCCACCCCTTATGTCGTATATAATTGTCTGGATACAGGTTTACAAAAAACGTTTTTTTGATTACCAATTACAGTGCCTAGTGAAAGTCTACACACCCTTTTCACAGTCTTCACATGTTGCTGCCTTAAAATTGAATTTACATTAGATTTTTTTCCTACAGTTGGTGGAAGCACCTTTTGCGGTCTTTAATTACAGTTGTGAATCGAAAACACAGCAATATTCAAACCTTGTCTATGATTTTCAAGCATATTCAAATCAGGACTGAGACTGGACCACTAAGGGACACTCAATAACTATTGGAAAGCAATTATGGTTTATCTTTGGCATTGCTTTATTGTCCCGCTGAAAAATAGAACTATCCCTGTGTTAGGTTATCAGAGAACTTAAGAGTGTTTTCCTCTAACTTTTTAGCTTGGCTTTGGTCCTACCATATGTATTTTGATCCATACCTATAACATGATTCTGCCACCACAATAGTTTAAAATGCAGAAGGTTTCACTCTGTGTTGTGCTGTATTGAATGTGATCCAAACCTGTAGTTTTTAATTTAAGCCAAAAAGTTAATTTCCGTGTTATCTTGCAATATTCCTTAACAGCCTTGTTGCAAACAGAATAGATGATATGGAGTGGATTTAAAAAAATCTTCCTTCTTTGTCATACAGGCCAGTAATGTGGAGTGAAGTCAATGTGGTTGATCTTATTTTCAAGTATTGTTGTGGCAGCATCATGGTATGCTTGTCACCAGCACCAGGATCAAAATAAATATGAAAGGAATATATCCCAACTAAAGAAATGTAGGAAACCATCCATAGACTTCTGAAAACCTAATCCTGGGGTACAGTTTCATTTTTCAGCAGGACAGTTACACACATTTTAATGGCAAAGACACAACAGAATGGATTTTCAAGATGTTAGTGTTCCTGAATGTTCCAGTCTCAGTCCTGACTTAAATAAGCTTGAAAATCAGAAACGAGGTTTGCATATTTACAAATTTACTGAGCTTGAGGAATTTTTACAAAAACAACGGATACACATTGAGTGTACAAAACATGCTCTTTCCATGACATAGGCTGACCAGGTGAAAGCTATGCTCCCTTATTGATGACACCTGTTAAATCCACTTCAATCAGTGTAGATGAAGGGGAGGAGACAAGTTAAAGCAGGATTTTTAAGCCTTGAGACAATTGAGATATGGATTGTGCATGTGTGCCATTCAGAGGGTGAATTGGCAAGACAAAATATTTAAGTGCTTTTAAATGGGGTATGCTAGTAGGTGCCAGGTACACCATTTTGAATGTGTCAAGAACTGCAATGCTGTTAGGTTTTCCACGCTCAACAGTTTCCCGTGTGTATCAAGAATTGTCCACCACCCAAAGGACATCCAGACAACTTGACCCAACTGTGGGAACCATTGGAGTGAACATGGGCCAACGTCCCTGTGGAACACTTTGGACACCTTTTAGAGACCATGCCCCGATGAGTTTAGGCGGGTGTTCATAATGTTTTGTTGCCCTGAGAGTTGAGCAAGGTTGGTAGAATCCTATTCAAAATGATTCACAGCTACCAATTATTAACTTGGGGGTAATCTTTTATTTTTGTAATAATTTGGAACATTTTCCATAATTCTTTCATTTTGAAAATGTGGAGTAGGTCGGTACTCCCCATAGGAGAACCCTTTTTAGTTCCAGGGAGAACCCTTTTGGGTTCCATGGAGAACCCACTTTGGAAAGGGTCCTACATGGAACCCAAAAGGGTTCTTCAAAGGGTTGTACTATGGGGACCACCAAAGAACCCTTTTGGGTTCTAGATATCACCTTTTTTCTTAGAGTGTAGTGACTGGTGCTTACTCATTGACCAGCATCATTTGGGGTGGCAGGGTAGGCTAGTGGTTAGAGCATTGGACCAATAATTGAAATGTTGCAAGTCCGCAAGCTGACAAGGTACAAATCTGTCATTCTGCCAATTTACCCACTGTTCCTAGGCCGTCATTGAAAACAAGAATTTGTTTTTAACTGACTTGCCTAGTTAAATAAAGGTTAAAAAAATCGATTATTTATTCACAAATGACAATGCAAGGAAAATATAAAACTAGGTCTTAACTAGGTCAACCCTATATGGACATGTCTTATGTCAGTTATTGGGCATCATCTGCCTAAAGATTTGTAAGTATTCATAATGCTGCAGATAATGAAACCTCATATTGAGGTTTAGTTCTGTTATGGATCTACCAGTAGGCAAATCTTATTGATAGGCCTAATATCAACATAGAATAATATCATAAAGAACCACACTTATATCTGTAATAGGCTTCTAATGAATTATAACCTCTTCATAGCCTTATTGCCATGGTTATTGTAAGCATGGTTTGAGCCTAGGGGTGTTGAATGTGGAGAAATGTAGCCCTACATTTCTCCACATTCAACACCCCTAGGCTCAAACCATGCTTACAATAATAATAATAACAATAACAATAATAATCAAGGAATTGGTCTATCCTGCACAAGCTATTTTTTTGCATCAAGGATGGGGGATCCTTGAAGCAGAAATAACTTGTGCAGGATAGACCAATTCCTTGATAGAGGTCGCCACCAAGTGATTTTATTTGTCCATTACATAATGTCTCTTCTTTAAAAATAAAAATAGGCCTAATTATACCGATTTCCATTCTATTCATTTGCATGCAGTATCCTAGCACTGTAATAAAAAAATGTATGGGCTCATAGACTTTGTTTAAATGGTATAGGCCTTTAAGCCTAACAATACATGGCCATTCTATATCCATCATCTGCTTTAAAATGGGATACTTTAAAAAACATCAGCAACTGAGAGAGTGGGCATAATGTACTGACTGTGTAGAACCAGAATCAATCAAACCCTAAACAACAGGGGTGAAATGGCATGTTTACAGGTGTGTAAATACTACATGCAGATTCAATTGAATGAAGCCCACACACAGTTATGTCCTCATCTCAATGTGAGCATAAGTCAAACCAGTTAATAAGCAATGTAAAAATGGCATAAATGGTGTAAGCCCTCAACAATGAATTCATGATATCTTTGGAACAGGTAAACTACGACCTTGCTGTCAATTTTGTTGTTATAGACCCCCCTCAGCCCCCAGCTGTGCCCTGGACACCATATGTGAATTGATTACCCCCCATTTATATTCAGAGTTCATACTGTTAGGTGACCTAAACTGGGATATGGTTAACACCCCGGCCGTCCTACAGTCTAAGCTAGATGTCCTCAATCTCACACAAATTATCAAGGAACCAACCAGGTTCAACCCTAAATCCGTAAACACGGGCACCATCATAGATATCATCCTGACCAACCTGCCCTCTAAATACACCTCTGCTTTCAACCAGGATCTCAGCGATCACTGACTCATTGCCTGCATCCGTAATGGGTCTGCGGTCAAACGACCACCCCTCATCACTATCAAACGTTTCCTAAAACACTTCAGCGAGCAGGCCTTTCTAATCGACCTGGCCCGGGTATCCTGGAAGGATATTGACCTCATCCCGTCAGTAGAGGATGCCACCGTACCTTCTCCGCTATGCAATCTGGTTTCCGAGCTGGTCATGGGTGCACCTCAGGCACGCTCAAGGTCCTAAACAATATCATAACCGCCATCGATAAAAGACAGTACTGTGCAGCTGTCTTCATTGACCTGGCCAAGGCTTTCGACTCTGTCAATCATCGCATTCTTATCGGCAGACTCAATAGCCTTGGTTTCTCAAATGACTGCCTCGCCTGGTTCACCAACTACTTCTCAGATAGAGTTCAGTGTGTCAAATCGGAGGGCCTGTTGTTGGGACCTCTGGTAGTCTCTATGGGGGTGCCACAGGGTTCAATTCTCGGGCCGGCTCTTTTCTCTGTATATATCAATGATGTTTCTCTTGCTGCTGGTGATTCCACCTCTAGGCAGACGACACCATTCTGTATACTTCTGGTCCTTCTTTGGACACTGTGTTAACAAACCTCCAGACGAGCTTCAATGCCATACAACACTCCAACTGCTCTTAAATGCTAGTAAAACTGAATGCATGCTCTTCAACCGATCGCTGCTCGCACCCGCCTGCATGACTAGAATCACAACTCTGGACGGTTCTGACTTAGAATAAGTGGACAACTACAAATATCTAGGTGTCTGGTTAGACTTTAAACTCTCCTTCCAGACTCACATTAATCATCTCCAATCCAAAATTAAATCTAGAATTGGCTTCCTATTTCGCAACAAAGCCTCCTTCACTTATGCTGCTAAAGATACCCTCGTAAAACTTACTATCCTGCCGATCCTTTACCTCGGCGATGTCATTTACAAAATAGCCTCCAACACTCTACTCAGCAAATTGGATGCAGTCTATCACAGTGCCATCTGTTTTTTCACCAAAGCCCCATATACTGCCCAACACTGCGACCTGTATGCTCTCATTGGCTGGCCCTCGCGTCATATTCATAGCCAAATCCACTGGCTCCAGGTCATCTATAAGTCTTTGCTAGGTAAAGCCCTTCCTTATCTCAGCTCACTGTTCACCCTAGCAACACCCACCCGTAGCACGCGCTCCAGCAGGTATATTTCACTGGTCATCCCCAAAGCCAACACCTCCTTTGGCCTCCTTTCCTTCCAGTTCTCTGCTGCCAATGACTGGAATGAATTGCAAAAATCACTGAGGCTGGAGACTTATATCTCCCTCACTAACTTTAAGCATCAGCTGTCAGAGCAGCTTACCAAACATTGCAGCTGTACACAGCCCATCTGTAAATAGCCCACCCAACTACCTCATCCCCATATATTTGATTTTTTGCTCTTTTTCACCCCAGTATCTCTTCTTGCAAATCATCATCTGCAAATCTATCACTCCAGTGTTAATGCTACATTGTAATTATTTTGCCACTATGGCCTATTTATTGCCTTACCTCCCTAATCTTACTACATTTGCACACACTGTATAAAGATTTTTCTATTGTGCTGACAGTACGTTTGTTTATCCCATTTGTAACTCTGTGTTGTTGTTTTTGTCGCACTGCTTTGCTTTATCTTGGCCAGGTCGCAGTTGTAAATGAGAACTTGTTCTCAACTGGCCTACCTGGTTAAATAAAGGTGGAATAAATTAAATTTAAATTTAAAAAATGTCACTTGGGTGTAATGCTTACTTATACCCACTAGAGGGGGCACACTACCTCTAACCCAGGGCTCTCCAACCCTGTTCCTGGAGAGCTAACTTCCTGTAGATTTTCACTCCAACCCTAATCTACCCCGATTACAATAATTAGCTGGTTGATAAACTGAATCAATTTTGGATTGGAGAGAAAACCTATTGGAGGGTAGCTCTCCAGGGACAGGTTTGAAGAGGCTCCTCTAACCAGAGCCATAAATGTATTGTTCACATGAATGTATAGGCCTATATGCATCCATGTCTGTCTCTAATCAGAGCGAAAACTCAGGTGGGCTTCTGTACCATGTGTTAAGACACAGTTACAGTTTTTTCATATCGGAATGAAAGACAAAAAGGTCAAAGTTGAAAACTAATTTGACCCTGGCTTAGTTACTTTTTATGCTGTATTCTCTTTACAAAATAACAGATACAACCTCTGCACTTTGGAAACTCTACACCGGTGCAATTACTTGGTCTCCCTCGAGTCTCTTATTTGGGCATCCTGGTTCTCGAGAACCTGTCACCCTTTTTGAACCCTCAGCAGTTTGGTAATCTTAGCTGAAAATTAGTGGGCTCTCATCCCCAAAAAACAACTAGTATTAAGACATGGTGATTGCTTTACTGTAACATTTGACTCCACCTGTTCACTATAGCCCAGATACAGGATTCTAGTCCTGCTCCTGATTACCACATTTTAGCTCTATTGTGGGGGTACAGCTGATGGAGGTGGGAGGGTTTGTTGGCTCCGTTGCCATGGACACTGAGTGTTGCTAGGCAGCCGACAGGATGCTTTGGAAGCCAAGTGCGGCGGAGCAGCGGGTCACTGCAGAGAGAGGGAGCTGCACCCACACACCTTTCACGTGGACTAACACACTCTCCACACAAAGAGAAAGAGAGGGAGAGAGGAATAGAAAGGACAAAAGAAAGGAAAAGATTGGCTTATGAAGAGGGAGCGAGAGGAGAGAGCAAGGGTGAAGAAGTGAAAAACAATATTTACAAGTATGTCAGATATTGTCTGACCTCAAAAGTGGTCCAATATCAAGATAAATCCATGTCTCACGACATCTATTGAGAAGTGTTAGCTGTAGCCAATGCCTAAAAATATAAATATGGGCACCACACACGCACGCACGCACACGCACACACACACACACACACACACACACACACACACACACACACACACACACACACACACACACACACACACACACACACACACACACACACACTCTGATTGGTACTTATTCTGGTCTGCTGGACACAAGAGCTCTGATAAAGAGCAATCCGGTTACATCACTATAACAGCCTGCTTCCCTCCCTCAAAGCCTCTTGTTGCTAATGTGTGTGTTTGGATGGGATGAGGGGTTTCTAGCCTGCAAAAGTCTTGGGTGAGAGAGGCAGCTAGGTCATCAGGGACACTGCATTTAGCTAGAACGCCAAATCAACTGAGACAGAGACAGAGACACCATAATATTAGTTCTGTAGACAATATGCAGGCAGCACTATGTGGAGGATCCTGATTGTGGAGACACATATATGATCATATTGTTGCATGAGGTTAATTAGTTTTTAGTTAGTTTTTAGTTTTTAGTTTAGGTTTTTAGTTGAAAGAAAAAGGGTTCCACAATGACACTATGAGTGACTTTTGAATACATTGCTTAATCGTGAGAAGTAACTATTGTGTGGAATGTGCTTGGACACTTACCTGATCTTCCATAACATTACCTATGTTTCAGAATAAACAAAGTTTTCTAACTGCAAGTGAACCTCTTACCAAAATAATAACATATATGGAACAAAAATATAAACGCAACATGTAAAGTGTTGGTTTCATGTTTCATATGCATAAAAAGCTTACTTCTCTCAAATGTTGTGCACAAATAAGTTTACATCCCTGTTAGCAATGAGCATTTCTCCTTTGCCAAGATAATCCATCCACCTGACAGGTGTGGCATATCAAGAACCTGATTAAACAGCATGATCATTACACAGGTGCACCTTATGCTGGGGACAATAAAAGGCCACTCTAAAATGTGAAGTTCTGTCACACAAGACAATGCCACAGATGTCTCAAATTTTGAGGAAGCGTGCAATTGGCATGCTGAATGCAGGAATGTCCACCACAGCTGTTGCCAAATAATTTAATGTTAATTAATCTACAATAAGCTGCCTCCAACATCATTTTGAAGAATTTGGTAATACATCCAGCTGCCAGCCCAGGACCTCCAAACCGAGCTTCTTCCCCTGTGGGATTGTCTGAGACAAGCCACCCGGACAGCTGCTGAATTTGTGGGTTTGCACAACCGAATAAGTTCTTTACAAACTGTCAGAAACCATCTCAGGGAAACTCATCTGCATGCTCGTCGTCCTCACCGGGGTCTTGACCTGACTGCAGTTCGGCTACGTAACCGACTTCAGCGGGCAAATGCTCACATTCGATGGCCACTGGCACGTTGGAGAAGTGTACTCTTCACGGATGGATCCTGGTTTCAACTGTACTGGGCAGATGGCAGACAGTGTGTATGGTGTCATGTGGGCAAGCAGTTTGACGATGTCAACGCTGTGAACAGAGTGCCCAATGGTTGCAGTGGGGTTAAGGTATGGGCAGGTATAAGCTACGGACAACGAACACAATTTAATTTTTATGGCATTTTGAATGCATAGAGATACTGTGACCAGGTCCTGAGGCCCATTGTCGTGCCATTCATCCACCACCATCACCTCATGTTTCAGAATGATAATGCACGGCCCCATGTCACAAGGATCTGTACACAATTCCTGGAAGCTGAAAATGTCCCAGTTCTTCCATGGACCGCATACTCACCAGACATGTCACCCATTGAGTATGTTTGGGATGCTCTGGATCGAAGTGTACAACAGCGTGTTCCAGTTCCCGGCAATATCCATCAACTTCACAGAGAGAAGAGGAGTGGGAAAACATTCCACAGGCACAATCTACAGCCCGATCAACTCTGAAGGAGATGTGTCATATTGCATGAGGCAAATGGTGGTCATACCAGATACTGACTGATTTTCTGATCAATGCCCCTACTTTTTTTTTTAAAGGTATCTGTGACCAACAGATGCATATCTGTATTCCGAGTCATGTGAAATTAGGGTCTAACTGGTTCCAAGTCCAACTGGTTGAACGTCTAGGAACAGGCCAGTGTGAGAGGCCAACAGGGTGTCCATCTGTTTGCATTAATTCTCCTCTGCAAAACCACACTACGTAAGCTCCTTACACAAAGCATAAAACACAGTGTAATCTCTCTACCTACAGCCTATTCCTCCCCTCTACTACTACTGTTGCTTGATTACCCCCCAATTATCTCTCTTTCTGTTTCTCTGGCTGCTCGTTGATGGATCACAAAAAGTTCAATGTACATTTAGGGATACACAGATTACAGTTTTTCTCTATTGCTAAAACACTATAACAATTGGCTGAATAAAGTTCTCAGTTGCCTGGACTCATTTAGCTAATTATGCAGTCTGTTGTCAATACCTTAAACCATTTCACATGGTAAAACACAATTTGCAGATCTCACTTAGACTTTTCAGCAAAACTCTAAACACATTCTCATTCTCAAATCACTTTCTGCACTCTAATGCACATGTCATCCATACTGGTAAACACAAGTGGCAACAATCAAATACAAATATAGAACATATGTCATTGATTGAACACAACCACTCAAAATTGATTTAACCTGTTTCAAATGATGTGACACAACCAATATAAGCCAGTTCAGAGAGCAAACAAGTTGTTGAAGGTGGGAAGGAGAAAGTCTGAGAATGGATACTGTAGTACAGTGCATTGTAGGCTGTATACTGTACAATGGACAAATTGTATGGCCCTGAACATTGTGCTTTCTATTTATTAACAGTACTGACTGCTCAATAGATTTTGACTGGTTGCAGGTTCATATCAAGAAAGAACAAGAATTAGAGTATCACAGACAAAGGGGTACAAGGAGGAGGAAGAACAAAAAACAAAATTGCAAAGAGCAAAGCAGAGTAGTAATTTATGATCAATTTTGAGCGACTATGATAGAACATGTTCTCATTCATCATAAGACAATGACGGAAAAATATGAATACTTTTTTTAGATTAAAAATGTACTTCTCCCTGAGAATTGTATGTTTTGAACAATGTGCTTTCTATTTTTCGGTGTATTGTTTACTGACTGCTTGAGAGTGTATATCATGTTGATCACTTTGTTTATGATTTGAGAGCAGTGTTTGATTTTGAACACAGGTAAAACTGTTTTGAGGAGGAGTCAGAGGTTATGTAAATAGTGCTTGAAGATGAGGTTTTGGGTTTAATGTTTTCAGGAAATGGAGCAAGGTTTCAGAAATTGTGTTTTAGCAATTGAGAAAAACTGTAAAGTGTCAGGCAAGTAAATGGTCCATTTGCAGAGTCTCCTTGGCTGGGTGTTTCCGTATGCTGCTCTGCATCGACTGTGGCAGCACAGAATGAAATACGACACATTATTGGTGTGTGTGTGTGTGTGTGTGTGTGTGTGTGTGTGTGAGAGAGAGAGAGAGAGAGAGAGAGAGAGAGAGAGAGAAATGGGAAGTTAAGAAGAGACCCCAAATGTGACTGGAAATATTACAACAGGCAAAAAAAGGCACATTTGATCTAATAAGAGGAACCTCATCTACAGTTTGATAAAATACAAAATGTGGGAAAGATTGAAGTAGGCCCATTAAACGTTTTATTAAAAAATGTTGTCTTCAAATCAAATCAAATGTTATGTTATTGCGGGTATAGCGAAATCCTTGTAAATCAGTCTGTCTAATAATAAACGGACACATTTGTTTCAATTATGGAGATACTGATACTGTAGGCTACTTCCAGATACAATATAATTTCATATTTCTGTGAAACCATGTCCTGTGACTTTACATTTGACAGCCCTTACCATCTGCTTCATAGGCTACAGACTAGGTGGTGACGTAGGCTGTGCGACAGACTGTAATATGAAACTAAATAAGATAGAAATACTGTATTAATATTTTCATTAGTCTGGAATAAATAACATTACGTGTTTATACTGGTGAAGTAGCCTTAAAACTTTACAGATGATTATGAGCAAATGAACGTTCACGCGTCTCATGCGATTCACACTACATCCGTACATTGTCATTTCTATGCAGACCAGCATCACACCTTTCCTCACTGTAAACACCATTTTCTTCCGCAGTCATGAGATAAAGTAGTTCATCATTGAAACGCTGCTCTGCTTTTCGCTCAGTGCGTAACCTACCCTTCAAGTCTGCAGAAATCGAAGTTTCCAATTCTACCTCATTGGGTGATACCCATTGTACAGGATTTGTATGTTACTTTCCGTAGGTTATGCTGTACCTATATACTACTTTATAGAGCTTATGGATGCACTTTTGTCCAACAGCATATAGCCAAATAATAAGACTAAATGCAAGATAAATGTATTGGGGGAAAACAGACACTTATAAAGTCAGATTATTGGCCATATTCAATAGCCTTACAAGAGGAAAGAGAACATTTATTTTCCTATTATGCTACAAGGCCAACACATAAGAAATCACTGGCGTCACAATTGAAATGACACACTGCATTGTTTCACACACTGTGCGTAAATTCTAGAAGTAAGACAATATTGACAATGGATATCATGATTCAAATAGAAACGTTAATTCTTACAGTAAAACAGAAGTGGCGGAGGGATACACTCACACATGATCTCACCATTAGTCCTTCCTACTTCACGGTTCACCTTCTACTAACTTCACGTTGACGAGTCAAATCCTGTGACGTCTCCAGTGATTGGTTAAACAACACGAAAATATCTTGCCTATTGGTCCGGCTAGTGTCAATCATGAAGCAGTGCCAATCATGATAGATTGGGCAGCAGCAGCTACATTGTATCGTTTGACAGAACTAAATAGTTACCTTGTACTTCAAGAGGAATGATTTAAAAAAAATATCTACTGACGTCGGTAGACAGCCTGTTTACATAATTTTTATTCCTCAATCAACATTTTAAATACATAGTCATATATTTTTGAATCTCCAGTTTCACCAGACAGATGTGGATACAGTTCTACAGGGTAAGTCACTCTTCACAAGCTCGCTAACGTTACCCAGGTTAGCTACCTGCTAGTGAATGTGTTTGGTCAGTAACATTAGGCAACTGTTTACTTTGAATAACTTATATTTAACAACATGTTGATTTCGAATGGCCACTTTCTGATGTCATTGAACTGAGGGCAACTCTAAGCAACCATATTTCGGTGTGGTGGTCGCGTGCTGTCTCGTGCTTTATTTTGAGTGTCAAGGGTAGACTACATGATGGAGAGTTTGCTTGCTGGTTTGTATTACTTGCAAACTAGGGATTACTTTATGTCGCCTCAATGGTATGATACTAGCACAGTTAATAAAGGCCAATAATTGTTGATTGTATGGATGCTGGGATTCTCTTCCTTCATGAGTGCAACAGCCGTGGTGACCGTTCACCAGGAGCTGTCAGAACGATTTATGGAAAGTGTCACCGAGGTTTTGACACGATTACTCTTAATGTATATGAATTGATTTCACTTAAGTGAGTAGAATGAATAGTTTACTGCACACTTTATTCCTATTGAAAGGCTATTGTTGGTTGTTCCTTCATGGCAGACACGCAATTCGATGGAATCTTTCTCCATCGGCAAGAGAGTTACAGTACAGCATAGCATAGCGCAAAGAGAGCATCAATGTGTCAGAAAAAAAGTAATTTAAGGAACCTTTGGTATCAACGGAATGCGCATGTAAGCCAACGTTAATGTTTTGCGTCCATCAAATGGTAAACATTGGCAAAACACTTTTGACCTGACTGTATATGAATTTAACGGCGCAAAAATGGTTGCCTGTGGTATAATTGCTGTTTTCTCAAGGGAAAAGTGTCAACAAACTAATGATTTATTCTAAAATCCGGAATCCATTTTGCGCGTGAAAGTGTTGGAGATAGGTTTAGTCTACACATCCTAAAGTATAACAAGCGTGTTGTATTAAGAATTCTTTCCCAATATTCTCATGTTGTTTTTACAGTAACATAGGAAGTCTAGTGATTTGAATTAATGCTCTGCCTAAACCTCAATATGTGACAGTTCAGTGTCTCACTTGTGGGATTAAATGTATTCATGTATTTGCCCTCCCCCCACAAATGAGGGGCATAAACTGATGAGTGTTTCAGCTATGCAGGCAGGTATAGTGCACGTTGTGATTCCCGTCAGGGTGTCACATGGCAGAGACAGGGTCCTCAGGGACACAGTCCAGATAGTGGTTCTCACCAGCCCTGGCAAGCCTCAGAGCAGTCAGAGACCGAGTAGGAGATTACAGGACAATGAGCTGTCCCCGTAAGGACATGCCCCTGTGTTTCCCGCTGAGGAGTACTTACAGGTAAGACAGGGAACACGATCAGAAACAAATAAGAAAAGGTAAATTATACTTTTCACCCAGATAAAGGCTAATCTGTTTTCATCGTTGAGACGCTATGGGTCAGGACCAGTGCCATGGACTGGGTATTCCAAACAATACAAAATAACTCTGCTGTCTCTGACATTGTCAAGATGTCAGAGCAAATGGGAGCTTAACACCCCTCCCAGCTCCCCTACCTTATCTATTCTTGTCTTTCTGGAAGACACTGGCCCTCATGAGTCTCCTGTGCTGGCCTCAATTTTGACATCATTAGAGGCTCCCACCATCATTCCCACATGTGCCACAGGAGGATGTCATGAAATAGTTTAAAGTGTTTGGGTATTGCAATTGGATGATTTGCACACTCTTTCTTTCTCAACATGCACACACACTTTTATTTATTTTATTTATTTGACCTTTATTTAACTAGGCAAGTCAGTTAAGAACAAATTCTTATTTTCAATGACGGCCTAGGAACAATGTGTTAACTGCCTTGTTCAGGGGCAGAACGGCAGATTTTCACGTTGTCAGCTCGAGTATTCGATCTAGCAACCTTTCGGTTACTAGTCCAACGGTCTAACCACTAGGCTACCTGCTGCTAGGCTACACACGGCATAAACTGGCAGATTGAGTGTAAGTAGACTAGTGTACTTTATCCTCAAACAGTGAAAGGCTTTAGCGACAAATAACTTTTAGGCTCAGCAAAGTAAAAGCCTTTTGTGTGCTTGAGAAGCGTGACTGCAAGCAAGGGGGCATCCTACTAGCCTCTGCCAGAGAAGTCTCTTACTATTTAACAACGGGCAACTCGAAAATCTAACTTAAGTTATATTAAGGCAAATGGGTAACACTTTAGATTAAGTTGGTCTTATACCTATGTAATAGCACTGTAATTACACAAGTAAAAACATAATGTTTATATGGCACCCTCAGAATAGCCATGCCACATGGTGGCTCCAGTCAAAAAAAGAAGATTCCTCTTGTTAACTCAGTCTCCAAGGAATAACAATCATCCTCTCATGCTACAGCGTCCTGCTGAATTGCAAACACAGATGGTCAGCTATTGTGCTCTTCAGACATCTCACATGTGGCAGTCTGTATGGAATAATGACTGAATATGTTTTCATGTGTTTGAGTATGTGCCCATACAATTACTGTATTTTTATGTGTGGTACGTGTGTGTTTGTAAAATATTTGTTTTGGCGTGAGCATCTGTGTAGGAAGGGAGGGAATGACAGAGACACAGAGAGAGTAAGGATACTTAAGAAGGGATAGAAGTGGTGGTCTAGCAATCTATAGATTAGAATAAAGAGCAAGTGATCAGCATAGCCTAAATCTGCTGCCCAGAACATTCTATTGGTCAAAGCCTTCTCTCCTCCAATTACAGTGTAATTTCAATTAAGCACTAATCTCTGGGACAATCAATGGTGTACTGGCGACCCCTTGCCTGACACAAATATTGATGTGATTTAATCACTGCCTAACCCTAGGCTGAAATAATGCCTGGATAGTTCAAGTTAAATGTCTGTCTGAACCCCCATACACCGGCTTACAGCTGACCTCACGTTATCTCGCTCTATTGCGATGGAAGACATCTTATCTTCACTTCAGTCAGGTCAGATAACTATAGCCTCTGCTTATTGTCACGCCCCCCCAAAAAAATTGTTCCACCTGTAACAAACCAACAGCTTTGGAAAGAATGAGAGCATATTAGTTATATCAAGTGTCACATAAGGAGTGTGTGCTTTCGCCGTGATCGTTTCATAGCCTCTTTTGTGTTCCTTTATTCCAGGGCAGCTTTGCCCACTTCTTTTCCCACACTGTGTGTGGAGAGCAGGAAGAACTCCGCTGCACAGCAGGGTCCTACCTTCTGCCATTATGGCTGTGATTCAATCATCACAGGGCCTCACTTTACTCCAGCACACTATAAGGGAAAGAAATGTCACTCTCTTCGCTTAATGGAGCCACAAGCCAACAGTGCTGTTCATCATGGCTAAGACCAACAGTCGCTTAAAGTGAGAAGTATACTGGCAAGCTTCACCTCCATCCCCTTTCTTTCCATGTAATTTCAAAATGGCCTCCCCTCAATGCTTCATCCTGAAATTGCAGCCAGAGGATCTCCACACAGGGCAAAGACCTACAGAGGTGTAATGTGGGAAGCAGTCCTGGCAACCTTTGTCTCCCAACCATCCCTCCAAGGATTAAAGCCCAGTGAGCTCTGCTTCTCCTCGGCTATAGGGCAGAAAATTCTTTACTTACCCAGGACTAATCTCTCCTCCAGCAAGCTGTTAATTGAGCCATCATTAGCAGCTGATTCAGGGGTTAAACATCAATTAAGGTTATGTGCAGAGAGGCGCAGCGGAGAGAGTAAGGGCTCCAGTCCAGAGGGCAGGGGAGGTCAACTAGGCCCTACAGTCCCTGAAGGAAAGAGGGGGATGGAGTGGGCCAGTGAAGGGAGTTAGGATGCTCTGGGAGAGGTGGAGATCTGAAGTGCCTGCTTAGGGATGAGTGGTTTGGACAATGGAGTGGAGCAGGTTGATGGTGATCGTGCTGGAGCCTGAGATTCTCTACCGATCAGTGGTAACTAGTTTTGCACAGTATGCTGAAACTAAAGTACTTTTTCGATATTAGAACATGAAACGGTTCAGTACTAGAATTTGTTGCTTTCGGTACTTCTGTCAAATGTGTCTCCCGTTGTCTACTGTTTGAGAGAGCATTAAGTCTATCAGCGCAGCCGATGTCCCCTTATAGCACGAGAGCACCGTGCATGCTCCACTTACTCTTTGCTAGCTTTAGCCTGTCATGTGGAACCACTGTTCTCACTGGTAGTCTGGGCTGCATCACCACTTATGCTGCACAGAAGTATACACACTTAGAAATGTTGAAACTGTTAATTACTGTTCACAAAACAATGTCCATTACAGGTCAGAACACTTTACAATGCAAGAAGATGGTATCAGTAGTCTCCAAAACTGGAAGCTATCTTCCCTTGCCGGCTTACAGTTGAAGCTAACATCAATTCACTTACCTAGTACCTTGTTTGTGGTAATATGCAAACCATAACGCAGATTTTCGCCAAAAACTTGATTAATTCACTTCGTGTCTCTCCCAGCCAATATTGTCTTTGCTGGAGCCTTGAACTGTGTGTGTGTGTGTGTGTGTGTGGATGTGATGTGATGGGTCTTAACTACAGAGACAGCGCACTTTTTTTTTTATAGAAGAAGAGATTGCTTCTTCTATTCAAATGTTGTTGATCAGTTTGGGCTGGGATTCGGGGCTTAGATTATTTCTAATTTAGGTTTTAGCGCAATATTTCAAATGCCTATATTGCAAGAATCAAGTTTTTATTTTGACAAGTGTTTGTCCGCTTGTTCTCATGTTGTCCTTTTGGCCTTGCCTCCTCTGCTCCTTCTGTGCACCTTTTACTCACATACCAAGCCCCTGCCACTCACAACAACAAAGATGAGAGATCACTTCTTCCTCTCTGACAAGCGGTTTCAACTCGCTATTTGCATTTGAGGTTTGGTCCAACAGAATTGGTCATATGGACACCGAAACACATTGAGAGATTATTGTACTGTAATAGAGGAGAAGTGAACCTTTCTAACGATACCATTTGTATGTCTCAACTCCATGCATGCAGAGCAGACACGACTCAAATGGGAGTATCAATGAACATTGATTCAGGAAAATGTATGCTCAGTTTGTCGCGTGCGGCATTGTGGTAACAGATACTGCTAGCAACATTTTAACCAATGACTGTTATGCCAGCTGTCTAGTCTGTGTTTTATAAATGTGCAATAACCATAGAAAGCATAATTTATGTAAGGAATTGGCAACTCATTCTCATTCTGAGAAATAATGTAGGTCACTTGATTTCAACTTCTGAACAAAGTGGACGGGCTAGCATGCTGTCCAAACAGTTGGAGACAGACAGAAGGGTGTGTGCATAACATTTCAACTGTTCTACCTTGTTAGCTAGCAAATAGATCCAAGTTGGCTAAACTTAAAGTATAAAGATTAGATGGCTACTCACTATATATAGGGCTGGGAATTGCCAGGGACCTTACGATTTTATCACAATACTTAGGCGGCGATACGATATGTATTGTGACTCACAATTTAATATTTATTACGATTTAATACTGTGATTTTATTGCGATTTGATGTTCCAAACATATTGTTTTGATCAGTAATATGAATAAAAGTGCTTGAAGCAAATTGGCTTCCTATTTAAAAATAAGATGGAGAACGAGCTATGAAGGGAAAATACATGTGTTTTGGTGCAGGTACAGCCAACTAGTGCAAAATTATATTGCTATATTGTCAAAACGATACAATATAGTGTCAAATAATATCCCGGTATGTAACTATCGATTTGTATCCACCCCATCACTAACTTACTAGCACCTGGGCTTGTGCTTGAGAGATTGTTTATGAGACCTGTGATACTTTTCTATAATGCATGCTACAAGAAGTTAGTCATTAATAGTGAATGTGTATTATGTGTGGTTCTAGTTAAATCTAACAAAAATGGCATTTTCATAGACAGACTTGAAAGCCAGATCAGTGATTTATAAGTTCCAAATGGAAGGTGGACATATTGTTTTTATTCTGTAACCCCATGAAATCAGCCAAACAAGCTCAATAATTCAACTCATACACACACTCCTATTTAATATGATTCACCTGTATTGTGAATAGGCCTAGGCTACATCTTGATTTACCTAGTTTATCAATAGACTAGAGATTTACCATTCAAATAAATTATTACTATTATGTGGTAAACAAAGTAAAAATAATTTAATGTAATGATATTGAACTCAAAAGGTCTGGATCAAGTGCCATTCTGTGACTTTGGCTAATAACTGTATTTTTTTGACGTATCATTTTGGTATCGAGTTTTGTGATTCTAAACCTGGTATCTGTGTCAAAGTCAAAATTCTGGTAACGGTCTGATGGTCTTATTCTAATTACCAAAGGGTGGTTCTTGGCATATCCCCAATCTAAAGGTGAAGTAGAGAGGTTTGACATATTCTCAACACGATTGTAGGTAGCCTATTTGAGGCTCTCATTTTGCATCTTTTACTACCCTTCAGATTTGATTCCCACCCACCTTTCTTGGTCATTTTGAATAAGCAGAGGTGATTGAATGTTATGAAATAACCTGAATAGCAGTGAGAAACAGCTGAAAACCTCTCATTATTTAGAAATACTTGACCTTTTTTAAAAACTTGAAACGGCTGCTTGCTCTCTAGCGGAGGTTCAAACACCTTCGACCCGAGCATGTAGAACTTCGCACCAGTTAATTGGGTACAAGGACGCAATGTATCAAACAGCTCCAACACACCAAAGAGTAATCTCATGAGCATTTGAATCTGTTACATCCGTTCTCTGAACTGAACAACTATGAGAACTGACTGGTGTCACTGAAAAACTAGTTCCCTGAAACGAGGTGGTTGCTTTTGTGCGACCACCGGTGTCAGCTTACAACAAAAATAACAGCTGCTCGCGTCTTGAAGGGGAAGTTAGGTTCCAAATCTCTGCTTAGAATTCAACCATAGACTTAAAGCCATAAATGGTATAGCGATTAGCGTTCCATTGAACTGCCGGTCATAAAAGCATACCAATGATTCCCTATTCATTTGTTATACTGTAGCATTCATCAATTCCCACTGGAGCCATTAGTCTACCATAGCTAAAATAACATGTTTCTTTTTTTATGTATGTCTCAGTTCTAAATGGTCACACTTGATCCTTATTGCAGTAACAGCATTAGTTAGCATGTTAACATCTCACATTGATTAGATGGACTCCTAAAGATGAAGAGATCTTCCGTGGTTCTTGTAAGGGCAGCTAAATTCACTGAAATGACCCATCTCAACAGTTCTTCAAAAGTTGGTTTATCATCAGATACCATTGTCTTGTGATTGGTTTGCGCACCATGTTTCTATATGTATGTCAATCATGCATCAGGTTATAGCTTAGAGTGATCAATCCATGAGGGTCTGTTTCATAAAAATATAGCTGAAGAGAAAAAAAATGAATGGTAAATCCTTACACCCAGTTGTTGCTTTTCTCTAAAAAAATAGTCTGCTCAGAGCACTACATTTATCCAATCCGCCTCTAAAGACATTTCTTGAAATATACAGCTTTGGAGCAAAACATTGAAATCTGGGTTGACCTCCTTTTGGCTAGTAGGTAGAAACAGATGAATAAATCAAAATGATGAATGCACGTAACATGTATTTTTATCTGGGATTATGAAATCTGTAGGAGTATATTAAAACTCCCTCATTCTGTTTCATGACGGTGTCCATATCCTTTTGTTTTCATTGTTCTTCTCTATCACTCAGTTGTTTTGCCAGAGGCTTTATCCAGATTAAGTCGAATTTCTCTCCTCTTAATATACTCTTTGCGAATAGAAAGGGTAATCTTGCATAAAGCCACCCGAATGGGCTTTTGTGGGGGTCTTTGGTGGGATCAAGGGGCGGTGGGATCAAGACATCACAACCTACGTAGGCTAAATGCAACTTAGCTGTACATATATGCAAGATTATCATTAACAATTGAGTCTGAGATGAGCAAGGATTTGGAACACACTACACACTACTAAGTGTTACACTACACCACACTGGGGCCAGCGTGACCTTGACTGGTGTCAATGTAATTACATTTTGTGTTCATTCAGTTCAAATCAGGCAAGCCTTTTCTGTCATTTTCTACAGAAAATATGTCAAAGAAACGAGGTAATGAGAACAGTATTTAGAAAATCTTTTGAGTTGTGCACTAATGGAGGAGCTTTTTAGAGGAACCAGAAAGAGGCCATCTTCCCTCAATGCAGAGTAATTATGGTGATGGTCTTGTCCCCTTTCCTCACAGCGGCTCCCTAACAAACATGGTTCATAACTAACCTGAACCAGTGTGTTCAGGTAATGTTAGATTTAATGTAAGGGGACAGGACTTTGGATCAGGATCAGCGACCACCAGTGAACTGTATTTAATCAGAGTATTGGATGAGGCCTTTGGGAAAACCAACCTGTGTTCTTTGGAAAATGCAGCTGAATCCATTGGACAATGTGAAAACTTCAAGTACAGTGGGAAGGTCTGTCATTGTTACGAGAGTTCAAAATCATCCAGGAGAGAGACAAAAGTAGAAAGGAAGAGGGAGAGAAGAGACTTCCACAACTGTAGAGAACTATAATAATCCCAACTTTGAGACTGAAAGAGAAAAAGAGCGAGTGAGACCAAGCGCCAGCTATGCCGCTGTGCTGACGGGGTTACAGTGTTGCGAGAGCAGGGGCTGGCCATCACTTCGGCACAGCTGAAACGGCAAGCGCCCGGCCCAGGAGCTGAAACACTACACCTCCGCCTCTCACACACCTTTCTCCTTCTTCTTCTCTCCCTCTTTCCCTTTGATCTCAACTCATGCCATTACTTGGTCTTCATCTTTTCCAAACTCCCCTCCCATCTTATTCCTCCCAAACCTGTGTCTTACATTTCTCATGTCACTGATTTACGGCATATGCTGTAAGTTGTGCCCTCAATTGAATGTATATCACCCTTTCCTCACTGGGGTGTGGTATAGTTTTATGGTTGTACAGTAACAGGGCCATCTGCACAGGGCTCTTTGAGTTAGCCGTGCTCTCCATGCAGGGTGTGTTAGTTTGCGTTGGGAGGGAAGATGACTGGCTTATTCCTTTTCTCTTGTGAAGCAGCCATTACCCAGAGCTGGGAATGGTTCCAGTGAGTCAGAGATAGAGAGGGAGAGTAAAAAATCCCCTCTCCACCCTTCCAAAGTGACACACTTCCCATTTTGTGTGTGTGAGAGCATGCTGGTCTGGTACTGATCTCCAGCTGCAATCTGAGTAGTGTGGACAACAACTAGGAAGGGCAATCTGATGTTACCATGGAACAAGTTTTGAAATGGCAGACGACTTATCATAATACAGCCTTTGGACCACTGAAATACAGTCTATAACCAGGTTTGCATCCAACCTTTTTATGCGAGTAAAGTACATGTCGGATAAAAAATGTCACATGCCTGATGGAAACAGCTAATTTGTTGGTCAACTTTCCAAATGTAGACCAAACAAAATAAGGTGGGATCTGTTTGTGTCTATAAAATTAAATATGCGTGAAATGGCGGTGGCAAGTCTGTGTGGTCCTCCAACTAAAAACTGTAATATCCTATGTTTCACCGAGTTGTGGACACGGATAATATAAAGCTGGTGGGATTTTCCATGCCCCGACAGAACAAAGGAGAAGCTACGTCTGGTAAGACGAGGGGTGGGGGTGTGTGTCTATTTGTCAATAACAGCTGTCTAATATTAAAGAAGTCTCAAGGTATTGCTCGCCTGAGGTAGAGTACCTTATGATAAGCTGTAGACCACACTATCTACCAAGAGAGTTCTCATATATATTATTCTTAGTCGTCTATTTACCACCACAGATCGATGCTGGCACTAAGACCACACTCAACCAACTCTATAAGACCATAAACGAACAAGAAAATGCTCATCCAGAAGAGATGCTCCTAGTGGCCGGGGACTTTAATGCAGGCAGACTTAAATCAGTTTGACAACAGTTTTACCAGCATGTCACACGTGCAACCCAAAAACTCTAGACCATCTTTACTCCACACACAGAGATTCATAAAAGCCCCCCCCCCCCCCCCCCCTGCCCTCCATTTGGCAAATCTACCATAATTCTATCCTCTTGATTCCTGCTTACAAGCAAAAACTAAAGCAGGAAATACCAGTGACTCGCTCAATACGAAAGTGGTCAGATGACGCGGATGCTACGCTACAGGACTGTTTTGCTAACACAGACTGGAGTATGTTCCAGGATTCATCCAATGGCATTGAGGAGTATACCACCTCAGTCATTGGCTTCATCAATAAGTGCATCGACGACATCATCCCCACAGTGACCGTATGTACATATCCCAAGCAGAAGCAATGGATTACAGGCAACATCCACATCGAGCTAAAGGCTAGAGCTGCCGCTTTCAAGGAGCGGGACACTAATCCGGACGCTTATTAGAAATCCTGCTATGCCCTCAGACGAACCATCAAACAAGCAAAATGTCAATACAGGATTAAGATTGAATCCTACTACACCGGTTCTGATGCTCGTCGGGTGTGGTGCCCACGAAGTTCATCACTATGCTAAGGACCCTGGGACTAAACACCTCCCTCTGCAACTGGATCCTGGACTTCCTGACAGGCCGGTCCCAGGTGGTAAGGATAGGCAACATCACGTCTGCCATGCTGATTCTCAACATTGAGGCCCCTCAGGGGTGTGTACTTAGTCCCCTCTGCGTGGCCAATCATGACTCCAACACCATCATTAAGTTTGCTGACGACACAACAGGCCTGATCACCAAAAATTATGAGACAGCTTATAGGGAGGAGGTCAGAGAACTGGCAGTGTGGTGCCAGGACAACAAACTCTCCCTCCAATGTGAGCAAGACAAAGGAACTGATCGTGGACTACAAGAAATGGTGGGCCAAACAGGCCCCCATTAACATCGATGGGGCTGTAGTGGAGTGGGTTGAGAGTTTCAAGTTCCTTGGTGTCCACATCACCAACGAACTATCATGGTCCAAACACACAAAGACAGTCGTGGAGAGCGTTTAATATCTATGCATAGTTTCTTCACCGCTACCTATATTTACTAATTACCTCAAATAACCTGTACCCCCGCACACTGACTCAGTACCGGTACCCCCTGTATACAGCCTCGCTATTGTTATTTTATTGTTACTTTTTATTATTTGTAACTTTTATTTATTTGGTAAATACAGTGCCTTGCGAAAGTATTCGGCCCCCTTGAACTTTGCGACCTTTTGCCACATTTCAGGCTTCAAACATAAAGATATAAAACTGTATTTTTTTGTGAAGAATCAACAACAAGTGGGACACAATCATGAAGTGGAACGACATTTATTGGATATTTCAAACTTTTTTAACAAATCAAAAACTGAAAAATTGGGCGTGCAAAATTATTCAGCCCCTTTACTTTCAGTGCAGCAAACTCTCTCCAGAAGTTCAGTGAGGATCTCTGAATGATCCAATGTTGACCTAAATGACTAATGATGATAAATACGGTTTTATATCTTTATGTTTGAAGCCTGAAATGTGGCAAAAGGTCGCAAAGTTCAAGGGGGCCGAATACTTTCGCAAGGCACTGTATTTTCTTAACTGATCACGAACTGCACTGTTGGTTAATGGCTTGTAAATAAGCATTTCATAGTAAGGTCTACACGTGTTGTATTCGGGGCATGTGACAAATAAAGTTTGATGTTTGGCTGCCATTTGACAAGTACAATAATCTCGCTCTTTTGTCCATAATAATATCTTCATGTTGGCTATACCCACACTGTATCTGCGAGCTTTTGGCTTAGGCGCACATGCCAATACCATAGTTGGCACATTCGCTATATAACTCTACATTTGTTGTGACTAATCCATCAGTAGAGTAGAAAATGCGATGGAAACCCATTAAACTTTTTTTTTTAAATTCCGGTACATGGGAGTATTACCGCAAAAGTAATTTTTATGTGCGCTACGTCATCAAACACAGCCTTTTATCCGCAAATAGTAAATTTTGATGGAAACACATCTCTGGTGCATATTGTTTTTATGCAGATTTTTAAAATATTCTTATGAAAATATTTTTCCAGTTCGATGGAAATCTATTTTATGACTCTCAAAACCTTTCCCCTATTCACCACAATGCAATCCCACAGGAAATCCATTGAATTCTAATTCAACAGGCGTCCAGACTATAGCAATGCAGGTGGTCAGTTAGTTTGCCATGGGGCAAATGCAGTGACGTTATAGATGGTGAGAAAAATACACTATTTTTAACCGGCAGCCTCACCGTTCCTCTCCATGTATTAGATAACATTTCATTTCAGCGTGTTTGCTGACTGACTCGTCCTCACCTCTCTCTCTCCCAGGCCTCTTTATGCTCTTTATCCCACACACAGTCATATGTGCACACACAGAGACATCTATCCACTGAGACACACTCACTTTCTAACACACACGCTATGTGTTTTCAAGTCAGCTTCCATGTGCGCTTTGGCCTCGACACTCCAAGTGAATCTTAACCACTCCTTCCTCTGGAGGAGTCTGGCTATTGTTTATATAATTGAAATGGTTATCACATTACAGCTGAAAGCCAACAGTCTCATTTCCTTCAGAAAGAAAGAGAAATAGAGAAGTATGGAGAGGAAGAAAAATAGTGGGAGAAAATGGAAGAGATTCAGCAAGGGTAGATGGAGAAATTGGAGGGTGAGAAGGTAAGTGACAAGAGTGAGAGAGAGTTCTGCTCCATTTTGCACACACAGCAAGAATACCTAAATCCTAAATTATTTTCTTCAACCCATGGTTGGTTTTCCCATCCAATCCCAAGAAGTGCTGTGCTTTCAAATCCCCTCTCTTCTAGAGCTTTACCCCTTTACAAACGGTCTACTTGTCCTAAATATGAAGACAGCATTCCCTCACAATTCAACTTTCACGAGCCTTTCAGTCAGTCTGTCACCCTAGATACTCTGTGATCACAGCTCCCTGTAAGAAGAGCGCTGCATCCACTGGTAGTTTAACTGCAGCCCAAGGCCCCTTCAGCTGCTTTGACCTACCACTACCTGTAAAACTGGCATCTTGCTGCATTTTGGACATTATTTTTTCATAAGGCCACTGTTGTCCATTCTATTTTGAATGTGAACTTCATTGTGTGTGTCAGCCTTATATGCTCCTGAGAAGGCTAAGAACATCTTACTTGTATACCTGTAATTAATCTATTATTTAATAATTGAAAGTAAAAATGTAATACCACTGAGGACATCCGTAAGGGAAGCAGCAAAGGAGCTTAGCGGGTTTCCTTGTGCCATAGTTATAGTCGACACCAGAGTAGCATGTGTTGCTGCTCTCACATACTGTACACAGTGCCCACACACTGAGCCGCATGGTCAAACCAAGCTTCTCCAACACATGCTGTCAGGTCATAAAGCTCTTTTTAAAGGTCCAGAGAATAGGTGGGTTAGAGATGGCGAGGTCAACTGAGTGGTTACTGGTAAAGCTGGGTTTTTCATGCAGTACAATTCCTATGGAGTCACAACAGGTGTGGAAATGGGACTCTGTGTGCCTGTGTGTGTGTGTGTGTGTGTGTGTGTGTGCAGCTCAGAGGAATTATGGAGCTGGGGACTAAGAGGAGAGGAAGGGGGGTTACAAAGGGTCCCCTCTGACCCACCTGTAGCCTGTCAGCTGTTAGAAGTCTGTTAAAACGTCAGCTGTTTCTGAGGAGAAGTGTGTGTGTGTCTGTGTGTCGTGCTAGATGGGGGATAAGGAAGGGAGGTGTTTGTGTGGAGGCCTCTCCGTCCCACTGTGTACATCAAACGTCTCGTTGCCTGGGTGATTTGTTTGTGCACAACACAGCGCCTCATCTGCATTGTGTGCAATGACAGTTGGGACATGTTGCGCCGTGCCATTCCGAGCAGCTCATATCCATACCCAGTCTTATTTTCCCTTGGGGTCAGCTGCCTCCATCTTAAATACCAAAGTAGTCATCTAGCACAGGTTTTGTGGTCCATACCAGTTCATGGTGCTCTGAAGGACAGACTTCTGGACCCAATATGAAAAAGGTTTACTGAAAAAGCACAGGTTTCCTCTTCTGTTAAATCCTATTTTGAATCTTCTAGGACAATACTTTCCCTTTGAATCTAATGGCTAGAAATATCCATTAGGGTTGGGTGGTATCCAAATTGTCATATCTTCATACCGTCCTTCTCTCACCTTGAGATTTACGGTATTACAGGCTTAGTACACGAGGGCAACAAAAAAGCACGTTGGGTGTCTATTCCCAGAATGCTAACAAAATTAGCACAAGTAATGGTGAATTTCCATGAAGGCTGCTAGCTAAATTTGATAATGAGTGAAAAATGAAAATAAACCAATTGCAAAGACAGGCAAACCGGCTCATAAAGTTATACATATATGTAGGAGCTACCACATGTCGTTTTTGGTGAGTTTGGACATTTTACAAGCGAATGTGAACGAGAGACATTGTGCAAAATGAACAAAGTTTAGATGCATGCTTGTCTGAAGGAAGAACAGCACTGGCTCTCCAGCAGCATGTCTACACACTGTGTCTGTCTGGAGTTGCTAGGGCAAAGGAAATCAAGATGGCAGTGGCAGCTGTACAAAACCCTCATCCAAAGGGCTTTGACTTCTCAAACATGGCAGAAAGCTAACACAATATGATGCCCCGTCACCTTATTAATTCAGCCACTTACTTAGATAACACTACCCCTAATTGTAACTTGCTAAAACATAATTATGCATTTCTCACGCAGGGAAAAAATATAAAACGCATTAAATATTTTTAAATCATTTTGTAAACGCTGATCTAAAATATTTCTTGTTGTAATTTCTGGTCGGCATCAGACAAATTTTGTGCTTTAGTTGCATTTCTAAACTCGGATGACAATTCATGGACGGGCATTTTATCAGCAGACAGCACCCTGACTGATGTGTAGCTACTTTTCTCCATAATTTTCCCAGTGTAGCTTTCTTTCTATGATAGGCCTAAACATTAGAAATATGATGGCCATGCATTGTTTTGGAAAAAAATACCTTGCTTTTTCATTGTAAACTCATTTACTTGTGTGGCTGCCAGCCACATACAGTGGGGAGAACAAGTATTTGATACACTGACGATTTTGCAGGTTTTCCTACTTACAAAGCATGTAGAGGTCTGTAATTTTTATCATAGGTACACTTCAACTGTGAGAGACGGAATCTAAAACAAAAATCCAGAAAATCACATTGTATGATTTTTAAGTAATTAATTTGCATTTTATTGCATGACATAAGTATTTGATACATCAGAAAAGCAGAACCTCTCTTCAGGTCATTGACCAGGTCCTGTCGTGTAGTTCTGGGCTGATCCCTCACCTTCCTCATGATCATTGATGCCCCATGAGGTGAGATCTTGCATGGAGCCCCAGACCGAGGGTGATTGACCGTCATCTTGAACTTCTTCCATTTTCTAATAATTGTGCCAATAGTTGTTACCTTCTCACCAAGCTGCATGCCTATTGTCCTGTAGCCCATCCCAGCCTTGTGCAGGTCTACAATTTCATCCCTGATGTCCTTACACAGCTCACTGGTCTTGGCCATTGTGGAGAGATGGGAGTCTGTTTGATTGAGTGTGTGGACAGGTGTCTTTTATACAAGTAGTTCAAACAGGTGCAGTTAATACAGGTAATGAGTGGAGAACAGGAGGGATTCTTAAAGAAAAACTAACAGGTCTGTGAGAGCCGGAATTCTTACTGGTTGGTAGGTGATCAAATACTTATGTCATGCAATAAAATGCAAATTAATTACTTAAAAATCATACAATGTGATTTTCTGGATTTTTGTTTTAGATTCCGTCTCTCACAGTTGAAGTGTACCTATGATAAAAATTACAGACCTCTACATGCTTTGTAAGTAGGAAAACCTGCAAAATCGGCAGTGTATCAAATACTTGTTCTCCCCACTGTAGCTTTGCACTTCTTTTGTCATCTGATGAAAATTATGCTATTTTCTGCTGAATGTGTTGCAGTAATGTATTTAGTAAAAATGTGAAGTAAAAAACACTGACTTTCATTATAAAACTCGACCCCTGTTAATGCAAAGCTGGACTCATCTGCTCCCGCTTTCTCCCGTGCTATTTACGAACACACACATGACTGTCTCAACTGTTCTGGGGAATTAAGGTAAGCTTCATAATATAAAATAAGGTGAAATGAAGAACGCAATCTGCTTTATCTCCTAACGCATTGCACAAGTTGACTGCAGGTATTTACAAAATACAAATTGCTACAAATATGAAAATGTATTGAAAAACTTAAAATAAATCATTTTTCAATGTTATTGAAAAACCATCTTGTGGCTATTTGCAAATACCCCGGTATAAGGTATACCGCCCAAGCCTAATACCCATCACCACAGATTAGAATGTGGACTCTGTATGCTTTCTTGTTTTCGTCACTTCTTTTTTTTATCCAGTGATCATGTATAATCTGAAGGCTGTAGTAGATTCATACAGATAATCAACATCAAGTATACTGAAATTGGATATCAACATATGCTCAATTTGTGCTGATATCATGATTCTATTCTCATATTGATTCCATTATTTGTCTTTACAAAAGAATGAGACCACAGGCATTGGTTTTATTGAAATATCCTACTCTTTTCACAATCAAAACAACTTCCTGAGGAGCTATTGATAAACCTTTGCGTATAAATGTTACGTCTCATTCTGTCTCAGCCTAGACTAAATGTCCGCCACCTCCCAGGTTGGTCACTCTGGTGTGTGGTAGTCTCCGAGTGTCGTGGCTGGCGACTGCCTCCGTGTGTGAAGGCAGGGGCCCTTTGTGGTGGCAGCTGAGCGAGGCGTGGCTGAAGGGAACAGGTTGACACGTCTGTTAGGACTCGTCCCGCTCCTCTTGACCTCTACCCTTTAGCTGTGACTGCTCCCAGGGTTGGGAGATACCAAATTTCCCCTGATTAGGAGAATGAGGCAAGGCTTTCAGGGAGGGACACTAACATAAATCCATGTTGTTGTTGTTGTTGGACAGTAGTCTTGTTCAGAGAATTTGGGTCAAGTCCTTTGGTTTTCTCTCCCAGCACTGTTGATATTCATGAATGAGATCATATTAGTTACTAAATGTTAATGATGTTGGAAGACTGTTTAGGGTAAAGTGGGTCGGATGTGTTGGCGTCTTTCTTTTGAGAATCCATAAATATCTTGGTGGCAGCTGTTGCCTCCTAGGACTGAACATTGTTCTGAATGGTCAAACCCTGAAGGAATGTCTGTCAAGTCTCACCCCAGGTCAGAGGTTTAGTGGTTTACTACTTTTACCCTGCAGATTATTCCCCTATAATAATGCATTAGAGAAAATTGTTTTCACATGTTACTGAGAAGTTATTGTTGTTATGGTTGACACAATTGTAATATCAATTGTCACGAAATTAAAATGCTGTACTGCAGTTTATTTTTATTAGTTATTTTTGTGCGTTCCCTGAGAAGGAAGCAGATTTGCATAATTAGGGTATTCATTGTCAAACACTTGAAAGCATATGAGGTTTGTTCACACATCTATTAGTCACTTACAAAGAGAGTACCAAATGGGCTTGTATTGAACAAAGCATCTGTGAATTTCCTATTATGCTGTTAGAGCAGAGAGTTCCTTCTAAAGACACACCTTTCATGGTTAATTTTCTATTCCTTTATTTTATTTTAAAAGTGTTCTTTGTAAGTTAGTGTTGTCAAGATACCAGAATTTTGACTTGGATACCGATACCAGGTTTAGTATCACAATACTCGATACCATCATGATACTAAATACCAAAACGGTACCATAGTAAAAAAAAATATGTATATTAGCAAGTCACAGAATGGCACTTGATTCAGAGATAAACTCAGCTACTGTTCTGTTCAATTGTTGGGCATCTTTTGAGTTCAGTATCATTATATTTGCAAATGTTTGTAAAAAATGTTTTTGTCATGCATTAATTGAATCAATTATACAATGATTTGACTTTGGTAAAAAAAAAACTATTTAACTACAAAACAACATGGTCAATCTCTATTGCTAAAACAGGGTAAATCAAGATGTAGCATAGGTCTTCACAATGCAGGTGAATGCATATTATTCAATACTGTGTGCATGCAGTTATTGAGCTTGTTTTTAGCTGATTTCATGGGTCTACAGACCTATTTTCTTGGCAACTGCTAGGAGAACATTACTTTATTGTACTGATCATCAACATTTGCATATGTCCTCCTGAGTGGCACAGTGTTCTAAGGCACCTCAGTGATCAGTACAATAAAGTAATGTTCTCCTAGCAGTTGCCAAGAAAATAAGTGTGCCACTAGAGAACCTGGTTCGAGTCCAGGCTCTGCCACAGATAGCCGCAACTGGGGAACCCATGGGGCGGCGCACAATTGGTCCAGCGTCACCCGGGTTAGGGGAGGGTTTGGCCGGCAGGGATGTTCTTGTCCCATTGTGCATTAGCGACTCCTGTGGCGGTCCAGGCGCAATGCACGCTGACACGGTCACCAGGTGTATGGTGTTTCCTCCGACACATTGGTGCGGCTGGCTTCCGGATTAAGCGGGCTTTGTGTCAAGAAGCAGTGCGGCTTCGCTGGGTTGTGTTTTGGAGGACGCATGGCTCTCGACCTTCGCCTCTCCCCAGTCCGTACCGGAGTTGCAGCGACATGACAGGACTGTAACTAATTGGTAGTATACCACGGAAAAGGGGTAAAACAAACAAACATTTGCATAGAAGAAGCAATCTAACCTTTTATAAATGTGTGCACTGCCTCTTTAAGAAATGTAATGAGGTCATTTGCTGAGGCAGAATGTGGCTGTGGAATCTGACTTTGTGGCTATGGAGTCTAGTGTAAATCAGACGAGGGAGACAAAGAAGTGAATGAGTTTTTGGTGGCGAGTTAGACGAAGTGAACTAAAAGTTTTTTTTGGTGACACTCAGCATTGAAATCAGCATATTTTGCATTATGGTTATCACAAACAAAGTACAAGGGCACTGAATTCAGCTGTAGCCTAAGCTAGCAAGGAAAGTTAACCTACAATATAAAGCTGGATTCTACCGGTGTCGTCTTGCATTGTAAAAGTATTCTAGCCTGTCTGGACATTGTTTTGTGAACAGTAATGAACAGTTTCAACATTTCTACATGCTGTGTTACATTTTTCAAGTGTGTTAACTTCTGTGCAGCATGAGTGGGAAGCTAATGCAGCCCAGACAGCTCTAGCAATGAATGAGTAAGTGGAGCAGGTGCTTTACTCTGCATGCTCTAAAGCCATAGCGCAAAGAACCTGCTTTATTACAGGGGCTGCGGTCAGTGCGCTGATAGACAGACTTGATCCTTTCAATCATCGTTCAGGTAGACCCTGAGCGACGTGAATCTGGATTAGGGTAGCTGTCCAGCACAGAGCGGTGGAAGAGCTCTATGGATGTTTATTTGCATGTCCTTTTCTAAAACAAAATGTCCCTTCCAGTATGGTTGGGTATCACAAGGGACCTTACGATATGATATTATCACGATACGTTGGTTCCGATACAATATGTATTTGGATTCTCACAATTCTATATGTATTGCTATTCGATACTGTGACCTTATTGAGATTCGATGTTCCAAACATATTGCTCACCAGATGTTTTTTGAAAGAGGGACAAGAGAGAGTTTTGGAAAAAGTAAAAATACTGGAGTTTTCGTGCAGGTACAGCCAACTAGCGCAAAATAATTTTGTGATATTGTCAAAACTATTTTTCCCCCATCACTATCTTTCAGCATAATAATTCAATGATACATTTGGTATTGTGACTTTGCCAATTTGGTATGTGACTTTATTCAGGGAAAAAATAAATGCCTTCATTCTTTCATTCTCTCCATGCTCTCCATACTGCAGCATTACCACCATCCCTCTCCCTTCTTGATGCCCATACTCCACCACCACACGTGGGCCAGCAGCACCACATAGTCCTGGGCATCATTCACATTAGTCACCGGAAGAGAGGAGGCAGTCACATGGATCCCCTTATTAGGCTATGGGCCAACACAATGTGTTCAACATGGAGAGCCCCAGTCTGCCTTACTAGCACATGGACGATAAGAGGAGAGGAAGGGAAAAACCTGGAGAGAGGCAGCGAGATAAGGCCATTACCAATCACTGGTGTTTGTTGTGGAAGTAATTGTGTCCTCAAAGTGTCTTGTTGTGTTTAGGGCTGTTGTGCATTTTTCCCATCCATGTGCATATTTCCTCTCTGATACTCAAAGGGAGCCGTTTCATTTCCTTCCGTCAGATGTATCCATATGAGTTATTGATATGAGCATTTCAACCCTTTATTAACCAGTTGGGTTCTGGACATAGACGTGCCTTTAACAATAAAGATATTTGCTGTATTTTGTGGAAACTCAATGACACAACTTCAACAGACTCCTGGCCTCCCATTTCCCACACCCTCTCGACCCCCTCAGAGATTTGAAGGTCATGATAGGGCACAGCCTGAGATTTACTCCTTGGGAAGTGGAGTCATTCTTGAAAACAGACACAAATGACAACTTGTACATATGGCATTACTTCTCAACTCTCGTGTAGATTTCTCCAGTTTTCCAGCTTTTAATTGGGCTTGATTGTGAGATTATAGCTACTCAAGTCAGAGCCTTCAGTTGTTCCCTTGAAAGTTTTGCCTTCTTGCATGACACAATAGCAATTTTATAGGCAAAATATGTGACTACATGCAACGTGTAACAGAAAAGATAGGTCAAAAGACCATTTCAGAACATCTACAGATTTGGGGCTGCATAGATCAGCACTAGTCCGGTGTGCCCAACCTTTCAACAGCTGAGCATGTGTGAGGAGATGACAGGGGGTAGCGGAGAGGGGCTGTTGGAACAAAAGGTGTGTAGGGGCAGCTGCCACTGCACTTACAGCAGCTTGTGAATCCAAAGGGAGAATGTACACTCACTTGTACTGGCCAGGGAATAGAGGGGGAGGGGAGGGGGTGGGTGTATAGAGGATCTGATAATCTACACAGCCTAACTGCATATTAGGGCAAAGGATGACCTGGGAAGAGTATGATAAGGGGTTGACCGGGGGGACGAGGGGGGGACGAGTTGACCAGGGAATGGATGGTGGTTGACCAGGGGATGGAAGGGGGGTTGGTTGTCCAGAGGGAAAGCGAGCCTGGGGAGTGGGTTTCCAGTGTGAGGGGCTCTGCTGCAGTTGTCATTTCTACCAGTTGTGTGCAGGATGGACACACCACACTTTGTTTGGACCCCTCTCACTGGGAAAATGCCTGAACTTTGACTTAGAATACTCTGGGTGCCACTGTAACTGAGAGTCTTTTGGATTCAATTCAAAGTGCTTTCTGCTTTTTAAAGAGTCTTTTTAAACTTGCACCTCTGTTTTTTGACTGCGGGCCACTGATCAGCCAAGGGTAAGGGCAACCAACACCGGCATTGCATTTTCATATAAGATTTGTTACTTCCTTACAATGTGACTTGTGCATTAACTCAAATGTTGCTCCAGCTAAATGCCTAATGAATTTAAGAGAAAAATGTCCCTCCTGAGCACAGTATGAGGCCTCTCGTCAGGCTTAAGTTCTAATGAAAATAAGTTGTCTTAGTGGAATAATATTACTATAAGACTGTGCTTTCAGCATATTCTTTCACAGAACAGCCACACATTCAGGGTAGTTACTGTGTTTTATGTTTTGCTTTTGTGGTTTAGTAATCAGTATAGGAAGCTAGTGATGGCAGATGTCAAAGACTGTGAGGTGACTTACTGTGTGGCTTGTGCTTCACTAACAGTTTCCATACTGGTGGTTTGGTAAAGCCTACTTTGTGAGTTCCCCACTTCTTCTACAGCAGCTCATGTGGCTCTGTAGGCCTAAGTGACATATGGTTTATTTGATAGATTTTTGGTAGCCAGTTTTCATCCAAGTGCCATCTACATACAGTAATAGCCTAAGTGTATGCGGTTTTCACTTTGAGTGTTTTTAAATGTTAGCATTGTGCTAAATGCTATTAAATATGGCCTTACATTATCGATTTATTTTTCTGTTCTGTCGTGACTCGCATAACTGTGAGACGAATAACTCTTTCAAGCTACTGATCTGTGAAGTGTGGTTAGTTAACTCCAATTTTCCATGTTTCCATTGCAATTTGCTGCTCACTGCAAGTCTGTGTTTTCAATATGTGTTTGAGACAGTAATGAAAAGGAGTTGAGTTTTTCAATACATGTCAATTCTACTTCTTTTAATTATATTCATGTAGCATGCTTAATAAAGTCACAGATCATATACTTTTGAGCAAAAGGCCTTGCTAATGATCATGCAGCCTCAATAAAATGTTGTGAGAGTCACTGCAGGTGCATAGAAGATGTGCAGGATACAATGGAACTAGGTTGAACTCTTCAAATGAGGTTAGTGAAAGAACCTTTGTTGTCTAACCAAAAATGTACACTTATTACACATTTGGTAAATACATTGCAAGCTCCTTCTATACATAGTTGTGCAAAACATGGGTAATCTCCTGAAAACAACATCACAAGTTTTGGTGTGCCATTGAGTATTTTCAGACTCATTATCATGTTTATATCATAGAAACATGGTACTGTTCTATGTACATTAGCTTTAATTCACTAATGACTGTAGTCTTAAAAATAAACATGTGATATTATATAATGATAGATGGCTGTACTTAAGTGCCAGTCAACTATCTTGATCTTGTCTGTCTACCTCTTTTGTGAGGCCTTATTGACAGAACATGTTCGACTGGTGACAACCAACATTTGCACACACAGACCTGTGCACACACACCCTCTCCCCTAATGTCACATTGATGTCATCAGTGTTTTGTCTAGAGGGTGTTTTTCTCTCAGACCTTCAGCGCTGGTTGGCCCTCATCTGATGCGAGGTGAAAAAGGGACGTTTTTGGGGAGGGGCATCCAGTAGGTTTCACCAACCGAAAGGCTGAGAATAAATAGAAAGATGATGGGTTGAGTATTCCCATTAGAGACATACTGGGGTAAGAACCTGTGGAAAGCAGCAAGGGATACTATAACCTAGGCACCTGTTTATTATTTTGTTCTGGCATGGCCCTAGGAGCGTTCCAGGTGAATGGGAGCAGTTGCCAACTCCCAGGGCTGAGTGAGTGGGTGTGGTCCTGTTTGTATGTGAGTCTGTGATGTCACCTGACAGGTCAAACCACATTGCCACAGGAATGGCGTGGTGATGGAGACGAGCCTCTGTCAACAACAAACCTGACTACACCAGTCTTGTGGACCTCTTTGTGTGTGTTTGTGCACAGTTAAGTCAGAGTGCCTTCTGCGACAGACTTGTTTGTGATTCGTTGTGCACTACCGGTCAAAGGTTTTAGAACACCTACTAATTCAAGGGTTTTTCTTTATTTTTTACTATTTTATACATTGTAGAATAATAGTGAAGACATAAAAACTATGAAATAATGCATATGGAATCATGTACTAACCAAAAAAAGTGTAAAACAAATAATTTGATTCTCCAAATATCTACCTTTTGACTTGATAACAGCTTTGCACACTCTTGGCATTCTCTCAAATCAAATCAGATTTTATTGGTCAAATACACATGGTTAGCAGATGTTAATGCAAATGTAATGAAATGCTTTTGCTTCTAAACTCAGCAAAAAAAGAAACTGTCAACTGTCCTCTCACTGTCAACTGCTTTTATTTTCAGCAAACTTAACATGTGTAAATATTTGTATGAACATAACAAGATTCAACAACTGAGACATAAACTGAACAAAAACTGTCAAGAGGGTCATGTCAGGAGGAGCCTGCAGGAAGGGTACCACATGAGGGAGGAGGATGTCTTCCCTGTAACGCACAGCATTGAGATTGCCTGCAATGACAACAAGCTCAGGCCGATGATGCTGTGACACACCGCCCCAGACCATGACGGACCCTCCACCTCCAAATCGATCCTGCTCCAGAGTACAGGCCTCGGTGTAATGCTCATTCCTTCGACGATAAATGCGAATCCGGCCATCTCCCCTGGTGAGACAAAACGGCGACTTGTCAGTGAAGAGCACTTTTTGCCAGTCCTGTCTGGTCCAGCGACAGTGGGTTTGTGCCCATAGGTGACGTTGTTGCCGGTGATGTCAGGTGAGGACCTGCCTTACAACAGGCCTACAAGCCCTTCGTCCAGCGCCTCAGCATATTGCGGACAGTATGAGCACTGATGGAGGGATTGTGAGTTCCTGGTGTAACTCGGGCAGTTGTTGTTGTTACCATCCTGTACCTGTCCCGCCGATGTGATGTTCGGATGTACCGATCCTGTGCAGGTGTTACACGTGGTCTGCCACTGCGAGGACGATCAGCTGTCCATCCTGTCTCCCTGTAGCTCTGTCTTAGGCGTCTTACAGTACGGACATTGCAATTTATTGCACTGGCCACATCTGCAGTCCTCATGCCTCCTTGCAGCATGCCTAAGGCACGTTCACGCAGATGAGCAGGGACCCTGGGTATCTTTCTTTTGATGTTTTTCAGAGTCAGTAGAAAGACCCGTTTTTAGTGTCTCAAGTTTTCATAACTGTGACCTTAATTGCCTACCATCTGTAAGATGTTAGTGTCTTAACGACTGTTCCACAGGTGCATGTTCATTAATTGTTTATGGTTCATTGAACAAGCATGTGAAACAGTGTTTAAACCCTTTACAATGAAGATCTGAAGTTATTTTGATTTTTACGAATTATCTTTGAAGGATGGTCCTGAAAAGGGACGTTTCTTTTTTTGCTGAGTTTAGTTCCGACAGTGCAGTAATATCTAACAAGTAATCTAACAATTCCCCAACAACTACCTAATATACACAAATCTAAATGGGTGAATGAGAATATGTACATATAAGTATACGGATGAGCGAATGCCGAGCGGCATAGGCAAGGTGCAATAGATGGTATAAAATACAGTATATACATGTGATATGAGTAATGTAAGATATGTAAACATTATTTACAGTGGCATTGTTTAAAGTGACTAGTGATCCATTTATTAGTGTCCAGTGATTGGGTCTCAATGTAGGCTGCAGCCTCTATGAGTTAGTGATTGCTGTTTAGCAGTCTGATGGCCTTGAGATTGAAAAACAGCTTCTATCTCTCAGTCCCAGCTTTGATGCACCTGTACTGACCTCACCTTCTGGATGATAGCGGTGTGAACAGGCAGTGGCTCGGGTGGTTGTTGTCCTTGATGATCTTTTTGGCCATCCTGGGACATCGGGTGCTGTACGTGTCATGCAGGGCAGGTAGTTTGCCCCCAGTGATGCATTGTGCAGACCGCACCACCCTCTGGAGAGCTTTGTGGTTGAGGGCGGTGCAGTTGCCATACCAGGCTGTGATACAGCCCGACAGGATGCTCTCGATTGTACGCCTGTAACAGTTTGTCAGGGTTTTGGGTGACAAGCCAAATTTCTTCAGCCTTCTGAGGTTGAAGAGGCGCTGTTGCGCCTTCTTCACCACACTCTGTGTGGGTGGACCATTTCAGTTTGTCTGTGATATGTACGCCCAGGAACTTAAAACTTTCCACCTTCTCCGCTGCTGTCCTGTCGATGTGGATGGGGGATGCTCCCTCTGCTGACTTCCCTCCTGAAGTCCACGATCATCGCCTTTGTTTTGTTGATGTTAAATGAGAGGTTGTTTTCCTGACACCACACTCCGAGTGCCCTCACCTCAGCCAGCTTCATGAGGTAGTCACATGGAATGCATTTCAATTAACAGGTGTGCCTTCTTAAAAATGTATTTGTGGAATTTCTTTCCTTCTTAATACGTTTGAGCCAATCAGTTGTGTTGTGACAAGATAGGGGTGGTATACAGAAGATAGTCATATTTGGTAAAAGACCAAGTCCATATTATGGCAAGAACAGCTCAAATAAGCAAAGAGAAACGACAGTCCATCATTACTTTAAGACATGAAGCTCAGTCAATGCGGAACATTTCAAGAACTTTGAAAGTTTCTTCAAGTGCAGTTGCAAAAACCATCAAGCGCTATGATAAAACTGTCTCTCATGAGGACCGCCACAGGAAAAGAAGACCCAGAGTTACCTCTGCTGCAGAGGATGAGTTCATTAGTTACCAGTCTCAGAAATTGCAGCCCAAATAAATGCTTCACAGAGTTCAAGTAACAGACACATCTCAACATCAACTGTTCAGAGGAGACTGTGCGAATCAGGCCTTCATGGTCGAATTGCTTCAAAGAAACCACTTCTAAAGGATACCAATAATAAGAAGGGACTTGCTTGGGCCAATAAACATGAGCAATGGACATTAGACCGGTGGAAGTTTGTCCTTTGGTATGGAGTCCAAATTCAAGATTTTTGGTTCCAACCAAAAAGGAGGAGGAGGTGTTATGGTGTGGGGGTGCTTTGCTGGTGACATTGTCTGTGATTTATTTAGAATACAAGGCACGCTTAACCAGCATGGCTACCACAGCATTCTGAAGTGATATGCCATCCCATCTGGTTTGGGCTTAGTCCCACTCTTTGTTTTTCAACAGGACAATGACCCAACACACCTCCAGGCAGTGTAAGGGCTATTTGAACAAGAAGGAGAGTGATAGAGTGCTGCATCAGATGACCTGGCCTCCACAAGATGGTTTGGGATGAGTCGGACCGCAGAGTGAAGGAAAAGCAGCCAACAAGTGCTCAGAATATGTGGGAACTACATATTGGGAACTAAAGACTGTTGGAAAAGCATTCCAGGTGAAGCTGGTTGAGAGAATATCAAGAGTGTGCAAAGCTGTTATCAAATGAAAGGGTGACTACTTTGAAGAATCAAAAATATAAAATATATTTAGATTTGTTTTACACTTTTTTTGGTTACTACATGATTCCATATGTGTTATTTCATAGTTTGTTGTCTTCACTATTATTCTACAATGTAGAAAATAGTAAAAAATAAATAAAAACCCTTGATTGAGTAGGTGTTCGAAAACTTTTGACCGGCAGTGTGTGTGTGTGGTGGCGGTAGTTCCATGGCAGTTGGGTGCTTTGAGGTTGTGTCTTTGTGTGTGTGTGTGTGTGTGTGTGTGTGTGTGTGTGTGTGTGTGTGTGTGTGTGTGTGTGTTTGTTGTTGGGGTAGACTGCAGTATTGACAAGACTGGCAGCGGGGGTGTGATTCACGAGCCGAGTAGCGCAGATCTATTTACCGCCCATCCCAAACCTGTCCAACCTCCTCCAATTTCCCACCCCTTTCTAGAAGTGCTGCTCTTGCACTGCAGCTACCCCCTCACAAAAAACCCACCCTACGATTGGTGAAGAGGAGGAGGGGGGTGGGATCATATTCCCCTGCCAGTGTTGGCAGCATGCACACAGGCTCAAGCCCAGTCACAACCAAACAGCAGACCCAGGTCCAGCCCCCATCCTTCCTTCCTTTCCTCAAAAGAATCCAAGCCCACCACCATACATTTCTCCACCATATCACTCACACAGATTCACCTTCACACTGAACACTTTGGTTAATAAGGCACAATGCACACCCGTCTAACCAAACAAGCGGTCAGTCAACAGGCAGAGTGGAGCGGGCCAGCCGAACGGAATGGCTGTGCAGGAACATGAGGCAACAGGCTGTAAATATCCCACAGCTGGTGCTGGGACTACAGCCCAAGGTTGGGGTGAAAGCACAGAGTCTCACTGGGCAGGATGAGAGAGAGATCAGTAGCTAGTTACTGCCTGTGTTTGCGGATACGTCTTCCCCAATGAAAGGCTAACTAATCAGACTCCTGCTCCTCTGTTCAGGTGGCCTCCATGCCTCAGGTGTGGATTGCAATGATTATACGCAATACCATGGTGGCACTCTGGTTTGATTGAATTAGATTCGATTTTGAGTAGCAATTTCATTTGTATGGAGCAGCCAGACTGTCATCGTTCATACAGGGAGAAGGGATTTCACCTTTACCCTAGCTAGGGTGACCATGGTGATACTGAATATAAGTATTGATTTGCCTGGACCACAAACTGAGAGCGAGATCTGTCTTGTTGATAGCCTCCCCAGAGACCGCAGCCCCATGCAACCAGAGAGGGAGATTCTGGCTGCTTCCAATGAAACCTGAGTCCTCAGCAGAGCTGTAGGTGACTCCTCTGATATTGGTGATGTCTGCCAACAAGGCAGTGTAAGCATATACACAGTGAAGCTTGTAACTGCTCTCAAACAGATCTGGATACATAAAACATAACCATTAATTAGCTGCCAATGAGAGGTAATTTAATTGTAAAGGTTAGTTTTCTCCTGTTTTGGGTGTAAGTAACAGTTTCCTAACTATAGAGTAGCTGTGTTTGTTATGAGCAGACTGTGGTCAGTCCTGGTAGGACACACACACACACACACACCACGCACATATACACAATTGACAGCTTGACACGTATAGCCGACTACACTGACAGGCTGACAGTCATACATACACGTATATACAGTATGCATTGACAGAAGGACATACATGTGCACAAAACCTCTCCAACACATCTCTCTGCACATATGCTCTGCTGCTGTGGCATGCAATTGTCGTTTGTGCTATATGTCATGACTCAATCGTGACCCCTGTGCCTCTGCACTGTAGGCTATGACACATGATGCAGGATGGATAAGGTGGTGGCAACTCTATGCGACACTGTGGCTCCTACTGTGTTGCACCACCTTGTAGCCAATGACAGCAACAGATGTTCTGAACTTACACACAAATGATGCACCATTGTGTATCTGTTCTTTTATGGATTATTCTGCCGTGAGTGCCTTGCGGTTCAAAGATCTTCCCCGTGTAGTGTAGCTGTTGATAGTATACTGCACACTAAAATATCTTCAACAATACAGATACAAATTTCATATATTTTAGGGGGTTCCTCGGGGCTCAATGCAAGGACCACTGCAGAATAGCTTTTATCAGTGTTAATCTGTTCCTTGTCTAAAGTGTCTCACACTCCCTAGTTCAGTCAGTCAGTAGACACTCTCCAGGCCCTCTGCCTTCAATGTGAGAGGAGAGATTCTACCTGACATCAGACATGGGAGGCTGACTCCCGCAGCATGAAGGGTAAAAGGTTGAGGTTTGAGCACCCGGGCAGATAAAGCAGCCTTTTCATGTGTGACCGGCCCGCAGCCCAAAACAAATCCCACGGACCGCTGCCTTTGAACTGTAGACCAATGTTCCTATGGCAGGAGTAGTGCTCTGCTCACTCACTAGTTCTCTACTATTTGAGTGTATAACATAAAACTCAAGTGTTTTCTGTTTTAGTTTGAGTATTTTCAGTATAAACCTGTTACTTCTACAGTCTTTGGCAAATATAACAACCCCCTCCAGAGTTTCTCTTGTTTGCTAGTATATAATGGGCATTCACATCTAAAAGGACCCATGAGCACACACATGTGAAGTTCATAGGAGCATGTCAAATTGGGTGTCAAATTAAATGTTTTAGAAATTAAGGCATATATACATTTTGCAACCATTTTCCATCTAACAAATATGGAATAAGGAAAGGCTTTCATTTCTGGTCAAACATATGGAAAAAAGGATCTTGGACAACATTGACCAGAAAAATTATTGAAAGGTATTAGATTTACATTAAAACACAATAATGTTGAAGTAAAGACCCCTGACAACTAATATCAACACTTCAGAAAGTATTCACACCCCTGGACTTTTTACACCATTTTGTTACGGCCTGAATTTTAGATTTATTAAATTGAGATTGTGTGTCACTGGCCTACACACAATACCCCATAATGGCAAAGTGGAATTGTCTTTAGAAATGTTTAACCCCTTTGTTATGGCACGCCTAAATAAATTCAGAAGTAAAAATTTGCTTAAATTGCATGGACTCACTCTTTGTGCAAAAATAGTGTTTTAAGATTATTCAAAATATATATTTTTAACATGATTACCCCACACATACAATTATCTGTAAGGTCCCTCAGTCGAGCAGTGAATTTCAGACACAGATTCAACCACAAAGACCAGGGAGGTTTTCCAATGCCCCGTAAAGAAGGGCACCCATTGGTAGATGAAAAAAAGAAAAGCCGACCATTGAATATCCCTTTGAGCATGGTGAAGTTATTAATTACACTTTGGATAGTGTATCAATACACCCAATCACTACAAAGATACAGGCGTCCTTCCTAACTCGGTTGCCGGAGAGGAAGGAAACCACTCAGGGATTTCACCATGAGGCAAATGGTGACTTTAAAACCGAGTTGGCTGTAGTAGGAGAAAACTGAGGATGGATCAACAACATTGTAGTTACTCCACAATACTAACCTAAATTACAGAGTGAAAAAAGGGAAGACAGTGCCATATTGCAAAGAAATTAACTTTATGTCCCGCATACAAAGCATTATGTTTGGGGCAAATCCAACACAAAAATCACTGAGTACCACTCTTCATACTTTCAAGCATAGTGGTGGGTGCATCATGTTATGGGTATACTTGTCATTGGCAAGGCTATAGAGTCTTTTATGATAAAAATAAACATATAGAGCTAAGCACAGGCAAAATCCTAGAGTAAAACCTGGTTCAGTCTTATGGCTTGGGGGTAGAAGCGGTTAAGGAACCTTTTTGTCCTAGACTTGAAGCTCCGGTACGGCTTGCCGTACTCTAGATGGTGCAGCTGTAGAACTTTTTTGAGGATCTGGGGACCCGTGCCAAATCTTTTCAGTCTCCCGAGGAGGAAAATATGGTGTCATGCCCTCTTCACAACTGTCTTGTTATGTTTGGACTATAATAGTTTGTTGGTGATGTGGACACCAAGGAACTTGAAACATATCGACCCGCTCCACTTCAGCCCTGTCGATGTGAATGGGGGCCTGTAGTCCTATAGTCCACGATCAGCTCCTTTGTTTTGCTCACATTGAGGGAGCGGTTGTTGTCCTGGCACCACACTGCCAGGTCTCTGACCTCCTCCCTATAGGCTGTCTCATCGTTGTCGGTGATCAGGCCTACCACCGTAAGCAAACTTAATGATGGTGTTGGGGTTGTGCTTGGCCACACAGTCGTGGGTGAACAGGGAGTAAAGGAGGGGACTAAGCACACACCCCGGAGGGGCCTCAGTGTTGAGGATCAGCGTGGCAGATGCGTTGTTGCCTACCCTTACCAGCTGGGGGCCAGCCCGTCAGGAAGTCCAGGATCCAGTTGCAGAGGGAGGTGTTTTAGTCCCAGGGTCCTGAGCTTAGTGATGTCCAGATGGGAAAGGGCAGTGTGGTGTACAATTGAGATTGTGTCACCGGTGGATCTGCTGGGGTGGTATGCGAAATGGAGTTGGTCTGGGGTTTCCGGCATGATGGTGTTGACCAGCCTTTCAAAGTACTTCATGGCTACCGATGTGAGTGCAACAGGGCGGAAATCTTTTAGGCAGGTTACCTTCGCTTTCTTAGGCAGGTTACCTTCGCTTTCATCAAAAAACTTTTTACGCAATGTGGCTGACGCAACAGATCAGAACATTTAGCTTAAAATGTTGATCAACTACTAGGCTATTTCACATTATAAGCGCAGCACTGCGCACATGGTAGTAGGCTATGTTCCATTAGTGGAAAACACCATTATCAAAAGTGATTCCAAATGCAATTATGCATGTAATGCTTTCAATATAAAGGTGAGTTTTATGGTGAAAATGATCTTCCCCACACTTGAAACTCACGTGCTGCTTATGTGTGCCAGTTAGGCTCTACACCCCTTGTGATACAAACCTTATTAAAATATATAGGTCTATGTGCTAGGCTACATGAGGTGTGCGACTATGATTCAAAAATGTCTCAAAAAAAGGTCTTGTTTCTTATGCTTGGCATCATTCACAAGTGTTAATATATAATTCACAAGTGATAGGCTAATATTGTCACCCATCAGACTATTCTTGATTTAATCTTGTCTTTACATATACTAAATAATATATGTGTGAAATTTGTTTTGATTTAGAATGGACTATTATCCTGCACCTGTATCAAAACAGGGGCAGTGGGAAAATTTACATCTATGCACTTAAATAGCGAATGGAGGATGCTTTTCCCCGTGGTTTATTTTCATGCCAGGCTATAATCCTGTTGTAAAAATAAGCAATATACTTAATATTAAGAAAGTTGAGAAATTAATATAGTAAACCTAGCCTATAGAAAGCTGATCCTCCTCTTTTTAGTAGAGGCCATCATTGATGACAGTGTGGTTAGAGGAACAATAGAGTGCTGAGTACCAGGCAGTTAGCAAGTTTGGTAGGGCTACTAATGACCATTAGCACAATCAGAGCTTGGAGAAGCCTAATTACCGTGACTAAATGGTCACATGGAATTTGATTGCCTTCATGACTCGTGACCACCAGTGTGGCGGTAACACGGTTTTACTGCAACAGCCCAACTTGTGCCTTGAAATTCCGTTACAAAAGCCCTTGAATCTTGAAGATATGTTCTTATTTATCTCCCTCATGAGGAGGGAGGATAATGAATGTTCACAAAAGTAATAAGTAAAGGAAGACCAACCAAATAGTTGTGTTTTTACTAATATCAAGTTTGTTAATTAATTATTAAGTTATTCAAACTCGTAATTTTGTTACCAAATCATTAATCGAACTACTGATAAATCTGTAAGGGAATTGCTGCAATTGAATTGCCTACAATGGGAAATCATAGTAGTCACAAACCACAGTTGGGTCACCTGCTACTGTCCTCCCTTCCACTGGCATACTGTTATGTTCAGATCATAACTGTTTTTCTCTTTCTGTCATCTGGTGGTCAAAGCAACACTGTAAAAACAGTCTGGACATCCTCTACCACCACCTCCTCCTTCCCTCACTCACTCACTCACTCACTCACTCACTCACTCACTCACTCACTCACTCACTCACTCACTCACTCACTCACTCACTCACTCAATTTCAATTTAAGGAGCTTTATTGGCATGGGTAACATATGCTTACATTGCCAAAGCAAGTGAAATAGATAATAAACAAAAGTGAAATAAACAATAAAGAATTAACAGTAAACATTACGTTCCAAAATAATAAAGGCATTTCAAATATCATATTATGTACAGTGTTGTAATAATGTACAAGTAGTTAAAGTACAAAAGGGAAAATAAATAAATATAGGTTGTATTTACAATGGTGTTTGTTCTACACTGGTTTCCCTTTTCATGTGGCAACAAGTCACAAATCTTGCTACTGTGATTGCACACTGTGGTATTTCACTTAATAGATATGGGAGTTTATCCAAATTGTATGTGTTTTCGAGTTCTTTGTGGGTCTGTGTAATCTGAGGGAAATATGTGTCTCTAATATGGTCATACATTTGGCAGGAGGTGAGGAAGTGCAGCTCAGTTTCCACCTAATTTTGTGGGCAGTGTGCACAAAGCCTGTCTTCTCTTGAGAGACAGGTCTGCCTTCAGCAGCCTTTCTCAATAGCAAGGCTATGCTCACTGAGTGTGTACATTAGTCAAAAATGTCCTTAATTTTGTGTCAGTCACTGTGGTCAGGTATTTTGCCACGGTGTACTCTCTGTTTAGTGCCAAATAGCATTCTAGTTTGCTCTGTTTATTTGTTAATTCTTTCCAATGTGTCAAGTAATTATCTTCTTGTTTTCTCATGATTTGGTTGGGCCTAATTGTGTTGCTGGACCAGCTTGCTTAGGGGACTCTTCTCCAGGTTCATCTCTCTGTAGGTGATTGCTTTGTTATGGAATGTTTGGGAATCGCTTCCTTTTAGGTGGTTGTAGAATTTAACGTCTCTTTTCAGGTTTTCGATAATTAGCGGGTATCGACCTAATTCTGCTCTGCATGCATTATTTGTTATTTTACGTTGTACACTGAGGACATTTTTGCAGAATTCTGCATGCAGTCTCAATTTGGTGTTTGTCCCATTTTGTGAATTCTTGGTTGGTGAGTGAATCCCAGACCTCACAAACATAAAGGAGAATGGGTTCTAGAACTGATTCAAGTATTTTTTTTGCCAGATCCTAATTGGTATGTTGAATTTTATGTTCCTTTTGATGGCATAGAAGGCTCTTCTTGCCCCTCTCTCTCCTCTCTCTCTCGTTAATGTCACCTCTCCCGGTTCTTACTGACACCAACCCTCTTTCCATTTACTGTAACAAGCATCCTCACCCACTGGGCACTGACCAACATCACACTTCCATGGATGTTGAAATTTGGTCAGTCTTGTTTGGGGGCGGAGCTCATTACAATCATACCCAGTGTGTAGAATAATACCCAAAAGAAGGATGTTGCATATTTCTACTTTTTTGTGTGTACCTATTCAGGATACATCACCATGAAGAGAATTATATTCATAGCCATAATTATGCATTTCTATATAGTACAGATCAGGGACTCATGATGTAATTCCGTTACCATAACTCTGTTACCAGATGTAAATTCACTTCACCTACTGTAGTTCAATAACCAAAATATTATTTTTCAAACTAAAGGTGTTGAATGTTCTTTCTGCAGATATATTTTAATCTTAATTTGAGCAGATATTGACTTTTTTCTAAAATGTGGTCGCTTAACAAACTGAGGGAGATTTTACAGTAATTATATTACCAAACTTTGCATCTTCACAGTTCTTCTAGTAAATGCGTTTTTGTGAAATGTTCCGTGTAAATTGTTCAAAGTAGTCCTTGTGCATTGAGTTATATGCTTTGGTAAACTTTGAAATCAATTGTTTTTGTTGAAAATGTATGCCAAAGTGAAAAAAGCGTCATTCCATTGCCACGGAAATGCCCTAATACAACACCCTCCATATTTTCCATGTAAAACGGGAGCTGGAGATACCTCTATTTATTTTGTTAGGGCTTTATTTTTAAGAGAACAATTATGACATGCATAACACCCTTTCCTCAGACTTCTCCTATTGTCCTGCCTCCAAGCCAAATACGTAGTGCATAATTCATGGAGAACGCATTGCCATAGTGAAGGCAATTGATTCAACTAAAAGAAAATGTGTGGTACCTGCACACACCGACACACAGAACCCGTTCTGTCACGTCATTGTTTTGTTTTTTATGGTAATGGTAGCAGAGCAGGCATTAATCAGGGGGTGGTTTTACTATTCTCTCAGGTAAACAATCTGGGTGATGTAGTGTTGAAACTGCACTCAAGGCTTTCCAGATGCACTCACTCTAATGCAATGTCTCGGCTCCCACTGTCATGCGGGTGTGTGTGAACAGTACACAGTCTGGATGTATATATAGAGAGCTATTTTTAAGGCTGAACCACAAATAGTAGTAGTAGTGGGGCTTAATTAAAATGGTCCATGCCTCTGTTGCCATTCCTGGGTTGCTGTCTGCTCGTTCGTTCATTCATTCATGAATTCATATGCACACATGTACTCTGCACTCTCTCATTTGCCCTCTCTCTTTTTGTTGTTAGAAATAGCTATACATTGCAAAAAATGTTTAGTTAAAGGGGCAATCTGCAGTTGCTGCACCCACCTGAACTTGAACTAATTAAAACAATGATATTTACCGTATGATTCTTAAAAGAATATAACTTTAGAAATGCCTCATGAGCTTAGTTAGTCACACCCCATCAGAACCCAAAATAAAAGCTTGTTTTTACTCCAATGTTTGTAAACATTATACATATAAACAAACACTATATAGCCTCAAAACATAGTTAAAACGATCATTTAGATTCTTATAGATGGTCGGTCCATAGCTCTTTCTCAGAATTTGAGAGTGGTTACATTTATCCAGTCCCTTCCCTCAGCCTTTTACCAAAACAGCTTTATTAATTCAACTGCGGATTTAACCTTGACGTTTCTGTCTTCAATTAAATATTTATTTTTAAATACACTTATTTTCATTATATTAAAGGAACACTGTGTTATCTAACATGGAACGGTGCCAAATTACCACAGTTTAGATAACAAAACCTAGTGGTAATGATAACATTACTGGTTCAGTGACAGAATCCAAGAGCCTACTTCAAAACGCAACAGAAGCTCTGAGCACTAGCGTCCCGCCCACACATGGCGAGCATTCTCACTGGGCCATGGGGCCGGGCTCTGCCTTCGATTGGGAATCACATGCAGCGTATCAGGTCGGGCAGGCAGGGAGTTGCTGCGGGCAACCAACAGATCAGTTATGTGGCGGTGATGCCTCTAATAAAGCTGACACAGCACAGCCTCTCTCCCTGTGGCCCCCCTGAGGGGCACACTTGCCCCCATGGAAACAATAACCCCAAGAGAAAGGTTCTCCATCCTTCAGTTCCCCCCGCTGCTGCTGCGGCTGCTCTTTCGAAGCGTGCTTCTAATTTGTCCGAAAGGATCCCTGACTTAAATGCATCGCTTTGGTTTCTCTGTCGAGTACTGTGGAGGTTAAAAGGCTAAGACAATTGTTGATTCTGAAGGATGTTGGCAGAAATGGTACATGAACGATACCTCTACCTCTCCCGAATGTCATATTGATCCGATGCTCTGTTTTCCAGGAGTAACACACCTGCAGTAAAGAGGGGAAGAGGATCCTAATTTATAGGACCAGTGGATGACCTGCCTGCTGTACAGACCATGATCTGAAGGCCCCGCCACGTGGTCCCATTCTTCTTCCTTATTTCCTGCAGGGGTAAGAGCTCCTAGACCAGCTGCCATAGACAGGTGGAGCAGAGGGAGATAGAGAGAGTGTGTACGAGAAAGAGTGCGACAGCCAAGCGCCTAGTCGGCAACAGTGCCCACCAACCACCTCCACAGGACAGCCGTGCCCTCCGACCCCACCACGCCCCCTGCCCCTCCCACCGCCAGACCGGAACCATGGGAAGGAAAAAGATCCAAATACAGAGGATCACAGACGAACGGAACAGACAGGTGTGTGTGTGTGTGTGCATAATGTTTATTTGTATCTTAGAACTCTATCATGCCTATGACTACACCAGTATTTTTCCAAGACGATGACAGGCTAAATGATCCTTCTAAAAATGATTTACTGGTTAATGGGCTTTGGTTCATTTGAGCTTATTGAGTAATGGATGTGATGCGTCTGCCATCCCCAAAATGTCCCTGGCTGAGTAGAACCTGAGTGTTTTTGACACTAGGTGGATCGAGGTCCTGAAGTCATCTTAAGCTTTTTGTATTTCTTTATAGGTGCCCATTTTCATAGAGCAGCACACAGAGACTCGAAATGCTTCAGGCATTCAAACATTATGTTGATTCATAAAAAGTTGATAGAAATATTGGTGAACCATCATCCTACTAGATGTTGATCACAAAATACTGTCATTAGCACTAATGGATTGGCCCCGTCCCCAAGGCTATAGACTCTGACGCAAATTCAACAGCATGTGAAATACATGTTGTGAAAAGAGAGCGTGAGAACCACATACTTTTACATAGTAATGGATTATTAACTGAACGCCGAATGCTACAGAGACCATGAACACTCATGAAACATTGCAGGTGCAGAAGGTAGAGCAGCTGGGGAGGTTGTGGTTGTCACTGTGGCTTCCTCCTCTCCTCGCCACACAACCGCACTCATCAGGACACGGCCATGAAACAACTCATCCCTCTCATGGCGGATGTCTTGTTCTGTCGTTCGTTGCCATTGGTTACTTGCAATTCTATTCTTAATGTCAGTTATGTTCAGCTTGTTTATCTTGGCATTCATGTCGAAGGAAGGATCAAGACTAATTATTGTCGAAGACTCTGTGTACCTCACGCCTCCGACAAATCAGAGCATTTCTATTTGTGATAAACCGTCTTATAATTGGTTATGAGAGTCATTGTAATAGTATTGTTTATCAGCTCTGTGAGCCTGGCTTGCCATTGTCCTCGCTGAACTTTCTTCCCCTTGTTTTTCTATGTTCTGCTCTGTGTGTGTGTGTGTGTGTGTGTGTGTGTGTGTGTGTGTGTGTGTGTGTGTGTGTGTGTGTGTGTGTGTGTGTGTGTGTGTGTGTGTGTGGAGTTGATTGTGGGAGTGTGTGTGATGGGGTTTGAGGGAGGGGGTGGTAGGCGGTTGCCCATGGATACGACCCCGATATAATTTGATTTGTGGCAGCGGGAAGCAATGAGTGAGCAAGAACGACACAGAGAGGAAAACGGAGAGAAAAGGAAATGAGGGCGAGGAAATGAGAGAGACGGAGACAGTGAGAGAGGGAGACGGAGACCATAGGGGAGGACAAGGAGAGCATAAGCTGGCTCCTGCCCCATAGAGAGGCATCAGTGTAACATGGGGGTGCTCAAGCAATTATAGAGAGAGAGGGGAGATGGAGAGAGCGAGAAAGAGAGAGCGAGCAATTGAAGGTCTCACATGGCAGCTGTAGAATCTGCCTGTGTGGTTCCTTTCCGTGCGTCTGCTTCCTTGCACTCCTCTCTGATCCTGTCTACAGCAAAACAAACAAACTCAAATTCCCCCATTGCATAAATGCCTCAAAACCAAGGGAGTGGTATTAAACACAACCACAACACACTGCAGGACCTCATCCCGGTTGTCACCTTTAATTAGCTGTCTGTAATGTGTTGTTTGTTCACACATTGGCTGTTCTCTAAGAGACTATTATTTACTGTTATTGATATAGTCCCTCCCACTTTTATTACATTTAACCAATTATTACTACAAATTCCTTCACTTTTACAGTATCGCTAATGTTATTGGTCTTCCTTTTTCCTTCTATGCCAAATATCCCCTTCCCCTTATCACCTGCCAATCCCCCCTTCTCCCTCCTAATACCCCCCCCCCCACAACATCCCTTCCCTACCACCCTCTAATATACCCCCCAATATACCCACACCATCCCTCCCCTCACAGGTGACGTTCACCAAGAGGAAGTTTGGTCTGATGAAGAAGGCGTACGAGCTGAGTGTGCTGTGCGACTGTGAGATCGCCCTCATCATCTTCAACCACTCCAACAAGCTGTTCCAGTACGCCAGCACCGACATGGACAAGGTCCTGCTCAAATACACCGAGTACAACGAGCCCCACGAGAGCCGTACCAACGTCGACATCATGGAGGTAATGGAGGAGGGAGAGAGGAGGAGGAGGAGTTACTGTGTAGTCCCTGCAGGAGAGAGTGAACAGGGTGGTTGTGTGTTCTGAGGGGGAGGGGAGAGGTGTTACAATATGGTATTTTAGTACAGTGCCATGGTGGAGAGGCAGTAATGAAATGGCTCGCTGTGTTTCATTTTGTTTTTACATTCGTGGTTGTAATATAGTTGTAATTTGGTCGTAATATGGTCATAATATGCTTGTTTAGAAGGTAGTTTACATTTGATAACACTTTATTTTAGGGTTTGCCTATAACCTGTTGATTTGTTTTATTTTGTATTAAATGTTTTTAACAAATTAAGTAGGCAATATTTCTGTTCATGATTTATATTTGAAAGCAGGCCCACGTGACCTGGTGTTATGTTTTCTTGATATCAAGAGCTGTTTTATTTTTGACTACCACCACTCTGGTCTGGATGAGCGCAATCAATCCAAAGCCATCAGCTCCATCAGGTCTTTATTTATGTAGCAAGAGAAAGGGATGTTTATTTCTTTCTCTTTTCTTTTTTAGAGTATTCAAGATCGCTTTTATTTTTTGTGTGTGCTTTTCTCTGAATCTTTGGTTGAATCCAGAGTTGTTTGGATGTGTTTGTCATAGCCAGAGTAGACAAATATAAACACAAGCTACAAGCCTTAATTCCTCTTAAAGCAAATGTCTAGTGAGAGGGCAGGTACAGTAACTTCCATGAGATTACCTCAGAGAGACCAAGAAGGAAACAGATCGAGAGAGACTGAGAGGGCAGTTAGCCTAGCATGGCCGCCCCTAGCTAACATAGGCTGGCTCTAGAAGGCCTTAAATGTACATCAGTGTGCTGTGGCCAGATTACAGGCTTGTGTGGGGCCTGTTCCAGTATCCATCCAGGCCTGGCCGGCTGCCTGGTCCCTGGGATCATGGCGGGAGGGCAGAGGTAGGGACAGCTGGACCTGCTGTCACCACCCCCTAGCCTTGGCCGGGGCTCCAAGGCCACTCCAACAAAAAGCCTCCGGTCCCCATGAAACCATGCTATCACAAAATGGAGGGTTGTACAAAGGAGGAGGAGCATAGAGAGAGTTTCTAGATAGGGAATGTGAATGAGGTTACATTGAGCGAATTTTTTCCACCAACATGGATGTGCGGTATCATTTATCTGCCTTGACCCTTTTATACACGCAGGTTTTTTCATGGATTCATAAAAATGGGCAGATACATTTTAACTGGCTATTTAAATATTAACTTGCCACTTATAATTCATATACAGTGAAGCCTTTTCGCTCTATAAAGACCATGTCACTGGATCATGAAATTCTTGGTACAGCCGTTGCAGCTGTCCATTACCACGTGGAATAACTGAGATCGCATTCAGAGTGTCTCTCTCGCTGTTTCTCTCTCCTCTGTCTCCTATGTCTTTCTGTCTGTGGATGGCAGAGGTGAGGGCTTTCAGTGGGAGAGCTACATGGAGCTCCAGTTGCAGATGGCTCTTAAGTGTGTGTGCTGTGGCAGGGATTTGGGCCGCTCCGGGCCACATTAGCTTAAGCTCCACTGGCTGTGTGTGTGTGTGTCTGTGTCTGCCTGTATTTGTGTGTAAGCCTTCATGTTTGTGTGCATGCGCCCGCTCTGCAGTGGCCCGTGAGAATGCCTCATACAATATTCAGGCCAGATGCCTCGGCGCGGGAGTGTGTCACTGCCTGAATCCATATGAGGGTTCCCCCATGCATCTCCATCTCCTTCAGCAAGCCTCAGGCCCAGAGGAGAACCACTGTTCTACTGCCATTCCTCAGACCGAGAGGCTCCTTCTAGCTTGTTTAGTTTGATCTGTATTGTGTAGCGAGGGAGAGGGGCAGAGTTGAGATGAATCTCTTGGCACTGGTGAGTGGGGAAAGAGGAGGAGAAAGACAGAGGAAAGAGAGGAGAGGGGTTGAGCGGATGGGCACAAAATGTGTCCATTTGCCGCTCTGCCTCCCTCCAAGCAAGTGCTTTGGTGTATGAATTATGGAGTTGGATGCAGTCACGCACACACACTTAGTCATACGTTATGCTTATTATGTACCCTACTCACACACGCGCGCACACACACACACAGTACATTAATATACACACACATAAATATACAGAACATTAATATACAAACACACAAATATACTGGCCCAATGCTCAAAAGCACTTGTACTAACACTGAAATGTGCAGCTACATACAGTACCAGTCAAAAGTTTGGACACCTACTCATTCAAGGGTTTTTCTTTATTTCTACATTGTAGAATCATAGTGAACACATCAACACTAAAATAACACATATGGAATCATGTAGTAACCAAAAGTGTTCAACAAATTAAAATATATTTTAGATTCTTTAAAGTAGCCACCCTTTGCCTTGATGACCTCTTGGCATTCTCTCAACCAGCTTCATGAGGTAGTCACCTGGAATGCATTTCAATTAACAGGTGTGCCTTGTTAAGTACATTTTTCGCATTTCTTAACTTGTTATGGCTGCAATCCCACTAACGGGATAAGTGTCATCAACAACCGCTGAATAGCATAGCGCTACATTCAATAAATATTTATATTCATGAAATCACAAGTGCAATATAGGAAAACACAGCTTAGCCTTTAGTTATTCCACACGTCATGACAGATTTTGAAATTATGCTTTACAGCGAAAGCAATCCAAGCGTTTGTGTAAGTTTATCGATCGCATGACAAAACATTAAGTACACTTAGCATCAGGTAGCTTGGTCACGAAAATCAGAAAAGCAATCAAATTAATAGTTTACCTTTGATCTTCGGATGTTTTCACTCACGAGACTCCCAGTTACACAACAAATGTTCCTTTTGTTCCATAAAGGTTATTTTTATATCCAAAATACCTCCGTTTGTTTGCCGTGTTATGTACCACAGGAAAGAGCGGTCACGACAACGCAGACGAAAATTCCAAATAGTTTCCATAATGTCCACAGAAACATGTCAAACGTTTTTTATAATCAATCCTCAGGTTGTTTTTAAAATATATAAATCGATAATATATCAACCGCAAATGTCTTTCACAGTAGGAGAGGGAAAAGCAATACCTATCCAAACTCTGTTGCGTGAGCAAAACTCATGTGACCACTTGACGCAATGTTATCGTTCTGGCTCATTTTTCAAAATAAAAGCCTGAAACTATGTCTGAAGACTGACACCTTGAGGAAGCGATAGGAAAAGGAATCTGGTTCGTATCCCTTTTAAACCAGTAAAGGGAGGCTATGGAACATGGAGTTTTCAAAATAGAAGCCACTTCCTGTTTTGATTTTCCTCAGGGTTTCGCTTGCAATATCAGTTCTGTTATACTCACAGACAATATTTTGACAGTTTTGGAAACTTTAGTGTTTTCTATCCAATACTAATAATAATATGCATATATTAGCAACTGAGACTGAGGAGCTGGCCATTTACAATGGGCACCTTTTCATCCAAGCTACTCAATACTGCCCCTGCAGCCATAAAAAGTTAATGCATTTGAGCCAATCAGTTGTGTTGTGACAAGGTAGGGATGGTATACAGAAGATAGCCCTAATTGGTAAAATACCAAGTCCAAGCTCAAATAAGCAAAGGGAAACGACAGTCCATTGCTTTTAGACATGAAGGTCAGTCAATCCGGAAAATGTAAAGAACTTTGAAAGTTTCTTCAAGTGCAGTCGCAAAAGCCATCAAGCGCTATGATGAAACTGTCTCTCATGAGGACCGCCACAGGAAAGGAAGACCCTGAGTTACCTCTGCTGCAGAGGATAAGTTCATTAGATTTACCAGTTTCAGAAATCTGCAGCCCAAATAAATGCTTCAGAGTTCAAGTAACTGTTCAGAGGAGACTGTGAATCAGGCCTTCATGGTCGAATTGCTGCATAGAAACAACTACTAAAGGACACCAATAAGAAGAAGAGAATGCTTGGGCCAAGAAACACGAGCAATAGACATTAGACCGGTGAAAATCTGTCCTTTGGTCTGATGAGTCCAAATTTGAGATTTCTGGTTCTAACCGCCGTGTCTTCGTGAGATGCAGAGTCGGTGAACGGATGATCTCTGCATGTGTGGCTCCCACCGTGAAGCATGGAGGTGTGGGGGTGCGTTGCTGGTGACACTGTCTAGGATTTATTTAGAATTCAAGACACACTTAACCATCATGGCTACCACAGCATTCTGCAGCGATACACCATCCCATCTGGTTTGCGCTTAGTGGGGCTATCATTTGTTTTTCAACAGGACAATGACCTAACACACCTCCAGGCTGTGTAAGGGCTATTTTTATTTATTTTATTTCACTTTTATTTAACCAGGTAGGCTAGTTGAGAACAAGTTCTCATTTGCAACTGCGACCTGGCCAAGATAAATAGCAATTCGACACATACAACACAGAGTTACACATGGAATAAACAAAACATACAGTCGATAATACAGTAGAAAAAAATCGAACAAAAAAGTCTATATACGGGTGAGTGCAAATAAGGTAAGATAAGGGAGTAAATAGGCCATGGTGGTGAAGTAATTACGATATAGCAATTAAACACTGGAATGGTAGATGTGCAGAAGATGAATGTGCAAGTAGAGATACTGGGGTGCAAAGGAGCAAGATAAATAAATAAATAAATAAATAAATAAATACAGTATGGGGATGAGGTAGATAGCCCATCTGTAAACAGCCCATCTATGTACAGGTGCAGTGATCTGTGAGCTGCTCTGACAAGAAGGAGAGTGATTGAGTGCTGCATCAGATGACCTGGCCTCCACAATCACCCTACTCAAACCCAATTGAGATGGTTTGGGTTGATTTGGACCGCAGAGTAAAGGAAAAGCAGCCAACAATGTTGGAACTCCTTCAATACTGTTGGAAAAGCATTCCAGGTGAAGCTGGTTGAGAGAATCATAGGAGTGTGCAAGGCTGTCATCAAGGCAAAGGCTGGCTACTTTGAAGAATCAAAAATATATTTTGATTTGTTTAACATTTTGGTTACTACCTTATTCCATATGTGTTATTTCAGTTTTGATGTCTTCACTATTATTCTACAATGTAGAAAATTGTAAAAAATAAAGAAAAACACTGGAATGAGTTGTGTCCAAACATTTGACTGGTACTGTATGTACACACACAATTTTCTTCACACAGTTGGGCATTCCTTCACTCTAGTACACAGCTGGGAGGTGATGCATTTGTACATACACAGCTTCTCTCTGTGCTGCACGTGCAGTGTGTGTGTGTGGGCAGCCTGCCTCTCTTGCCAGAACGTGTTAATCCGCTTCACTGCAGATCCCAATCAGGGGCGAGGGAAGGAAAAGTGATGGAGAATGAGCTCTGAATGAGGAGGGAGATGAATCAAATCAAATCAAATCCAGGGAGAGGAGAGAGGAAGAAGAGGAGGGGATGCCCTTTTTCTTAAGCAGCTCAAAGAGGAAGATCTTACCATAGCATGGTTTAAAGACTTTGTCACTGCCCTGATTCAAGGTCACGGTGAGAGGAGCTCCTCATGACACGCACCACAAAACAGCACTTGACAAGATTCCCAATAAGTAATTGATTCTAATTAGAACATAAAATTGCCCATCACTTTTCAATATGGAGGCCCAACACCAAAAAGAGTTCTGGGTAGAGGCCAGGGCCCTTTGGAACTGTCCTATCATGACGCTGATGTTTCCTCATGAGGCAGGCATCCCTCAGAATAATCCCGTTTTGCCACATCAGCCAAATTCCTGGGACGTGCCCTAAGACCTGTCATATTCAAATATCCTAATCGGGACAGGACAGGGTCAATGGGGGCTTCTCCTTATCAAGTCACCTCCAAAGGTCATGGAGGTGACTTGATCGCCATGGAGACGGTAATAGGTTTTATTATGATGCATCAGGGTGTGATGGTAAATGGCTTCTAATCAGATTCAGTTTTTTGTTAAGCAGGCACTTAGTCTGCATCATGTTTGTTGTTGTTACTGCCAGGAACATTAATGGGGCATGATTGATTATTTAAGAGCAAATGAAAGCCGCATTTATTTATTCATCACGGTAAGCTAAATTAATAGTGTGATGTGATGCCTAAGTTAAAATGAATCTCAATTTTTTTTAAAGAGCAGCATTATTCCCATTTTATAAAGACTGTTAAATGGAGCGGCAGGTAGCCTAGTGGTTAGAGCGTTGGACTAGTAACCGAAAGGTTACAGATCGAATGACCGAGCTGACAAGGTAAAAATCTGTCGTTCGGCCCCTGAACAAGGCAGTTAACCCACTGTTCCTAGGCTGTCATTGAAAATAAGAATTTGTTCTTAACTGACTTGCCTAGTAAAATACATTTAAAAATACAACAGAATACGATTGCTTGGTCTGTGATACAGATCATATGGGCCTCCTCATAGGGATAAGTACACTGTCATCCTGCAGATTCCAGACCATCCATATCCAATGAGGGCATGGTCCACTATCTCTGTACTCTGTGAGGAAGCAAGACATCGGCCCCTCCTGAGATGGTGTGATAGAGGGGGTCCATTAACCACATGTATAAGTAATAACACCCACCGCTGGCCATTGTGGTAATGGCACAATGTACCTGAATGCGGGCAACTGCAAAAGGGACGTGACATTACCTTCTGCCTTTGTGGTCCTGGGCCCCGGCCCGTACTGCTCACCACATACTTCCATTCTAAAGGGAGAAGGTAGAATTGGAGAAAAGGAGAGATGGATGGCATTTTGAGAGCAAAAAGTAGGATGAGAAGCTGTGGGAATAGGTCAAGAGAGGAAGAGGTCAAAAGAAGACAGAAGTGAGAGATGGATAGACGGGAGATGGAGGAGAAATGAAGCCCGGATAAGAGGATAAAGGAGAGCAGTGCAGGAGAACATGTAGGAGGATGACGTGAGAGGACTGTATGGATCGATTATTAGATCCTGAGAGAAAAAGATGGAGAAAGAGATGAATATAAATGGATAGAGTGAAAGAGAAGAGGGTGAAAGGTGAAGGAAAGCGAGAGATACAGCTGGAGAGAGAAAGACCAGGCCTGAGCGACCGCGAGAGAATGAAAGAGAGAGCAGGAGATAGGACGAGAGTGCCAGAGGGGGAGGGGCAGGGAAGCTCACAGCCCAGCCAGTCAGACTGTGTGCTGCTCTGCAGGGGAATCTTACCCTGGCAACACAATAGAGGGCAGCACTTGAAAGAGTGTGCCAGCGGGGAAGAGGTGCGGAGGGACCGGTGAACAGATGGAGCTGACTGAAACAAGCTGATCAGCTGACCGACTTCTGCGCGTGTGTGTGTGTGTGTACCATTATATAGGACTGCCATGTCCTATTGTCAGGGCAGGTTTGTATGTAGCGATTTTGTTTTTGTTGACAGTCGGCTGCATATGTCCATGACTCTACCACGTCCCCGCACAGACTTTTGTCGGATGTTGTCATTGTCAGTTTTTAGTTTTTTAGGTCAACACAGACACACGGATCATGTTTTCTATGAACAGTGCAGAATAAACAGCATGGAGGCTAAACAGTGTCAGGAAGTTCTAGTGTCTAATTTGATCAGTGCACTGATTTGAATTGATATACCTGAACAGAGAAACCGGGTACAGATGAAATAATCATCTCTGTGGGTGGAATGTATTTCACACTCTGTGTAATAATATGAATATAATATATATATATTATGGATATCACAGTATACATTATGGATGATAATATTTAGAGTGAATTTGATCTGTATTGGGGGGTTTAGCTCAGTAAACCTGGATTTAACTTCACAGTTGGTTAGCTAATGACTGCATTAGTCTTTTTACGTCTTTTATTCTCTCTACCTCTCAGCTTGGCATTGAATTTCATGTTATTGAGTCATCCTCACTACACAGAGAACAGTGATAGTCCCTAGTGGGTGTCCTAGAGAACATCCACTTATCTACTAATCAAATCTCCATCAGGCAGCACTCACTGTATGGTGGATAATACAGTCATCTCTCTGCCACGCAATACTGTAGATACCCATTTATTTATGTTGCTTTACTTAAATACATATTCCCCTTTTCCATATACAATAGAACTGAATAGTACATCTGTCATGTGGAATAATTTGCGACACTAGGTGGGAATCCATTTTGCTAGTGTCAGGATCTGGTTTGCTGTTTGGTCCAGATCCCACTGGAAAAGCTACTTACAGTTAAGCTTGTTTCCAGAATCATGTCAAAATAAGACCCTTTCCACTGTGCATTTCGAGCTGAAATGGCCTGACTGCCCAACTCTCTGGCTGGCTAACAACCGCGGTGTGCTTCTGTTTCACCCCCTACCCTTTACCTTTGCTCAAAGGCTTTTGTTGGTGTGCCGCTTCACACCAATTTAGAGGTGCTCGAACATCCGAGCCGACAGAGGAAAGAAAATATGTTGATGTGCCCTTAAACAAGGCACTTAACCTTAATTTGCTCCAGGAGCGCCATACTACTACTATATACAGTACCAGTCAAAAGTTTGGATTCCTACTCATTCCAGGGCTTATCTCTATTTTTACTATTTTGTACATTGTAGAATAATAGTGAAGACAAACTATGAAATAACATACAAAATTAAGTGTTAAACAAATCAAAAATAGATTTAAGATTCTTCAAAGTAGCCACCCTTTGCCTTGACAGCTTTGCACACTCTTGGCATTCTCTCAACCAGCTTCAAGAGGTAGTCACCTGGAATGCTTTTCCAACAGTCTTGAAGGAGTTCCCACACATGCTGAGCATTTGTTGGCTGCTTTTCCTTCACTCTGCGGTCCAACTCATCCCAAACCATCTCAATTGGGTTGAGGTCGAGTGATTGGAGGCCTGGTCATCTGATGCAGCTTCATTAAATAGTATCCGCAAAACACCAGTCTCAACGTCAACAGTGATGAGGCGACTCCGGGATGCTGGCCTTCTAGGCATAGTTGCAAAGAGAAAGCCATATCTCAGACTGACCAATAAAAATAAAATATTAAGATGGGCAAAAGAACAGTTACTGGACAGAGGAACTCTGTCTAGAAGGCCAGAACCCAGGAGTAGCCTCTTCACTGTTGACGTTGAGACTTGTGTTTTGCGGGTACTATTTAATGAAGCTGCCAGTTGGGGACTTGTGAGGCGTCGGTTTCTCAAACTAGACACTAATGCACTGGTCCTCCTGCTCAGTTGTGCCCTGGGGCCTCCCACTTATCTTTCTATTCTGGTTAGAGCCAGTGTGCGCTGTTCTGTGAAGTGAGTAGTACACAGCGTTGTACGAGATCTTCAGTTTCTTGGCAATTTCTCACACGGAATAGCCTTAATTTCTCAGAACAAGAATAGAGTGACGAGTTTCAGAAGGAAGGTTTTTGTTTCTGGCCCTTTTGAGCCTGTAATCGAATGCACAAATGCTGATGCTCCAGATACTCAACTAGTCTAAAGAAGGCCAGTTGTATTGCTTCTTTAAAATCAGAACAACAGTTTTCAGCTGTGCTAACATAATTGCAAAAGGGTTTTCTAATGATCAATTCGCCTTTTAAAATGATAAACTTGGATTAGCTAACAAAACGTGCCATTGGAACACGAGTGATGGTTGCTGAAAATGGGCCTTGGTATGCCTACGTACAGTTGAAGTTTACATAAACTTAGGTTGGAGTCATTAAAACTCGTTTTTGAACCACTCCACAAATTTCTTGTTAACCAACTATAGTTTGGCAAGTTGGTTAAGACATCTAGTTTGTGCATGACAAGTAATTTTTCCAACAATTGTTTACAGACAGATTATTTCACTGTGTCACAATTCCAGTGGGTCAGAAGTTTACATACAGTAAGTTGACTGACTTTAAACAGCTTGGAAAACTCCAGAAAATTATGTCATGGCTTTAGAAGCTTCTGATAGGGCTAATTGACATAATTTGAGTCAATTGGAGGTGTATCTGTGGATGTATTTCAAGGCCTACCTTCAAACTCAGTGCCTCTTTGCTTGACATCATGGGAAAATCAAAATAAATCAGCCAGGACCTCATAAAAAAATTGTAGACCTCCACAAGTCTGGTTCCTCCTTGGGAGAAATTTCCAAATGCCTGAAGGTACCACGTTCATCCGTACAAACAATAGTACGCAAGTATAAACACCATGGGACCACGCAGCCGCCATGCCGCTCAGGAAGGAAACGCGTTCTGTCTCCTAGAGATGAACGTAAAAAAAGTGCAAATCAATCCCAGAACAACCGCAAAGGACCTTGTGAAGATGCTGGAGGAAACAGGTACAAAATTATCTATATCCACAGTAAAACAAGTCCTATATTGGCATAACCTGAAAGGCCGCTCAGCAAGGAAAAAGCCACTGCTCCAAAACCACCATAAAGAAACCAGACTACGGTTTGCAACTGTACATGGGGACAAAGATCGTACCTTTTGGGGAAATGTCCTCTGGTCTGATTAAACAAAAATAGAACTGTTTGGCCATAATGACCATTGTTATGTTTGTAGGAAAAAAGGGGGAGGCTTGCAAGCCAAAGAACATCATCCCAACCGTGAAGCACGGGGGTGGCAGCATCATGTTGTGGGGGTGCTTTGCTGCAGGAGGGACTGGTGCACTTCACAAAAAGGGTGGCATTATGAGGAAGGAAATTTTGATATTTTGAAGCAAGACATCAGTCAGGAAGTTAAAGCTTGGTCGCAAATGGGTCTTCCAAATGGACAATGACCCCAAGCATACATCCAAAGTTGTGGCAAAATGGCTTAAGGACAAAGTCATGGTATTGGAGAACACCAGCAATTAAAACAGTCTCTTTGTCCCTAGCAAACTCAACAAACTTACGGTGAGAGGGTTTTTTGTGGTTCCTGAAGCGCTGCCTACAAGCTTCAGGCACCAACTCATAAGCATGCAACACGGTTGTTTTAACTATATCACACTGTAATCTGTCTTCCAGGGAGAGAGCAGCTACTACTTCCTGGGCTTTCCCAGACAATTTACATTGCAACAGGAGCGGCCAAACCTCGAGTGGCCAATGCAGCGCATCAACTTCCGACTCCCAGAATGGAGGGACTAAAGCAATATTTTTACTCACGTCGAAGTGGGCTTGATGGGCAGGTTGTGAAATCACACTGGAGCCAGCGTCTAGCTCCAGTTGTCGGATCCTCACCTCCTTGTCGATTTTCATTTTCCTAATTTCTAAATCAAACTTCATCCATCTATCTTTTTGCTCCATTTCCAAACAGGCCAGCCTCACCTTTAGCCTTGCAGTTCCGTCTGAACGACCCAAAGCAAAAGATAAGGGGTCATATCAGGGCAATGTAAAGGGGGTACGAGCAACTCCTTCCTCCGCGCCGTCCTCAGACTTGGCATCGGAAGGTCTACCCGTCTCCTCTCCCTGAAGCCTCCCTCTCCCCATCTTTCAACGACAAAATTAGTTCTCACTAAACCCTCCCTGACTAGCACCAAAGCTCAGCCTTTCGGGCTTTCTCAGGGACGAAGAGTCCATAATCATCAGCTACGGCGCAAAGGTCTACTTTACGCAACCCCACCAACAGAGGGCGCTTCAGTAAACTGGGAGACTGCTGAGGCAGCCATGGTACACAGCAGCCTACTGAACACGCGTAACTAAACAAGTCATCCAAACTCAACCTACCAGCACACCTCAATCACAGAGAGCTCAGAGCAGCAGGGTCCGGTGGGTTTAATGATCCCGGATGAGCCCCCATTATGTTACCTACACCTCTTGGAAGAGGGAACGCAACACCCTGCTTCACTCAACTCCCCGTGGAGTGAAAGAGGTGTAGGTGACTGTAGGTGTGGGTAAGGATGAGAGGCAGAGAATATTACCGTTTACAGGGAATATATTCTTCCTTCATACGGTAATTTGGGGGAAAGGGGCTGGACGGAACCAAAGTTAAAGAGCCCCCTCTCCTACCTTACCTACCCACTACTTACTTATTCTTAAAGCCACTTGGCGTGCTAACCAAAATACTGGGGGTGGCCCACCCAGGTCTTACCTAGTGTGCATAGACAGATAACATACTACGGGTATATGTATGCCCGCAGGCCTATTGCCTAAAGACTCCCATGGTGCCTTCCCCTTCCCCCCTGGGAACAAAAACAGAATAATTACTAACGGAAATTAACAATTTCAAAAACACTGAGTCCTTTTGGCATACACATACTTTACAAAAACTGTCTAACCAACACAGCACATACCAATAAGTTCTCTCTCCTAACAAAGGAACACTGGCTTTTCAAGCTGGAGAAGGAGTTGGTAATTGCAGACAGCTGTGTCTTTTGACGAGAGGGCGGGGTCAGAGCTCCAATCTGCAATGGGACCAACCAATCAGCTGATTGGAATCCAGGAAGCCATCCTGAAACATATACACATCCAAACACATACAAACCCAAAACACAGAAACTGGGGAACGTAACACCATCACAAAGCCTCAATCCTATAAAAAATTTGTGGGCAGAACTGAAAAAGCGTGTGCGAGCAAGGAGGCCTACAAACCTGACTCAGTTACACCAGCTCTGTCAGGAGGAATGGGCCAAAATTCACCCAACTTATTGTGGGAAGCTTGTGGAAGGCTACCCAAAACGTTTGACCCAAGTTAAACAATTTAAAGGCAATGCTACCAAATACTAATTGAGTGTATGTAAACTTCTGACCCACTGGGAATATGGTGAAAGAAATAAAAGCTGAAATAAATCATTCTCTCTACTATTATTCTGGCATTTCACATTCTTAAAATAAAGTTGTGATCCCAACTGACCTAAAACAGGGAATTTTTACTTGGATTAAATGTCAGGAATTGCGAAAAACTGAGTTTAAATGTATTTGGCTAAGGTGTATGTAAACCTCTGACTTCAATTGTAGATATTCCATAAAAAATCTGTCGTTTCCAGCTACAATAGTAATTTACAACATTAACAATGTCTACACTGTATTTCTGATAATTTTGGTGTTATTTTAACGGACAAAAAAATTAGCTTTTCTTTCATCAAACAAAGACATTTCTAATTGGCCCCATACTTTTGAACTTGTGTGTGTGTGTGTGTGGGTGGATGAAAATGTTAGTCATTGTCCAGTGATAACTCCTTATTTCAGACATCTTTGTTGATATGTGTAGAGTAAACCTTTAAAGGTGGTTAGCTTCGAAACGGTCATAGATGTTGTGAACATTGACATTGACCTTCCTGGAATGGATCGATTTTAAATATTATCTGAGGCTCAGAATCATGTTACTGGTTTTGTTCGAATGCCATCGCTGTTCCTTTCCTTATCATTATTAGAATTTAAATGATGGTACAGTCTGGTTAATGGGTGTTGTTGACATAATTGTGCATGAAAATGAAATGTTTTCCTCCTTCCTCTGCTTCTTCCTCCTCTAACCGCTTCAGACGTTGCGAAAGAAAGGCTTTAACGGTTGCAACAGCCCCGAGCCGGACGGCGACGACTCCATCGACCAAAGCCCGTTAAACGATGACAAGTACCGCAAGAACGAGGACCTGGATATCCTGTTCAAGCGCTATGGCGTGAGTACCATCGTCCTCTCGTCACGTTCTCTAACCTCCCTCTCTCTCCTCTCCTCTCCTCTCTCCGTTGTGGGAACGAACGGACCAAGGCTCTGAACAAGAAAGAGCACCGGGACTCAGAGAGCCCAGACCCCGAGGAGCCCTTCTCCCTCACCCCCCACACTGAGGAGAAATACAAAAAAATTGACGAGGAGTTTGATAAAATGATGCAGAGCTATAGGCTGTCAGTGAGTACCGTGAGCTGTACCAGAACTGCTGTGTTACCAGTCCGGACTGGATTTTACCCAGATCCGGTTGCAGACAGCAACCCAAATACTCACAGAGCACCCCACCACCCCCCACTCCTCTCCATCTCTCACCCACCTCTGTACCCACAACCCCCCTCTGATCGTGTGTGCCTGGGCAAGGATGTCGGGGCGCGGAGCTCAACAGTCTGATTGGAGAGTGGTCACAGGTCTCAAGAATCATTCATAAGCTATTGACAGATTTCATAAAGACTACATAAAAGTGGCATATGAGGATGCCATGGTAAACGGGGCAAAACTTCTCATTTTTCATTGTCACCCCATTGTTAGTGTGAGAAGAATCGTACAAGATTCATGCTTTTCAAGGGCGTTAGTTTTACAGATAAAGTGTGGCCATCTAGGTTCGGATAGGCTGTTCCTCATTTCCAGGGTGTTTTTCAGACACTCTCCAGGGCTGCCTCATAATTGGCACGCTGCCACGGTTTATTGCCTCTTTTATTCCTCTCTCCGGTGCCAATTTTTTTATGATTCATTATTTTCCACCAGGGCTCAATAATGCCATTAACGTCAGTTTAATGAGGAGCACTCAATTTCAACCAGGCTTCCTGTCTGATCTGGCCTCCCTGTTGGTCACGAGGGATGGGACTTTGTCTATCGAGTTCCCGTTGGGCCAATGTGAAGGACTTTACTGCTCACAGGATGAGCTGAACTGGAGATATACACACCTATCCCTGACTTAAGCCCTGTTTTTTTAGAATGTATTATACAACATGAACTACAATGTATTGCGTAATCTGTATTATGCAGGATATTGTCACTAAGACAAAAAACTCAATGGTGATGGAAAGGTTTTGTTCTCCAAAACTGATAATATTATCACACACCCAACCACTCACTTACTTACATTAAAGCAGCGGTTCAGCAAAAAAGTTTGTCTCTCTATTGAATGAGTTCAGTGAATACCACTTATCCTGCATTTAACCTAAGCCGGATCTCCAACACTTTGGTGTTTGTGTAGAAAGAAGAAGAATAGAATTCAATCTGCCACCCCCTGGACAGTGTAGCTCCCACCCTAGACGATTGGAAGCAAGCTTGCACTGGCTTTGGCCCCCCATCCCCCACCTTGCCCGGCACACCTTTCACAGGGCCTACTGTAGCAAACAGAAGCATACAGCACCAATCTCCCTCAACAGCATCATAATCTACCAACATGACAGCTAGGGGGCTGGGATATACACGCTTAATCCCACTCGTACTGCAATCCCCGGAGTCGAGTAGAAAGTGCTAGGGAGCATAGGGAGGCTAGGCAGGCTACAGGCATGTACAGGATTATAAGGCTAGACTGGAACTTGCCAATTGGTGACACAGCTGATTTAGCTTTTCAGATTTAAGAGATGTTCCTTAATATTGTTTGCAATGTTATGTGTTGTGTTAGTTTGAAATTGACTGTGACTGTCAGAAAATTTGTACTAAAAAGAGACACATTTTCCTTATTTCTCTGTCATTTTAAATTATTTTAGAAATGTTTAAAGCACCTGTTTTCCCTCCTGTATTCCAACAATACTAAGATAAAAGCTGACCATTATTTTTGTGAAACGATTCGATCTAATTGGATTATACAGAGTATTCACTGGTAAGATCAACATTGTAGTCAAATATCAAGGACCTTTAAAGGTCAACCGAAAGTTGTTTGAAAGTTGTTTTTGTGGTTTTAATCCGTCACTGCTAACAAATAGGATGAGACGTTCCCAAAAGTTGAAAGGAAAACTTTCAAAGGCTTCTAGGACAAGAGGGAGGGAAGGAAAGTAGGGCATTGGTTTAATTCATTCTGATACCCTCGCATCTAGGAAATACACCAATGTAGCACGCCGCTGAGAAAATAGGTTTGTTTTTTGTTATGCTGTTGAAGGCCTTGAGCTGCCTTCAATGAACCCACTTAGCCCGAGGAAAAGCTTAAAGACTATTATTTATCCAATATGATTCATTTTAGGGCCTTTATAATGACATGTACTTGACACAATGAATGAGTCACTCTACTCTAGTATTCAAATTATGTCCACGGGTAGTTATCTGACCTAACGTAACAATACCACTGAATAACTTGTTATCCAAGAGATATCCGTCCAAATGGCACAGCACAGTTTAGTGTACATCAGTGTAGTATTAAACACTATTTTAATGAGTGTACGATAAGTGTATGTAGGAAGTGCTGTCCCAGGGCTGTATGCTCCACGTTTCCACACCTCTGCCCCATCACACTAACCCCACTTCCATCCCTCCACCCATCCATCCATCCATCCCTCCCTCCTCTCTGCCTGACCAGTGTGCAGTGCTGTAACCTTCTGCCTTATATTGTAGACTACCTCTCCAGACGCCAGACCTGCCCACCAGCTTGCCCAGTAGGCTTACCCATTTGGGCTTTCTCTCTCTCTGTCTTTGTCTTTCTCTTTATTTCTCTTTTTTTATTTTCTTCTCTCCCCTACCCTCACTTGCACTTTCTTTCTTTCTCTGCCTCTTTCTCTCTCAGTTTCTGGTGCTCTGGGATTTGAGACATCTCTATTACTGTGGAGTCCAAGTCAGATTGGTTTTGTCACCATAGTCCCCTGAACATTCTTGCCATATACCACATATTGAGTGAGGTTATGTACGTGACATGACACCCTCGCAGGTCTTATGGGGCAGAGGAGCTACAGCACTAGTGACAGCCCAGATGCTTTTCTGTCTTTACGTTACCTAGCACTGTTGTTGTTCGTCACTAGAACAGGATAATGCAGACAAAGACTAATACTCAGTCTACTAAAATGCTATAAAGAAAGGAAAAGGTTACACTCAGTCTTGCCACATTAACAAATAGTTTGTCACAAGAATGACAGGACTCTTATCAGATTATGACAGATACATTACAAAACACACAATACCAAAAGAACTTAGTCTCCTCTGCTCTCCTTTCTTCCCCTGTATAGCATCGCACATACATCCCAGATGTAAACTTGTGGAATACGCTGTAGGCTAACGGGAAGGAAGGTCGATATGATGGACAGAGTAGAGCATCTTCTTTCTCTCTTTTTAAACTGGGTCCCACTCAGCACATACAGTACCAGGCCACGCTTGGCCCATATTCTATATATAGAGGCCCTGCCTGCTTTATGCTATGATGAGGAAAACAGGGTGAAATGGGTTACAGGCAGAAGAGTGGACAACCCTGGCCTGGGTCCTGTCTCTGACTAGGACCTGGTGTTGGTCTGGGTCACATGGCTAGTAATATTTAGCTGACTCAGGACCGGTTCAAAGCTATTTGCTAACTACACTTCTTATACTTTGATAAAGCAGTCTTTGATACTTTAGAGAACGTTTTAGTGACTAGTTATATGCATTTTTAAGGGTAAACGTTTACTTCAAGGTAAAATTAAGAAAATCAGCAGTCAACTTCAGGTAGAGGCTACATATCAGATACTCAAATTTCCAAGCTCTGTGCAAAAATAAAACACTTTTATAGTTTCTCTTCAATTTTCCCTGCAATTAAAGATACTATGTGGGGATACTATGTGGAGTGTCTAGATGTCTAGATGTCATATTATACATGTCACCAATAACCAATGCAATAACAATCCCATGTAGCTTTTATGATGTACACATAACCTTGCATGTGATCTGAAAGCAAACACTTTTTCAGCTTCTTGTTTCCACAAGTCACTTGCATGGTAACGAATCATGTGTGTGTGCTTGTGCGTGCACATGCTTCTGAGAGTGTGTGTTAGTGTCTTTAACATTATACATGTGCCCATCGTGCGGTTACATTTCTAAGCCCCTCCTCTTCCTGTCTTTTCTCCAGTCAGCCGTCCCACAGCCCACCTTCTCCATGCCCGTCACGGTGCCAGTGTCCAATCAGAACGCTCTCCAGTTCAGTAACTCTGGTGGCCTGGTCACCACCTCCTTCGTCACCTCCACCCTCACAGACCCCCGCCTGCTGTCGCCACAGCAACCATCTCTCCAGAGGAACACTGGGTCTCCAGGGTTACCACAGCGACCGGCCAGCGCAGGTAAGGAACAGAGTGGACGGTGGTTAATGGTTGACTTCATCACAAGTTTTATTTGTCACATGCACAAGTACAGTGACATGCTTGACTTGCAAGCCATACACAACAGTGCAGTAATTTAGAAAAAATGCATTATCAAAATGGTGTAACTAATGATACAAAATAAGAAACAGGAGAAATAAGAGAGGAAGCTATATACGGGGGCAGTGCCAATACAACATGTGCAGAGATACTGGAGTATTTGAGATGTACTGTACATGTAGGCAGGGATTAGGAGAAAGTGTCTGGTAGCAGGATAGATGATAATAAAGTAGTAAACAGTATGGCAGCAGCATACTGAGTGTAAATGAAGGCGTGATAGGCGGATTATACAAAACATTAAGAACACCTGCCCTTTCTTTGACAGACTGACCAGGTGAAGGCTATGATCCCTTATTGATGTCACTTGTTAAATCTACTTCAATCAGTGTAGATGAAGGCGAGGAGACAGGTTAAAGAAGGATTTTTAAGCCCTGAGACACGGAGTGTGTATGTGTGTCATTCAGAGGGTGAACGGGCAAGACAAAAGATTTAAGTGCCTTTGAACGGGGTCCGGTAGGTGCCAGGCACACTGGTTTGTGTCAAGAACTGCAACGCTGCTGGGTTTTTCACGCTCAACAGTTTCCCATGTGTATCAAGAACGGTCCACCACCCAAAGGACATCCAGCCAACTTGACACAACTGTGGTAAGTGTTGGAGTCAACATGGGTCAGCATCCCTGTGGAACGCTTTCAACACCCTGTAGAGTCCATGCCCCGACAACTTGAAGCTGTTCTGAAGGAAACAGGGTGGTGCAACTCAATATTAGGAAGGTGTTCATAATGTTTGGTATACTCGGTGTACATGTAAACAGGGCTGAAAAGTGACTTGTAGCAGGAATATATAAATATTTATTGTAATATACTAATGGTAATATATACATGTAAACTGGATAAATGGTGATGACAATCAATAATCAATGAGCAGCAGCGTAGTGGTAGTAATAGATCAAATCAATAATCATTTTAGCGGCAGGGGAGGTGTGAGGGGGAGCAGTAGTTGTTAGCCATTGAACAGTCTTATGGCCAGGGGATATAAGCTTTCGTAATCTTTCAGGCCTTTCTCAGACACCACCTAGCATGTATGTCCTGGATTGCTGAGAGCTCAACCCCAATGATGCACTTGGCTGTCTGCACCTCTGGTCCTTCCTGTCGAGGGTGGTGCAGTTGCCATACCAGACAGGATGCTCTCAATGGTGCAACTGTAAATGTTCCTAAGAATCTGAGGGGCTCTGCCAAATCGTTTCACCCACATCTCTGCTGGTGTGAGAGGACCATGTTAAGTCCTCAGTAATGTGAACACTGAGTAACTTGAAGCTCTTGACCCTCTCCACTGCGGCCCCGTTGATATGGATCGGGGTGTGCACCCACTCCGGTTTCCTGTAGTCCACAATCAGCTCCTTGGTCTTGCTGACGTTGAGGGAGAGGTTGTTGTCTTGGTACCACACTGCCAGGTCTCTGATCAGGCCTACCATCGTCGTGTCATCAGCAAACTTGATGATGGAGTTAGTTGTGCGTGGCCACACAGTCGTGGGCGAACAGGGAGTACAAGATGGAGCTCAGCACACACCACTGAGGGGCCCCCCTGTTAAGGATCAGTGTGGCTTAGGTATTGTTACCACCTGAAGTTTACCCGTCAGGAAGTCCAGGATCTAAGGAGGTGTTCAGTCCCAGGTTCCTGAACTTGGTGACGAGCTTGGCGGGCGCTATGGTGTTGAAGTCTGAGCTGTAGTCGATGAACAGCATCAATGTTATGAATTCAGCATTGTTCATGTTCTTCATCTTTTCTTAGCAATTGTTACCATTCACATCCACTCGTATGTGCAACTTGTCCTTTTCAACATGGCCGCCGTCTTCTGTTCTTACCTCCACAGGTGCTCTATTAGGAGGTGAACTGAACAACTCCAATGGAGGATGCCCGAGCCCAGTTCGTAAGTGACGTCTACTTCTGCTAAAATACCTAGTTGGGTTTGAGTAGTTTTTACCTAGCAAATAAGATGATACTGTATACACAGTGAACTGCGTCTCTCTGTTGTAGCTGTGACAATAGATATTTAGCTTGTTAGTTTTTACCCTTCATGGCTTTCCTTGATGTGATGGGAGTTGTGGGTTATAGTTAAGCATAAAAGGTGTATGGATTACACTTTGGGACAGACTCCACTGTTTGATGGAAGAGAAAAATATGTCAGGATAGCTGGTCGATGGCAACCGCCACAAACACTGACACTTATGTACTCAAACACACACATACACACACACCTGTTGGCCAGCGACAGCTGAGGGTCACAGGAAAGCCACTTGTAAAAAGCTCAGGGGGTTGATGGGAAAGAGAACGAGAGAGAATGAAAGACTGAGGAAAAAGGGAGCAAGAGGGGTAGAGAGAGACATGAATGACATGAACACTCTGGCCTAGCATCTACGCCGTCTCCCCACCCCCCTTCGTCTGTCTCCCCTGACCCTGCTTTCTCCTTTTTGCTCTCTGTCCTTCTCTCCCTCTATCGCAGCTGTTCCCCCATGCCCCCCCCCTTCCACACACACACACACACACACACACACACACACACACTCTAATCCCCCTGGTTCAAACTGTAGGCAGAGCCATCTCCTCAGAGGTGACTTTGACACCCGCCAGAGCCTCACTTCTAATCTAATTCCTCTCGGCATACAGTCATAGGTAGATGACAGTATTATCAGATATTGTGCTACAATATCTTCCCCAAAACTGAATGACTGTATTATTGTATTGAGAACAATATGTTTATCTATTTGTGACTAAGGCACTAAGCACCAAATCTTAATTTACATTTTGTGAGCATAGGTTTGGCTTTCACATTGATATCAATGAAAGACTCGTACGACAATGAGTTACACACTCATATTTGAAGTTTCAGAATCAGACCCAAGTCACAAAGTCATGGAACAGGGACCACAGTAGTCACGATGCCTTTCTCTCTCTAAACTGGGGTTGTCTCAGTAACCCTCCAGTGCAGTAAACAGTGCAGTGGTCCCAAGACGCAGCTCAAGTGACTTACCCTGCTAGCCCGCTGTCTCTCTTTCTCTCTCTTCCCCCTCCTCTCTCCACGTCCCGTCCTCCTCCCCCTCGCTCTATCGTTCTCAGCTGTTGAACACAGAACCAGGCTCTGGGCTCAGGGAATGTCACCATTGACGTCACCCGGCATTCCTGAGATTCCCACACCCGGCACTGGGTGTAATAGGAGTAGAACCTGGGAGAGAGAACACACACACACACTCACACAGCACACACACTCAAACAGCACACACACTCACACAGGTACACACTAAAACAGATATGGTGATGCATACATACAACACATAAACACTTAGAAACATACATGAACGTACAGTTGAAGTCAGAAGTTTACATACAGAAAGGTTGGAGTCATTTAAAACTGGTTTTTCAACCACTCCACAACTTTCTTGTTAACAAACTATAGTTTTGGCAAGTCAGTTAGGACATCTACTTTGTGCATGACACAAGTCATTTTCCCAACAATTGTTTACAGACAGATTCTTTCACTTATAATTCACTGTATCACAATTCCAGTGGGTCAGAAGTTTACATACACTAAGTTGACTGTGCCTTTAAACAACTTGGAAAATTCCAGAAAATTTGGTCATGGCTTTAGAAGCTTCTGATAGGCTAATTGACATAATTTGAGACAATTGGAGGTGTATCTGTGGATGTATTTCAAGGCCTACCTTCAAACTCACTGCCTCTTTGCTTGACATCATGGGAAAATCAAAAGAAATCAGAAAGACCTCAGAAAAAAAATATAGACCTCCACAAGTCTGGTTCATCCTTGGGAGCAATTTCCAAACGCCCGAAGGTACTGCGTTCATCTGTACAAACAATGGTACGAAAGTATAAACCACATGGGACCATGCAGCCGTCATACCGCTCAGGAAGGAGACGCATTCTGTCTTCTAGAGATGAATGTACTTTGGTGCGAAAAGTGCAAATCAATCCCAGAACAACTGCAAAGGACCTTGTGAAGATGCTGGAGGAAACGGGTACAAAATTATCTATATCCACAGTAAAACGAGTCCTATATCGACATAACCTGAAAGGCCGCTCAGCAAGGATGAAGCCACTGCTCAAAAACCGCCATAAAAAAGCCAGACTACGGTTTGCAACTGCACATGGGGACAAAGATCGTACTTTTTGGAGAAATGTCCTCTGGTCTGATGAAACAAAAATAGAACTGTTTGGCCATAATGACCATTGTTATGTTTGGAGGAAAAAGGGGGAGGCTTGCAAGCCGAAGAACACCATCCCAACCTTGAAGTACGGGGGTGGCAGCATCATGTTGTGGGGGTGATTTGCTGTAGGAGGGACTGGTGCACTTCACTAAAAGGATGGCATCATGAGGATGGAAAATTATGTGTATATATCGAAGCAGCATCTCAAGACATCAGTCAGGAAGTTAAAGCTTGGTCGCAAATGGGTCTTCCAAATGGACAACGACCCCAAGCATATTTCCAAAGTTGTGGCAAAAAAATGGCTTAAGGACAACAAAGTCAAGGTATTGGAGTGGCCATCACAAAGCCCTGACCTCAATCCTGTAGAAGATTTGTGGGCAGAACTGAAAAACGTGTGTGAGCAAAGAGGCCTACAAACCTGACTGAATTCACCCAACTTATTGTGGGAAGCTTGTGGAAGGCTACCCAAAACATTTGACCCAAGTTAAACAATTTAAAGGCAATGCTACCAAATACTAATTGAGTATATGTAAACGTCTGACCCACTGGGTATGTCATGAAAGAAATAAAAGCTGAAATAAATAATTTTCTCTACTATTATTCTGACATTTCACATTCTTAGAAAAAAGTTGTGATCTTAACTGACCTTAGACAGGGATTTTTTTACTAGGATTAAATGTCAGGAATTGTGAAAAACTGAGTTTAAATGTATTTGTCTAAGGTGTATGTAAACTTCCAACTTCAACTGTATACTTACACAAACACATGCATGGATGAACATTCACATAGACACATAATGAATGTGAATTCTTACACACTAGAGCCCTGTTGTTCAAAGAGCCCAGGGCCTGGGGCCAACATCTGACTAACACACGTACTTTCTCCTCCTTCTTCTCCCTCTGTTGCTGGGGTAGATGAGTGAGTGTCCGGTTTCTTAGAGGAAGGACTGAGCGAGTGTCTCTGTCTGCTAGGTCGGGTACAACACAATAAGCCACCATCGCCCTGTTCCACTTTTCCCTCGGCTGTGGCTCACACTCACCTAAATTCCCATATTCCCATCCCTAAACACCTCAGTTCAAAGTAACCTTCACTGGCTGCCCAGAGTTCTTTATCCAGTTGTGAATGGCGTGAGCAAACTTATGATAACTGTTACGCATTTGTATGTTTGATGGAGGTAGTGTGTTATTGATACTGCTGCCACATGAGTCTGGAACAAACATCATTCGCTCCTTGCCACCCTTCAGTGTGTGTGTGTGTGTGTGTGTCTGAACTGAAGTATGTGTGACTGAGATGAAACGGTGTCACATGCTGGTAGCATCTGGGACACGTCATGGAGCAACTTTTATCTGCTGTCGCAGAACCCTGCCCAGCTCTAGGGAGTGTGTGAGCGTGCGTGCGTAGTTGTGTGTCTGACTGTGTGTCTGCCCACAGTACGTTCGTATGTCTCTTTGTATCTCTCTCTCTGTCTCTCTCTCTCACTCTCTGTCTGTGTGTGTCTACTGTCTGTGTTTTGCCTGGTTGTGTTCCTGACAGTGCTGGGAAAGTCCCCTGCTCCCCCATCCACACAGTGAGCCTGTCTTTCTTTGAGTCAACGGCTCCTTTTAACCAAGTAAGGGGAAATCAGTCTGACGGTCTGTCCCATGGCAAGAAGGAATGCTGTTGTCTGAGTAGCTTGATGCTGTCCCAGATTAACACTGCTCACCATTGAGCCGTTCGATGGATAGACCTTCATAATGAGTGAAACCAAAACGAAGCGTATGCTGTTTGATTTGTTACAAATATTAGAGGTATTTATTTGTTTTTAATTGTGTCTTATGAGACAACAACACATTAGGAGGTTGGAATGTCTTGAGTAATAACAAAAGGTTGTTTCTCTTAGGGGTGTCTCACATGACATGAACTAAAGGGGACTGTCTGAATGTTGACATGCTGTAGGGATGCCGTAGGGTTGACATAGGTGTGACATTGCTCCTGTAGAGAAAAGCTATGACGTTTTGTAGTGTTACGGTGTAATGCGTGAAAGGGTCAAACGAGTAATGTTTACAGATTCATGCTGTTATTCACAGTGTTACATTTGTCCTACAGTAAGTGAGAGGTATACACACACCACACAAACACTCCATACATTCCTTAACACCATATTAATATCTCCTCTCCGTCTCCCTCTCAACCAGCGAACGGCTACATCAGTGCCAGGGCCTCCCCCGGCCTCCTCTCCGTCTCCAACGGCAACAGCCTGGGGAAAGTAGTCCCGGCCAAGTCTCCACCTCCGCCCAGCCCTCAGATGGTGAACAGCCGCAAGCCTGATCTCCGGGTCATCACCTCCCAGAGCGGCAAGAGCCTGATGCAGCTGGTGAGCCGCAGAGAGATCTACTATGGGAGCCCTACTGGCCCAAACTGAGTCTGTTGTTTTCTCATATTGATAAATGCTTCATTGGTGTCCCGCCAGTCACAAAACAATGGGTTGCTGAATCTTTATGAATTTTTGGTATTTGGTATTTTATTAGGATCCCCATTAGCTGTTGCAAAAGCAGCAGCTACTCTTCCTGTGGTCCACACAAAACATGAAACATAATACAGAATGACATAATACAGAACATCATTAGACAAGAACAGCTCAAGGACAGATCTACATACATTTTTTAAGGGCACACAGCATACATATCAATGCATACACACAAACTATCTAGGTCAAATCTCTGTTCCTTCTGAGATAAACATTTAATACCTAAACTAATTGTACGTTGTTTGATTTGTAAACTGTTGAAATATGAGAGGTATTTATTTATTATTGTGTCTTGTGATTCAACTCAACATATTTTAGGAGGTTGGGATGTCTACAGTAATAACTGAGTTATTAATACAGAGTTTTGTTTCTCAGAGTTGTGTCACTCGGAAGTGCACATTTTTCTACAAGACAGATTGAAAGTCAATATATATAAAAAAATATTTAAAAAAATAAAAAGAGTTCTTAACAGGGCGTGTTTTTTATTTCTTTATTTCAAGTCATTATTAGTTTATAAAGTAATTGAACAATTAAGGACAGCAATTATAGTAAGATTAAATTCAAAGGTTGATTTTGGCACTCAAACTGAGTGTGGCTTTAGACTGTGCTAAAGAAGAATTGATGTCAAAATGCATCCGTGCATCTCGTCATAATTACTGTTCTGAATTTGATATTATTGTGAGGAAATAGCCCCCTGGATGCTGATCCAAGTTCAGTTTTGCATTTCCCCTTAATGAGCCCAATGGTTAAGGTTAGGATTGGGGGGCTGATCCTAGATCAGCAGGTTAGTACAGAACTGTAACCAGTGTTCTCTGTCCTACTGCCCCCTGCAGACCGATGAGGAGCTGGAGTTGGTGAGTGAGGTGAATAGAAACTCCTCCTAGACTTGACTGTGATTGCTGTGTCAACACTGTGATCTCACAGGCATGAGTGTCATACTGATATACTGTCATACTGGTATATTAGTAAATCCTGAGTATACAGTACTTACAGTGTAGTATCGAATAGGAGCACAGTACAATGTACAGTACCAGTCAAATGTTTGGACACACCTACTCATTCCAGGGTTTTTCTTTATTTTTAATATTTTCTACATTGTAGAATAATAGTGAAGACATCAAAACTATGAAATAACACACATGTCAAAATATATTTTATATTTGCGATTCTTCAAAGTAGCCACCCTTTGCCTTGATGACAGCTTTGCACAGACCAAAGGACAGATTTCCACCAGTCTAATGTCCATTGCTCGTGTTTATTGGCCCAAACAAGTCTCTTCTTCTTATTGGTGTCCTTTAGTAGTGATTTCTTTGCAGCAATTCGACCACGGAGGCCTGATTCACAGTCTCCTCTGAACAGTTGATGTTGAGATGTCTGTTACTTGAACTCTGAAGCATTTATTTGGGCTACAATCTGAGGTGCAGTTAACTGTACTGAACATATCCTCTGCAGCAGAGAACTCTGGGTCTTCCATTCCTGTGGCAGCCAGTTTCATCATAGCGCTTGATGGTTTTTGCAACTGCATTTTCCGGATTAACTGACCTTCATGTCTTAAAGTAATGATGGACTGTCTTCTCTCTTTGCTTATTTGATCTGTTCTTGCCATAATATGGACTTGGTCTTTTACCAATTAGGGCTATCGTCTGTATACAGTGCCTTTGCGAAAGTGTTCGGCCCCCTTGAACTTTGCGACCTTTTGCCACATTTCAGGCTTCAAACATAAAGATATAAAACTGTATTTTTTTGTGAAGAATCAACAACAAGTAGGACACAATCATGAAGTGGAACGACATTTATTGGATATTTCAAACTTTTTTAACAAATCAAAAACTGAAAAATTGGGCGTGCAAAATTATTCAGCCCCTTTACTTTCAGTGCAGCAAACAATCTCCAGAAGTTCAGTGAGGATCTCTGAATGATCCAATGTTGACCTAAATGACTAATGAGGATAAATACAATCCACCTGTGTGTAATCAAGTCTCCGTATAAATGCACCTGCACTGTGATAGTCTCAGAGGTCCGTCAAAAGCGCAGAGAGCATCATGAAGAACAAGGAACACACCAGGCAGGTCCGAGATACTGTTGTGAAGCAGTTTAAAGCCGGATTTGTATACAAAAAGATTTCCCAAGCTTTAAACATCCCAAGGAGCACTGTGCAAGCGATAATATTGAAATGGAAGGAGTATCAGACCACTGCAAATCTACCAAGACCTGGCCGTCCCTCTAAACTTTCAGCTCATACAAGGAGAAGACTGATCAGAGATGCAGCCAAGAGGCCTATGATCACTCTGGATGAACTGCAGAGATCTACAGCTGAGGTGGGAGACTCTGTCCATAGGACAACAATCAGTCGTATATTGCACAAATCTGGCCTTTATGGAAGAGTGGCAAGAAGAAAGCCATTTCTTAAAGATATCCATAAAAAGTGTTGTTTTTAAAGTTTGCCACAAGCCACCTGGGAGACACACCAAACATGTGGAAGAAGGTGCTCTGGTCAGATGAAACCAAAATTGAACTTTTTGGCAACAATGCAAAACGTTATGTTTGGCGTAAAAGCAACACAGCTGAACACACCATCCCCACTGTCAAACATGGTGGTGGCAGCATCATGGTTTGGGCCTGCTTTTCTTCAGCAGGGACAGGGAAGATGGTTAAAATTGATGGGAAGATGGATGGAGCCAAATACAGGACCATTCTGGAAGAAAACCTGATGGAGTCTGCAAAAGACCTGAGACTGGGACGGAGATTTGTCTTCCAACAAGACAATGATCCAAAACATAAAGCAAATCTACAATGGAATGGTTCAAAAATAAACATATCCAGGTGTTAGAATGGCCAAGTCAAAGTCCAGACCTGAATCGAAATGAGAATCTGTGGAAAGAACTGAAAACTGCTGTTCACAAATGCTCTCCATCCAACCTTACTGAGCTCGAGCTGTTTTGCAAGGAGGAATGGGGAAAAAATTCAGTCTCTCGATGTGCAAAACTGATAGAGACATACCCCAAGCGACTTACAGCTGTAATCGCAGCAAAAGGTGGCGCTACAAAGTATTAACTTAAGGGGGCTGAATAATTTTGCTCGGCCAATTTTTCAGTTTTTGATTTGTTAAAAAAGTTTGAAATATCCAATAAATGTCGTTTCACTTCATGATTGTGTCCCACTTGTTGTTGATTCTTCAAAAAAAAATACAGTTTTATATCTTTATGTTTGAAGCCTGAAATGTGGCAAAAGGTCGCAAAGTTCAAGGGGGCCGAATACTTTCGCAAGGCACTGTACCACCCCTACCGTGTCTCAACACAACTGATTGGCTCAAATGCATTAAGAAGGAAAGAAATTTCACAAATGAACTTTTAACAAGGCACCCTTGTTAATTGAAATGCATTCCAGGTGACTACCTCGTGAAGCTGGTTGAGAGAATGCCAAGATTGTGCAAAGCTGTCATCAAGGCAAAGGGTGGCTACTTTGAAGAATCTCAAATATAAAATATATTTTGATGTGTGTTATTTCATAGTTTTGATGTCTTCACTATTATTCTACAGTGTAGAAAATAGAAAAAAAATAAAGAAACCCTGGAGTAGGTGTGTCCTAACTTTTGACTGGTACTGTATGTTATAGAATAGTGTGTAGCCATGTATACATACTATGTGTGGTAAATCCAAAATGGAGCAAAAGCTCTCTCTGTGAATGCATTGTATGTATCTTGGCACGTGCATGGGTCAACTCCATGTGTGTGTAATCCATGTCGGGTTGGGCAGGAGGAGGTCATTGTGTGTAGTCTACAGTATTCTCTGGAGTGTGTGTATCCATTGACTAGGACAAACTGTTACAAGGTGACACCAATGGCACAATGACCTCCACCCCTGGAGCGTCTGAGCCCAGACTCACACACTTATCACCACGCACGCACCAACACACACACAAACACAATCACTTTATCGCTCACTCTGGTTGTTCTGCCCGATGCATGTCTCTCATTCAATCCGCATGACTCTCCATTGAGTGGAACACTTCCTAACACCTCTACCAACTATTCTTTCACGTGGCTGTGAATGTTGGTGTTTTTGTGTCATAGAGAAGTCAAGAACCGTACAGGCCAGGATGTTCCCACCTTTGTTTGTATTTGATACTGTTAGTGAATGTCATGGTACTGCGTGGGCACAACATTTTTGGTTTAAAATAAGTCTTTACTTCCTGATGTTCAAGCGTTTTTCCTGTGTCCTCTGTCTTCCCAGAATGCTCAGCGGTTAGGTGGTTCTCAAGGGAATCTGTCCACGCCAGTGGTTTCCGTGGCGACGCCCAGTCTCCTAGCCCCCTTCTCCGCCATGCAGACGACCTACAACACTGGTGAGTGAAAGAGGACAAGGGTACTCTCTGCTCACGGGCAATTGGGCACACACTGTATGTCTGTAGTGTGTCTTAAAGCAAGTGTATTAGGACCCGTGGATGATAGAAACACAAGGGTGAATACTTTTGATTCGTTTATTCAGTTATTCTCTTTTTGTCAGTCTGCTCTGTAATTGCCCTAATTGGCAAAGGCAGAAAGGAGCGGAATTTAACACTATAAGTGAATCCTATGCATATTCACTTTGAACAATGTGTGAGTATTTCTCTCCCTCTCCCTCTCTCTCTCTCTCCCCCTCCCTCCCCTTCCCTCCATCTCAGAGTACCAGCTGACAAGTGCGGATCTCACTGCGCTCCAGACATTCACGCCATCAGGGCTGCTGCCTAGCAACATGTCCACCTGGCAACAGCAACCAGCAGTGTCTCAGCAGCAACAGCAGCAGCAACAACAACAACAGCAACAACAACAACAACAACAGATTAGCTTGGCGTCACTCAGTAACTTGGTGTAAGTACACTTCACCTGTCACCCTATTGTATGACTGTGGCTAGCTGCACCCTAAACCAGTGGTATTCAAAGTCAGGGTCACAACCCCTTGTAGGCTCACGGGGGAACTTTAGTGGGTTCACCCCCCAAATAATGTAAATAATAAAATTAAGAGTATAGATTATTTTGTGGAATAATATACAAAAAAACTATTATTGAGTAAATGTATTTATTGGTTTCTTTTCATTTTGATAAGAGATGAAAATGCAATTCATTGAAGGTTGTGTCATTAGATTGAACATTGTATCTCTTGATTTGAGGTAGGATGGGGGAAATTCTTGGGTTAAAAATGAGGTCCCCAGAAATTCTAGCTGAAAAAATTGGGTCCCCACTGCCCTAAACGCAGATATCGGCGTTTAGGGCAGTGAGATTCAGAGAATTAACCCAAAACCCTTTCCCAAAACTATGTGACCAATCTAGTAGTAACTACTCTCCCATGCCATCCCTCTGTACCTACCTGTACTATAGCCCTTAAACACACATGCACTTACTGTATGCATACAATTTCATCAGCAATTCTGACTCACCAAAGCCGTGCGTCAATGGCATTTGACATGAAATTAAGGATTTTTCCTCGAGAGCAGCTTAGCATGGTTGCTAGCTACAATAAAGACCCAAACTGTGTACACCTCTGACCGTCACTGGTATCCACTAGCTATGGTATAGTATGCATCAGAGGAGGCTGGTGAGAGGAGCTATAGGAGGACAGGCTCATTGTAATGGCTAGAATGGCATATATGGAACGGTATCCAACATATCAAACATACGGAAACCACGTTTGACTTCGTTCCATTGATTCCATTCTATACATTACAATGAACCCGTACTCCTGTAGCTCCTCCCACCAGCCTTCTCTGGTATGCATGTACCTCCACTTTGAGTTTGAGTATGTCAGAGGCTAACCTAAATAACTCCCTCTCCCTTAACATCTCCCCGCGTGGATCCAAGAGCACTTTAGGTTTAGGTGTTCGTTGACCACCTGCTGAAGGCTAATGCTAGCTAGTGATCCTCATTAGCCGTCAGCTTTGTCTCGTTACTGGCATTGTTAGAGCTAAATGCAGGTTTCTGTGATTGTGGCGGCTAGGCTAGCCGCGGGGTAGCTGTATGTAACCGCCTGTTTGTTCTCCCCCTCTTGTCCACAGCATGTGGGGCGCAGAGAAACAGAACGGGGAGATGGCTAACTGCATCTCCAATTTCGCTGCTAACCTGAGGTGAACGAATTAGCATCTAGCGCTACATGTGTGGTTATCGTCATGCTTTTCCTGTCTGTCGTATCAAATTAAGTTTGTGCGGCTCTCAGGTCGGGTTCAATTCTGATGAACATAATGAAGGTATAACAGTTTAGATTCCATGTAACTTACACTGTACATTTACATTTCTAATTTCGAGCCCTTTTTCTCCCCAATTTCGTGGTACCCAATTGGTAGTTACAGTCTTGTCCCATCGCTGCAACTCCCGTACGGACTCAGGAGAGGCGAAGGTTGACAACCATGCGTCCTCCGAAACACGACCCGCCAAGCCACACTGCTTCTTGACACACTGCTCCTTTTACCCGGAAGCCAGCCGCACCAATGTGTCGCAGGAAACGCCATACACCTGGCGACCGTGTCAGCGTTCATGCGCCCGGCCCATCACAGGAGTCGCTAGAGTGCGATAGGACAAGGACATCCCGGCCGGCCAAACCCTTATATATCTTGTTTCTGAGGCTTTGAGTGTTGGAACCAAAGAGAGAAATATGCAGGAATATGGCAGCCGCCCCGCACCTTGTGTTTCAGTCTCACAGGACAGCATTGACTCACACACACACAAACACACACCAAGAATGAGTAATGTAGTCCTCCTTTTTTGTCTTGAAGCACATGTCTATTTATCTCTATATCACCTGGATGGCCTGACAGTAAGATCAATAGTCAGATTTCACCCATCCATACTTCATATAGATCAGTGAAACTGCTGCTTCAAAGTAAGGCACTTGAACAAACCGTTCTCATTTTGCCCTGAAGAGCAAGTTCCTCCCACGATTTGTTCTCTCACACAAGCGTTTGATTACATAGGCTATACGTACAGTCCCACTGTTTCTGTTATTTATTCCCTTGCACGGTAGCCGCAGTGAGCAGACACTTCCAATCAAAGGTGATTGACGGTTTTGCACTGCGAGCCTCGCGTTCCCTGTCAGCCCTGGTTACTCGCCGTGAGAAGCGAGGGAGAAATGATTTCTGCAGTCTTTTTCTCCCCTTCCTTCTCTTGCACTGAGTGGCCAGTCATTCCAGAGCCTCCTGTAAAGACTCACTGCAACTAGCGTGCACCTGTTGACTAGCACACCAATCTAAATGTTAATGCTGTGTCAAGGGTGTCCCGCTAGCCTTCCCGCGTTGACTTGTTTACTTGTTTATTGAATCGTTTTCCACACGTCAATTGCTGCCTTCAGCCTTGCAGGATGTATTGGTCTCTATGTTTGAAGAACCCAGCTGATGCATTCAGGAGATAAAGGATCTGAGTTGAGGAGTTTTAAGGGGTTTTGGAGAAATGCTTCCTGTTTAGAGAACATGTCTGTCAGTCAGTCTGTCCTTGCATTAAGGACATGTCCTTTTGCATTGGAGAAATGGTGCACACACACAACTCGCTACCTCAGTAAGTTTACAGGTGGCAGTTATTGCCATTACCTTGCTATCCGTCTCACTATTAACTCGCTCTCTGTCTGTCTCTTCCTTTCAATATCTCCCTCTCTCTGTCTCACTCTCTCTCTGTGTCTACCTCTGTGTGTGTGTCTCTCTCTCTCTCTCTCTACCTCTGAGTCTCTTTCCCTCCATCTCTTTCCCTCCATCTCTCTCCATCCGTCTCTCTCTCTCTCTCTCTCTCTCTCTCTCGCTCTCTCTCGCTCTCTCTCGCTCTCTCTCTTCTCTCTCCTCTCTCTCTCTCCTCTCTCTCTCTTCTCTCTCTCTCTTCTCTCTCTCTTCTCTCTCTCTCTTCTCTCTCTCTCTTCTCTCTCTCTTCTCTCTCTCTTCTCTCTCGTCTCTCCTCTCTCTCTCTCTAGCTGTTTTATTCAGGGAAAGGCTTACCTTTATGTCTCTACCTTACGCATGTTTTACAATGTACACAGAAACGAATAGTTGTTTATGTACACACTGCTGATTTGTGTGCTGTGCACATAATATCCTATTTAGTTCAGAGAAAGCTCCTTTATCCTCAAGGAATAGATTGTTTGCACAGACAACCGGATAGGGAATCATTGTGTCAACACATCCACTCCAGCTTGATTACACTACATTGCAGGAAAGGGAAAAATAATAGAATTGATAAAATAAAATTGATTTAGGGACTAGATTGATGTCTTGGTCAATACATTCAAAATGATAAGTCTATAATTACATTTTATTTAGTAAATTAATACCCAATGTTTGACTAATTTTGAATGTAAAATGATTTAGCCAAGTTGTTGGGCTGTCTGTTATGTACATCAATGGAGAGCAGGTTTCTGAATCACCCTCCCTGTGTTAGTTTCTCAAACTTTCTTTTTTACCCTCCTTTTACAGCATGGCCTCTCAATCAAACTTGCTATTTGGCAGGGAAGAGGGTCTCTGCTGGTACTGTATATCTCCTCAGTCAGAGGAGGCTGGTGGGAGGAGCTATAGGAGGATGGGCTTATTGTAATGGCTGGAATGGAATAAATGGAACTGCGTCTAACATGTGGTTTCCAAATGTTTGATGTATTTGATACCGTTCCATTAATTCCATTCCAGACATTACAATGAGCCCATCTTCCCATAGCTCCTCCCACCAGCCTCTATCTTCAGTGTATAACTAGCGCCACAGCATGGCACTGTTTCCCAAACCTGGTCTTTGAGGACCCCCATGCATGCTGGTTTTCATTTAAAACCAGATCCAATAATTATTTGACAGAGACTCCATATGGAGATGCTGGTAATAGTCATCCTTGAAACTCACTATTTATTGAGAGAATGGTTTAATGTGAAAACTGTGCACACAATGGTCCTTCTGGACCAGGTTTTGGGAAACGGCACTATACTGTATTGTAACCATGTGCTTCTGACTACGCTAGCTGTGTTAGCGCCCTGAGCTAGCCTGAAGAGCGAGCCTTCATCACTGTCACCAGCCTGCTGACTCTGTTAGTTTTGTTCTCCATAGCAACAGGACCCTTGTGGCACTATAATCCATCTACGTGTACAAGTCCATAATGCCGCGCTTACACTTGATAAAGTGACACATAGTGGCAGAGTAACACAGTCAAGGGTTTAGGGAGTGAGTGTGGACATGAGCGAGAGTAGGTGTGTGTGTTGTAGGGTACAGAATCACATTCTTGCATCTTTTATTGTGCAACTGTGAATATATAAAATAATATGAATGGGTCATTGTGCCCTATAAGTACACTATCTTAAAGGCCCAGTGCAGTCAAAAACATGATTTACCTGTGTGTTATGTACAGTGAGCAAAAAAAGTATTGGGACAGTGATTCTTTTTGTTTGTTGTTTTGGCTCTTTACACCAGCACTCTGGATTTGAAATGATACAGTGACAAAATGCAGACTGTCAGTGTTAATTTGAGGGCATTTTCATCCATATCTGGTAAACCGTTTAGAAATGACAGCCCTTTTTGTACATAGTCCCCCCATTTAAGGGGACCAAAGGTATTGGGACAAATTCAAATTAAAGAAGTAAAAAGTTTTTGGTCCCATATTCCTAGCATGCAATGATTACATCATTGTTTTGGTTGTGTTTCACATTATTTTGTGACCAATCATTTGAGTCACTTTTATTGTAAGTAAGAATAGAATATGTTTCTTAACACTTCTACATTAATAGGGATGCTACCATGATTATGGTTCATCCTGAATGAATGGTGAATAATGATCACTGAGAAAGTTAGACACACATATCATACCCCCCAAGAATGCTAACGTCCCCTGTTATTCTAATGGTGAGAGGTTAGCATGTTTTGGGGATATGATATTTGTGACTTTCTCACTCATCATTATTCACGATTCAGTACTATCCATAATCATGGTAGCATTCACATGAATGTAGAAGTGTTTAGAAATACATTCTATTCTTATTTGTCCCAGTACTTTTGGTCCCCTAAAATGGGGGGACAAAAAGTGCTGTAATTTCTCAACTGTTCACCCGAAATGGATGAAAATACACTCAAATTAAAGCTTGACTGGTTAGCCTCGTGGTATCATTTCAAATCCAAAGTGCTGGAGTACAGAGCCAAAACAACACAAAATGAGTCACAGTCCCAATACTTTTGGAGCTCACTGAATATTTCCACACTGAGGTTGGGATAATACCGTGAAAATTATGATATACCCTTTTAGTGTAAGAGCTGTTTGAAAAAACTTTTGGGAAAAAATGGCAGCCTGTTTTTGTGGGATGGAGTTTTGGCCTGCCTGGTGTCATCACCAGGCGGTAAATTAGTGAATAGACCAATAAGAGTTCCAAACCTCTCTGCCAATAACAGCTAGTTTTCAGTTTTCCCCTCTACACTCGTGAGAAATGTCTCTTTGCTAAGAAGCTATTTTTGTTTCTTTTTTACTATTTGAATTGAAAAATATCACAGGAAGGTACTTAATTGTTAGCCAGAAATGATTTGATATTGAGATAAAACGGCTGCGTTTAACCTTTTTAAGGGTGACCTGATTGAAGTGATTGTTGGCTTTTCCAATTGCTGGGGATGGTGTGGGAGAGAGGGGGAGGGTGCTGAGGGCTGTGTGAATTTACAGATGGGACTTGTTGGAGGGGTGTGTAGTTGGAGGTGTCTGGGCACAATTGCATGAGTTACTAAATGCAAAAGATTAAAGTGACTGTGGACACATGGCACAAGGCATGGTCTTTCGGAATCCAGAGTCAGTCTGCATGGCTTGTGGACCGTGCGCTTCCGTGTGGCCTTTTCATCCAGTCTGTTTGCGTGTCTGTTCATTTGTCTAACCTCAGTCCATCATCCTATAGTCTCTTGTAAAAGCTACGTCATGACACTTTGTTCCCTAAAACATTAGCAGTGAAACATTACCTGTCGTTAGCAATTAGCCAAACATGAGCTGTCAGCCCAGGGTGTGTATGAACAGTAGGGTGGAACACAGAGCACTGCACATAGAAATGAAGACCTACGCAGTTCATAGAAGGGACACTTATCTACCACTCCCATAAACAATTATATTCTTTCTCTCCAAGGTTCTGTTTGTTTTTCCGCTACTCAATTTGCTGACACATTTGTTCCCCCCCCCCCCCCCCCCCCCCCCCCCCCTCCACCTAGTGTGTGGAGGTGTTGACTCTATGTTCCATCAGCGCTTACTGCACTGTGTGCTGTTGAGCAGGTCCCTGTCTGGGCTCCTGTGTTAAAAGTGATGTTCGTGGTGATGTTGATGTGTGTTCGTAAGGAGTGTTGCAGTTACCCTGGCTGACCAGCAGATGTCAGCACACGTCTCACCATTTCTCTCTCTTTTCTCGGTCCCTCCAGGCCGGTGGGCCACTTACCTCAGGGCACCATGCTGACAATTAACACCAACCCCAACATCAGCATCAAGTCGGAGCCCGTGTCGCCCAACCGTGACCGCAGCACCCCGTGCTCCACAGTCGGGGGTGGCGGAGGAGGAGACCTAGTGACCATCACAGGGGCCCCTATGTCAGGCCAGTACCCAGGGGCCCTGCGCCTGGAGCCGTCCACCCTGCAGGGCCGCTCGCCCGTCGGCAGCTTGAGCAGCAACGGCAGCTCCTACGAGGGGGACCGGGACGATGGGGCCCAGGGGCGGGCCCAGGACTTCCACCACCAGGGAGGGGCCTCCTCGGCCATGGGGCTCCTGAGGCCCTCGTCCACGCAGGAGCAGCAGGAGCAGGAGGGTGCCAATGTGAAGAGAATGAGACTGGACACTTGGGTAACATAGATGTGTAGAACAAGGGAGTGAAGGGGAGAGATGCCCCCCTCTCTCTCACACCCCCCCCCACCCCACACCTATTTACCGTATGTACAGTAAATGCTGACCTCCACACATGCCTCCACCACACACAAACACACACACACATGCACCGGACACGCCCATTTGCGCATGCTCTTACACACTTTCTCTCACAAATGTATGCATTGACGCACAAGCTGCATACTGTTTTACCCTATATTGTACTACACACACACACACATATTCTCACACATGCACCCCCTATAGGGGCAGAGTAACCGAACCAGGGATTACATGTCAACATAGTGTGTTGGACAAGATTAGGATTAGAATGAATGAGTTCTCTTTTGTTCAAGCTGGCTCTGTCTCCTTTTCGTTTTGAAGGGAGAGAGAGCGTCTAGAAAACTGACTGACTATTGACTGACTATTGGCTTTGCTGGGTTTTCTGTTTACCCTCTACATCACATAATACACATCTGGTATCCTCCTGTCATTTATCCACAGTAGGTCTCTAGTCCAGCTGCACTGCTCTGTTGAGAAACAGTACGACAACCAAAATGAATCCACTTCTTTGTATCTGCCCAGTGGTACTGTTATATCCAGCTTTTGGTGTTTTTGTAAAGAGTATGAGATTGGTGAATGAGATTTAAACGGTTTTGTTGGAATATTACGTCCTCTCTCTGTCTGACTTGTCCATCAGCCATCTTTACATTTCTATAAACATTTCTAATTTAGATTTAAGAACCCAAAATTCACCAAGTCAAACTTACTAGCTATCCATTTGATAAGACAGGATTCACTGTTCTAAAGTGGACGATCCTTGTTTTGTTTAGTTTTAGCCAGGTATTTAATCAGAATCATGCAAATAGCTGTTTAATCTGAGACATCGATACCTTATCTAGGTCAAATACTGTTTTATCAGGGATGGGCTGCACTAGCTCTATGACACATGCTACAGATACCTACAGATCAACTTCAGATTCTACGTGTGTGTTCCTGTTTTTGATATTTATTTCAAATGCTCTTTTTGTGTAAAGTTTTTTTGTTACTACCTTCTTGACTTTTTTAGATTTTTCCCACGCTCAAATCCATCTGCACTCACACACGAAAAGTATTTTTGTTAAACAATGGCAGTGATTCAGAAGGCTCTGAATAAGAGATATAAACTGGGAGAAAAAGCAAAGAACTGTGTATATAAGCAATTTGTTCTGTTTCCTTCTGTATGGCTTTTGTATAGCAGGGATATTGTTTTTTTGTGGGTATATATATATATATATAACAGCAGCGATAGTAGATTTTGAGAGTAAGGGATGAACTGCATACCATGCAGAGAAAACGATAGATGACAGGGATTGTATATAGAAATATATGTTCACATATGTTCAGCAGGATATCCCTAAAAGCCAATGTGTTGATTCTCAGTGGATCTGTCGTTCTATTTGTGTGTACATAAGTGTACTACGTTGCAAAGCCAAGTGAGGGTGCTAGAGGGACAGAATGGAAAGTAGCAGTGGATTGGACTATTTGAGTGAGCAGTGGTTAGTACTCTGATGGAGCGCACTTTAACCCCTTCCTTCCCCCCAATCCCCCAAAATGCCCCCTCTTTAAAAGACAGGTGTCCTCCAGAATGGGACAGTCATGTCTGCATGTCCTCAGGTACATCAAACTCATCCAACACACACATACAAACACATTCACACACATTAGCCAGACAAGTATCCCTTGTGCTTTATGTTAGACGAGAGTTCCTCCCTGGCCACATTAATTAATTACAGCATTTCACTCGCTCCCTACCCGTGACTTAAAAGACAAGTCCATCTCACTCTCATTTGACCTCCACGACTATCAATTTTCTGCCAAAACGGCTAATTTCTCCACACACTCAAACACCATACTCACATATACTCTGCACTCTGTTCAAATGACCTCACATTGGCTCTTTATTGTTTTATATCGTTGTAGTTGTTGCTGTAGGGATTGTGCAGCCTGACTCTTCAGGAGTCTAGACGATCGTCTAGAGACGGATGGCAGAGAGAGAGCTATCACGACTGCCGGCATGTTCGCACACCCTTGGACTGTAAGACTGTTGTGTCCTAAGCTTTGAACAAAACATTGACCCTGATGGGGTTTTTTTTTCATAAAAATGGTAGCTATGTCTTGAATAGGGCCACACGCCATGAAGCGATGTTTCATAACTAGACTAAATGGTCACTAGTGGAAGCAGACTATGGGGAGATGGTTGGTTAGTACTCTGGACATTGGCCAATCGATGTGTTGCATAAAGCCCTGACATTATCTCAGAACAACACTAAGGGTCACTGTAATCACAAATGAAAAGACAATCGTCATGACAATAGTTAACCTGCGCCCCCATATTTCCCATGTATAATGAATGATGTTTAGAGAATCTCACTTTCCAGTGTTAATTTGTGCTGGTGACAGTTCTATTGTCTGTTTTTATTATAATTGTTCTATGGTAATTGCTATTATTACTGTTAATATTATCATTATTGTGACCATCGATGGTAATTGTAATGATGATATAGAAAAGACAATTTTATTTTTTGCGGTTTTGTGTAGGTTAGGAATCTTGTTTTATTTGAATTTTATTTTATTATATATAAATATTATATTTTTGTTTTGTTTTCATTTTTTGTTTTTTCTTCAAATGGTGTACAAATATTGCACGATTTATGACATAAAACAAAACGGCTGTAGTAATATTAGTACATGTGAGATCATGGAAGGTGGTAAACAAGTTTAATACAATGCTGCAATTTTTAGTCAAATGTATAAAACTTAGTCTACACATAGTAAAGTGGGGACAAGACACATTTAATTTATTTCCGACTAGACACAAAGATGTCAATGCATGGGCATAACACAAAAAAAGGAATGAATCATGTTATAGGAAATAAATATGAAATGTAATATCAATAAGAATTTACATCACACAGAAATAAAATCGAAATTGAAGAAAGAAGTTAATAAATTATAGTTAATATATTGTGTTCGGCTAGTCTGATTTTTGTTGTAAAAAAAATATAAAAAAATAAAAAATTTTGTTGTTTTTGGAGAATGATATACAATTTGTGTATATTTTCATAAATAAAGTATGCACTGATATGTTATTACAAATTCTATACTGCTTTTACAAAAAAAGTGTTTGTTATTGTACCAAAGTATCCATTTGTCCCTTCTTTACCCTCCCCTTTTTACGTATGTTTTATCGTATTTTATATATTAAATAGACAAGTTGACCTACAAAGAGGTTTTGGTTTGTTGTTATTATGATTTACATTAGAATGTGGATTTGTGTTAACTATCAAAACAGTCTGATCATTTATCAATACAAACTTATTTTCTGAAAAAAGTTTTCTGGAACGTGATGTATCAGCTACGTTTGGTAAGTGACATAAAATATGGGACTGTTGAGAGAGTTGCTCATTAATTGCCAGAGATATGCGAAGTGGAGTGATCTATTCTTACTATAAGATGTCACCACATGTGCTGGTAATGCTTTGGTCATCATTATCAAGTGTTCAGATCTACTGAATTATTTTACAGCCCATAAACCTAAGCCAAATATGTTTTGGTTTTTCTTTAGTTTTCAAAAATGGAAATGTTTCTAGAAATCATTTACTATATCAAATCACATTTAAAGCATTACATTTTTCGCAAGCAAAGTGATCAACTTAATTGACTTAAACTGCATGTTATGTGAGACTATGCCACGGTATTTGAATGACATAACGACAAAGGTTAATACTAATAAAACAAAAACGTTAATATAAAATGACTCTTTGTAAATCATAGCTGTCATGGGAGGAAAAGAGAAAGTCGAATGATCTTGGAAGGAGAGACTTGGGGGAGTTCTCAAGGAGAAATGTTGTATTGAGGCGTCTATTCATTGCATGATAACCTTTCCACTGACATAATCTCTATTTATTTAAAGAAGTGCAAGATTTCAGTTTCTTAATCATCATTGGACAGTAAACAAATGCTTCATAAATAATATCATGTTTAGTCCCAATTTTCTAAATGAGAGAGATGAAGTAATGAGACAAGAGGATTGGAGCGATGTGGTGGGGGTGTATTGTCCCCTCCTCCAGACAGTTGACCATAGTGGCAGCTGTTCTGTCCTGTGTACACTTCTGTCTCCAGTGACAATGGCCAACTAGTAATCATTTATAATCGAGACCACTCAGTCTGTGGAAGTATATCTCGCAGGTTAGCGTTTTTTGTCATGAATCTTATTCTGGAGGCAGCTCTACAGAGTGGTCACTAGCTGGCGCAGCAACAAAGTCATACAATCTGATTTGAAACCTAACCTTAACCACACTGCTAACTCTAATGCCTATCACGTGGCCAGGGATGAGCCAGGGTGTGGCTCTAATATTATGCATGGCCACATTTGCTTGTATATAACTAATGGAGTGAATTCACAGGGGGGCATCTTTGATTGGATTAGAGTGGGCATCTGGTACCATCCGGCTGTCTCGAGGCAAAATAAAATAATCCACTGGCTCCTGCATTACAGTGTGGACAAAATATGCATCCGAATATGTACACTGAACAAAAATATAAACGCAAAGTGAAATGTTGGTTTCAATGTTTCATGGGTTGAAATAAAAGATCCCAGAAATGTTGCATACACACAAAAAGCTTATTTCTCTAATTTTGTGCACAAATGTATTTACATCCCTGTTAGTGAGCATTTCTCCTTCGCTAAGATAATCCATCTACCAGACAGGTGTGGCAGGTATCAAGAAGCTACCAGACAGGTATCAAGAAGCTGATTAAACAGCATTATCATTGCACAGTTGCACCTTGTGCTGTGGACAATATAAGGCCACCCTAAAATGTGCAGTTTTGTCAGACAACACAATGCCACAGATGTCTCAAGTTTTGAGGGAGTATGCAATTGGCATGCTGACTGCAGGAATGTCCACCAGAGCTGTTGCCAGATAATTGAATGTCCATTTCTCTACCATAAGCCACTTCCAGCGTTGTGTTAGAGAATTTGGCAGTACATCCAACCAGCCTCTCAACCACTATGTTTCCTCTGTCTGGCATCGTGTAGGCGAGTGGTTTGATGATGTCAACGTTGTGAACAGAGTGCCACGTGGTGGTGGAGTTGTGGTATGGGCAGGCATAAGCTACGTACAACAAACACAATTGCATTTTATCGATGACAATTTGAATGCACAGAGATACCGTGACGAGATCCTGAGGCCCATTGTCATGTCATTCATCCACCACCATCACCTCATGTTTCAGCATGATAAAGCACAACCCCATATCGCTGAAGCTGAAAATGTCCCAGTTCTTCCATGGCCTGCATACTCACCAGACATGTCACCCATTGAGCATATTTGCATTGGTGTATAGTACTTAAGTAGTACTTTAAAGTATTTTTTACTTAAGTAGTTTTTTGTGGTATCTGTACTTTACTTTGCTATTTATATTCTTGACAGCTTTTACTTTTACTTCACTACATTCCTAAAACAATGATGTACTTTTTACTCCATACATTTTCGCTGAAACCCAAAAAGTACATTTTGAATGCTTAGCAGGACAGAGAAATAAAAATATATCTTATCAAGAGAACATCCCTGGTCAACCCTAATGCCTCTTATCTGGCAGACTCACTAAACACATATGCGTAATTTGAGTTGGTGTGTTCTCCTGGCTAGCCATAAGAAAAAGAAAAATTAAACGGTGCCGTCTGGTTTGCTTAATATAAAGAATGTGAAATGATCTATACTTTTACTTTTGATACTTAAGTATATTTAAAACCAAATACTTTTAGACTTATACTCAAGTAGGATTTGACTGGGTGACTTTCACTTTTACTTGAGTCATTTTCTATTAAGGTATCTTTAATTTTACTCAAGTATAACAATTGGGTACTTTTTCCACCACTGCATGTTTGGGATTCTGTGGATCAACGTGTACGACAGCGTGTTTCCGTTTCCACCAATATCCAGCAACTTCGCACAGCCATTGAAGAGGAGTGGGACAACATTCCACAGACCACAATCAACAGCCTGATCAACTCCATGCGAAGGAGATGTGTCGCGCTGCATGAGGCAAATGGTGGAAACACCAGATACTGACTGGTTTTCTGATCCAACAGATGCATATCTGTATTCCTAGTCATGTGAAATCCATAGATGTGTATTTAAATGGACTGATTTCCTTATATGAACTGTGACTCAGTAAAATCTTTGAAATTGTTTGCATGTTGCGTTTATATTTCTGTTCAGTATAAAAACATATTTGTCATTATTCAGATTCTTGTCAGTGAGGCCAAACTCATATTCATAACCATATTAAATACACCCTTCTTTTAGAGCTAGGAGCCTGACTGTCTCTTTCCTGCATATCAGCGTTACCATTAGACGACTGCACATGTTAGAACAACTTATACTCTATTACAATCAAGGTCATTGGCTGGGCGCGTGTGATTATTTCTGTTACCCTGTTGCTGATTGCCAGACGTGACCTTATCTCGTCATAAGGGGACCTTTTATATGAGAATGATTCACACATTCTTTGGAGCAGCTGATGTGGTTGTGAGATAGCAGCTGAAACCCTGTCAGAAGCGTCTGTCTAAAGTGCTTTGTCATTTGTCTGTCCTTGGTACTGTAAGTGTTACTTGTCCTTAGTGATGTATTCATACAATTATTTGAGTCTAATAGAACGAGTACATACTGTATATGCATCAGGTTGATTATATTTGTACATTCTGTTTACAGCATGGCACGTATAACATATTTCTCTTCCTCTTCCAGTCGTAAATTTAGAACAAAAGAGAAAATGAAGGCCTGTCAAGGAGCCACCCGTTCCTCTGTCTGATTTTACAGGTCTTCCGTCACATGGAGTAAATCAATAGAAAGGGGATAATGGATGACAGATGGTTGTCGAAGGATACCAGCTCTCTACAGGGAGTGGGTTTGTACACTCCCAGCCCTGCAGCTGAGCCCCTCCCCCCAGGTTAGCCAGAAAGGCCCAGCTGAAATGGAGCCTCTGGTCGCAGCCGGACATAGTGACCAAGCACTTTCAGCCTCTTGCATCAGATGTGGTCATCCTGGCTGTTTGTCGGGGAACTATTCTTCTATTAACAGCACTGGGCATGTGTTCCTGGGATGGAAATAGCTTGTCCATCCAAACATCTCTTTAAATAAGTATTGTTATTTCATATACTGTAGATCATCTTATGCCGAAATAACCTAGTTAGTTTATTCTTATTCCCCGAACTGAATATATAAAGTTGTATTGTCATAGCTAGTTACAAGGCTGAGTAGGAGCCATAGACGTTAGAAAATAAGAGAATGCCAGACAGCTGCCGTAATGCCATTCCAGCACCCAGCCCTTCTCTCTGTGAATGGCTGTGGTTTCCCCCTTTATTCAATCAGTCATTGCACAGATTTGGGCAGTGAGCAGGCAACCAGCAGCTAAAATAGACACTATTGTTCTGAAGACTGACTAATGAATGACAAAAAAGGGGGAAGGAAGGCCGTAACGCGGGAAGAGGAGGAGGTGAGGGGAGGTCATCCATTGTTCCTTGTTGCCTATTTTCTCCCTCGGTCTTCCCATGGGATGGTTGTTTGTTATGGAGGGCCCAGTGCGGCTTTGTTAGCTAGCCTGCTTTGAGGTCAGTAAAGCTGGGATGGTGCCAAGTCTCCCCTCTCACACCGCCCCTGGGTCTCACTCACTTTAATGTAATACACAGAGGAAACAGATAGATGCTGAGGGAGAAGCCAGCTGTTTTCTTGGCCTGGTCTAAGGGTATGCTTTCCTCTGTCTTTAAAGAGCTTTGTCAAGACACTGGATATTTATTCTCGGAACCCGTTGCGCGCTAGTCTTCCCTCTATCAGAAGAAACTACTGGATAATAGACCGTTGTTGTAAAATAACTGACAGTTTCTTAACTGACTTGCTTTGTTAAATAAACACTTTTTTTTTATGGACCAGAGTGTGTTTATTTGTTTATATTTCTATGTTTTTCTCCCTTAATTTTACAAAAGCTTTATTTACAAAATGTAAATATTTAAATGTAGAGTATATCAAAACTGCATCATGAAATAAGTCATAAAAAGTTCTTAAGCAAATATACAATTATAAACATATTTGTCAATTAGTTTTATATTTTATTTTTTTTTGTGTGCATTTCTACAAAGAACACTAGCCAAAAAACAACACAAGTGTTTTTTTCCGTAATGGTTAACAAAGCATAGCTAATATGGTACCATGTTGTTTCATTGTCTGTTAGTTATATTTATTAAAATGAAGGCAAGCTGTTCTTCTAGGATTTCAAACCACTGCACTGCTGCTTGTAGTGTTTGAGTTGTAATTCAAATTATAATCATAAATAACACTTCTCATTGGAGTAAGTCATGGGGAATGAGTACTTTCTGAAGGTACTGTGTATATCAACTGGAGTCCTTATCAAATAAACTTGCTTACGATGTTAAGATAAAAGTTGCCACTAGAAAAACAGGCTCCCAGGTCTTGTGCATTGAAATACCTGGGTTCTCACTTTTTCTCTAATTGATTTCCTTCAATCAGTGCAATCAAATCAAGAATGCTTTGACTTTCAAATGTCCTTTATTTGGTTTTTAACTAAGTTACTTTTGTTCTCCAAAGAATAGAAAAATGGCTATTCAAACATACATTTGTAAAACTTACAAAAATGGCCCTCAATGTCTTGAAATGGAGTAGGTACACTGGTGGTTAGTGTCAGCAGGGTGTGCACCAAGGCACAACTTTGGTTTTTGAAAACAGCATAAATATTTGACGGTCCATGCTATCTCGCATCCTTGGGACGTCCCTACCCCATTGAAGTTGACATTTTAAATGGTGTAGGTAAGGGTTATGGTTATATTTAGGGTTAAGGTAAGGGTGGGGTAGGGGTTAAGGTTGGGGTTTAGGGTAGGAACATCCCAAGGATTCCAGAGAGCACTGAATTGTCATGACATTCTGTGACATATTATCCTTTCAATTACTTTTCACTGTAAGGATCAATGTGAATCAATGCTCATATTCAAAGCCTGTAAAGTGTAAATAGTATTACACTCTCAATAACACTTGTTACTTCTACTTTACTCCTTATAGAAACCATGCTGAAATTGTTCCTATTCTTCCCCAGATGACCTGGAGTCTCCCTCATCTTCAGAACCTTCAGAAGTAACATTCACACCCTCTACTACATCTCTACACACCAGCTGCTTCACCTGTGAGGGCATCTGTTTGTCCTCTTCTTCAAGGGTGGAAGCTTTAGATGTGTCACTGTCCATCTTTATGTTCCAATTGGCCGCCTGTGGATTCCAAATCCACCCAGGATAGGTTATCAGCCAAGGCTAGGTTCTGATTGGGTAGCTTGGTCACATGGTCATATGGCTCGTCCGGTTGATAGGAGGCTCCTGTTTCCAGATTGGAACCCCAGAAGTTGCTGTGTACACCAGAGCTGAGGAAGCTGTGGAGGTCCCGGCCTTTGCTGTCAGTTTTGGATGATCTCTCCGAGTCTCTCTTGTGACCTGCAAAAGGATCTCCAGATTCCAGGTGTTTGTTTGGACTTTCTAAGACTTCCCATTTGTCTGTCTGAAGACATTCATGACTTGCCTGATAGCTAGTGACCTCCTCTGCAGAATGTTCTATAAGAGCATTGCAATCCTCATAGTGAGAGACCGCCACATCTAACAAGTCTACCTGATCTGCAGTTAGATTTGCTTCGTTGGCACGTTGCAAATACTGGCTTGCATTTGGAGACTCATCATCTGTGCTGTTGGACTCTTCTATATCCGAGTTGTTCATGTTGGTTTGACTCTCAGGCCTGCTGTTTAAACTGCTGTGGATAGAATGGCTTTCAGTAAAGTCTGCATGAGTCAGCATAGAAAGGTTCTGGTCATCCTGTCCTTCTATTTTGTCTGGTACAGCTTCAGTTCCCAGTTCCTCACTGAAGACCTTACCTTGAGCCAAATATTCTGCTTTGGATATTTCTGCTGAACTTTCTCTAAGAGATGTGTGTTCAGGTGTCATTCGAATCCTAGAGTGCATTGAATACATAACCTCTGAGGGTATATACTCTGGCTCAGATTGATTCAGTTCCTCTCCACCTGAGGGTATATACTCTGACTCAGATTGATTCAGTTCCTCTCCACCTGAGGGTATATACTCTGGCTCAGATTGATTCAGTTCCTCTCCACCTGAGGGTATATACTCTGGCTCAGATTGATTCAGTTCCTCTCCACCTGAGGGTATATACTCTGGCTCAGATTGATTCAGTTCCTCTTCACCTGAGGGTATATACTCTTGTTCAGATTGATTCAGTTCCTCTCCGTCTGAGGGTATATACTCTTGTTCAGATTGATTCAGTTCCTCTCCGTCTGAGGGTATATACTCTTGTTCAGATTGATTCAGTTCCTCTCCGTCTGAGGGTATATATTCTTGCACGGATTGATTCAGTTTCTCGCCGCCTGAAGTCGTATGCTCTTGTTCAGATTGATTCAGTTTCTCGCCGCCTGAAGTCGTATGCTCTTGTTCAGATTGATTCAGTTTCTCGCCGCCTGAAGTCGTATGCTCTTGTTCAGATTGATTCAGTTTCTCGCCGCCTGAAGTCGTATGCTCTTGCTCAGATTGATTCAGTTTCTCGCCGCCTGAAGTTGTATGCTCTTGCTCAGATTGATTCAGTTTCTCGCCGCCTGAAGTCGTATGCTCTTGCTCAGATTGATTCAGTTTCTCGCCGCCTGAAGTCGTATGCTCTTGCTCAGATTGATTCAGTTTCTCGCCGCCTGAGGTCATATGGTCTTGCTCAGATTGATTCAGTTCCTCGCCGCCTGAGGTCATATGCTCTTGTTCAGATTGATTCAGTTCCTCGCCGCCTGAGGTCGTATGCTCTTGTTCAGATTGATTCAGTCTCTCTGAGTGTATCTGCTCTACCTCCTCACTGTATAATATGTCTTGTGTCTGGGAAAGTTCAGTGTGAGACCCAATTTGAAGACTCAGTACTGACTCGCTCTCAATCATCTGCCCATTAAAGTGTTCACTGTAACTGGATATAGATAAATTCTCTAATTCTTGCTCTACCAATCTATCAATTCTTTCTTCATTATTGTCCTCATCAGAGCACATCATGGAGTACTCTCCAGGTTCTGTAAGGTCCTCATAGGATTGTTCCTCTTCTGCCTCCTGAATCAACTGATCTACTGCAGTCTCCTCATCGTTCTCCTGTGTAGCATGCTCCTTTGTTTGGCTAGCATCCATGTCCTCTTGGTGAGTGGAGCCCATGTTACTTTCCTGATCTATGACATCCCCTTCTGACTCTTCATACAGATCCTCCATGGTGTCAAACTGTTTGGACTTGCCTTCGCCCCAGGTGCCTGATCCTGTCTGGCAAACCTCCCTGTCCTGTTCACCATCACTGGAGTCACTTTCTCCCATGTGTGAAGCCTGAGTGTTGGCATCCGTCTCGTCACTCTTGTAACGGATCAGGGGGTGTGTGTCGGCCAGTGTGTTGTCCTGAGTGTAGCTGTCACCTTCTAGCTCAGCCCTCCATGAAACATAAGTATTTTGACAGTAGTTTGCCTCATCATGATCCTCTTTGTCATTGTCGGATATATTCCGTTTCTCTCTGCCTAAAGGTATATGCTCTTGCTCAAATTGATTCAGTTTCTCTACATTTGAAGGTATATGCTCTTGATCAGACTGATTTGGTTGGGTTTCTCTGTTATTCCACATCTCTTCCTCTTTCATATGATCCTTTCCTTCTTGATCCTTTCCTTCATCCATTCTTTCTCTAATTCCATTCTCTTCATTGTATCCTCCCACTCTATTCCATTCATCATCTACATCCCCATTGGGGTGCAATGCATATTGTTCCTCACGTTTATTATACATATCATTTTCATCATCCCCTTTTGTGAAATTTATATCACCTTCCTCCAGTCTTTCAACATGGTGAAATACCTCTTCTGACCAGTGAGAAGCTTGAGCAGATTCATATGAGATAATCGCCTCTCGGTTGAACTTATCGATTCTTTCTGTCACACAATGTTCCTTATTGAACCCTGCCAATCTTTCACAATCATCCTTACCATACCCATAGGGGCGCAATTCATCTTCCAATTGCTCCTCATCTTTGTTAGACATATAGTTTTCATCATCCTCTTTTGTGAGATTAATAACATCTTCCTCCACTCTTTTAACATGGTGAAATGCCTCTTCTGAACCGTGGGAGGCTTGAGTAGATGCATATGACATATTGTCCTCTTGGTTGAACTCTTTTGACTTGTTGTACTCAAAAGCTTGACTGCTTGTGAAGGTCTCAAATGCAGGTTCTAGCACTGATTTAATTTCAGACTCCAAGCCTTCTTTCCCCACCCATTCAGCGTCTTTCCTTGCTGTTTCGAGATCTCTTTCCTCCAATGCATTCATGGGACCGTAAGGCAGATCTAGTAGAGGTTCCTCCTTTTCAGAAGACATTTCAAAAGGTACATCATTATCATCATTTGCCGAGAAAGCAGAATGTGCCCCTGTCACTGAACCTGCTCTCTCATCGCTCACTGAAGGGCTGTAGAGCTCTTGAGCATCAGTGCTGAACACAGTTGGCATACTGAAGCTGATCTCAACCTGGTGACTCATGGCAGGTTCCAGAACTGGTTTGTCTTTAGCAACCCAGGTTCTGACTATGTTCTGATCCTCTTCCTCCTTTTCTAAATCCCACATGGATTGTTCCTTATGGTCAGAACCAAGCCAAGATACAACATCAGCTCCTGCCTCTTCAGTGGGAGGTGAGAGAGGCTCAGCATAGTTGACTTCTTCATGGACATCTTGGGGTCTGAAGTGGTCGACTGAAATTCCATCCTGTGGTACTTTGGGGTAAGGCGTTGACCAAATAACCTGCCGGTTGGACCCTAAGTCAAAGTCAACCTGCTCTTCCTCTGTCTTTCGACAACTCTCAGGTGTTTCGTTCAGGGTCACCTGGTTTTGAGTCCAGATTGGTGATGCGGACATCGTTGTTACATTGGATCGTGGGCTTGCTCTATGGATGGTAGAGAAGGGACTGATTATGTGACTGGTAGCCAGCTGTGTCTGGAAGCTTTGCTTAACCCCTCGAGAGCTGGGGACTCCATCTGTGAATGACATAGGAAGATTATTGAATAGGTAGACCATGCATAATGGTAATGGGTAGGCCACAGGCCAGGGACTATCATAGATAGACATCAATAAAGTTGAAATGACACTGACTAATATTGACAATACCAGGAAACATTCACCAATGCTTTGATTGCTTTTTGAATGCAAATATCTGCCTATTCCAAAATGTCTTCAGTTTTATCTTAGGTTGACAGAGCTCGAAATCCCATCCCAAAGGCAATATTAGGAGACATGTTCTCCTGAGGTTAGACAGTAATGGAAAGATATTGATCATGACTTCCTTCCCCTCCAGTCTGAATTACCGGAAAGCAAAGCCATATGGCTCAATGACCTTTGGGGACCCTCTTAGGTAGCTTGTGTTACAGAGCACAAAGCGTCTAGCTCAGCCCCCTAACCAACCCACACCATCCCCCAGTCTTTTTGGTCTAATGTGATTATATACAGTACAATACAGAGTCAGGACTCTCCTACCTCTTGGTTTTGAGTAATAATATACAGTAACAGGAATACATGTCATGGAGGTGATGGCTTTGACGCCTATCAATATCATGTTGTATTACAACACAGTCACTGATATAGCTGGTTGATTTCTGCATGAAGTGATCATTTACCAGATGTGTAGGTACTCCTTAGCTGATTTGTTGAAGAGAAATCCCCCATCAGACTTTCATTGTCCAGTAAAGCTCTGAAGGAAAATAACAGACATAGACAAATGAGAGAAGGATTCATGAAGGGAAAGTGATGTAATATGTTTTGCATCACTATCTAGAAAATCTTATGTCCTGGTTAGAAGCAGCTTGAATACTAATGTGACAAATAAGCAAGATCATTTTAGTTTGGCCACACTAGGGGGTTTTCTGAAATAAGTGTCGTAGGGTGGGGTCAGAGGAGTGAAGTGGGAGGGCTTTTGTTACCAACATGTTATTATTGTTATTGAAATGTGGGGACGACATTGTCATTGACGAGCCATCTTGCAGTGCACACCACTACCATCAATTCCCCCGCTCACATACTCACAGCCTAAAATACAGGCATGCACGCCCTGACATTCTGATTAGCCCAAGCAGAACGAATACCATTTGTATTCACAGATGTGGACCATGCCCATTCACACACACATTTAAACCAGCATCTCTAATGAAACAATACTCTTAAATACTTAGAAACTGGTGCACATGAATATCCCAATATGATCCCAGCATGACATTCCAAGTGTTGCTCAATGTGTTGTATTGCGTGTTGGGATGCACTGTGTAGGTGCAGAAAATATGAATTTGATGCATTTAGCAAATCTCTTGCTCTCTGCTTCTCCCCCTGCCTCTTATTCCTGACTCCCATAGTGTCACATTCTGACCTTAGTTCCTTTTTCATGTCTCTATTTTAGTTTGGTCAGGGCGTGAGTTGGGGTGGGCATTCTATGTGTTGTTCCATGTTTTTGTATTTCTGTGTTTGGCCTGGTATGGTTCCCAATCAGAGGCAGCTGTTTATCGTTGTCTCTGATTGAAAACCATACTTAAGCAGCCTGTTTTCCCACTATATTTTGTGAGTAGTTGTTTTGTGTGTCTTCACCATACAGAAGTGTTTCCATTTTCATTTCTTTCCTTCACTTTGTTATTTTGTATTTTTCGTGTTCTGAATGAAATTAATTATCATGGACACTTACAACGCTGCATTTTGGTCCGATCCTTCCTACTCCTCATCAGGCGAAGAAAAAGTTTGTTACACATAGCTCATACGTTGATCATTCCCTGCTGATACCTTGGGGTCACTATGGAGGGGGAAGAGACCAGGGGAAAGAGAAAGGCGCCACTCTAGAGGCCCATATAAGGTTACCCTGCTCAAGACAGCCGAGACTGGCCTTTTCAAGGGGATGACCTTTAGGCCAGACGGCTGAGCCCTATTGGACAACAGGCCTTGGGCATCTACATATTGTTCCACATTCTCACAGGGGGAGGGAGGGGTGATGGGGCTCAGTCTGAACTTCCAGTTGAAAGGCCATCTTTGAATGTGATAAACTAGACGTCTAAATCAGCATGGACATGGGGCTAATAATGACGGCTTTCTCACATATCGGTGGAAAGGTATATAAAAGAAAAAGAACATGTTTGGCAAATAACTCTTGGAAAAGAAGGGGAAGATATTAGTGAAGATGGGATGAGTGGGACATTTGCCTCAATTTTCCTATTCTGATCGGCAGGCTTTTTTGCAGACATGTCTCTTTTTCATCTGTTTCATCAGAGCATGTTCAAACCAACTTGAGGTGACCCTTTTATTTGAACCTTCCCACGCCTCTCTTACATAAAAAAGGACACAACCTCTGATCACCTTTGGCTGTGGACCAATGGTCTTTCATGGCTTCCTCCCCTCGTTTCCTTTCCCTCTACAGCTGATGAGTAAAATAATTGGATGGATGGCCATCATAACACTTTCACCTGCCATGGTCTATCAGATCAGTGGTTGTGAAGAAAAACAGACAAGGAAAACAAGTTAAGACTGAAGTCCAACTTGAGATCCTTGTATGTAAGTAATATTTTCAAGCAAAGCTCCAATTGACATTAATGCATGATTTACTAGTTACCCTTTAGCATTTGGCCCAAAATGTATATAGATTAGTGCTAAAGGTATGATGAGGGAGGTACTGTAGCGTCTGATATATGTACTGTGACATGTACCGTACCTGTATGTGGCCACCTCCATGCCTAGAGACATCTTCAGCTGCACCAGACCCCTACTTTCTGTCAGAAGAGTGTCAATCTGATTTCCCAGCGCCCCCTTCTCCATCTCCAACACCTCCAGATGGGCCTGGGGAACAGGAAAAGGGAAGAGAATTGATTAGAAATAGCATTGATGTCATCCAACAATAGCACATGAACAATAGCACATGTATTGAAGGCACTGAATTCTAGTTCCTGGCCCCATGTCAAGAGCTTATGCCCAGCATAGAACATAGAATGCTCAATGTTGTGTTCCCTGCATCTTATGGTTGGGCCCCAGTGTGGATTTTTGACCTTTCTAGACAAAATGCTGACCTGGAACAAATTCCCTGAGCCCCAGCCTATGCAGAGCCCAATATGTTGTTTCTGTCCAAACATTTCATTAGCATTTCAAATGAAAGGGAGCACAATATAATCCTTCTCAGCGATACTGCGTTGGTGTGTTTCTTCGTCATAGATATCATCAGACTCATTTGGACAAAAACACCTCTGTGCGTTTTCATAAAATTACCATCTTTTCCCCGTTTTTATTTTGGGCCATGTCCATTTGAAAAACGTTCTGCTATGACTGACATTTCAAACGTTTTGTTTTGCTTTGGTTTGCTCAACTGGAAGCAGCTTTAGCTGTCTCGATTAACTGGCAAAATACACAACAAGCACATTGTCAATTGTCTTTGGACTGAAGTCATTTGAAGGTCCTAAATCCCACACAGCAGTCACATTCAAACAACACACTCAAGACATTTGAAAGAATGTATGATTATTAAAGCATAACTCGATATGGAATTTAATAGTATGGTTAGGAATCTCACTTTTATGGCTCAGTTCAGGTTCAGGTGATTGATCTAATTGATACTGTTAGATGATTGCATTGGCAAATGACACTGTTATAACAAAGTTACCTATGAGATACTGACATGAATAAACCCACACCCATAAATATGCCCACAGCAAAGATCAAGGTCGGCTACTTTAACTGTTCTTACCTGCAGGTTTTGTATCTCTTGCCTCTGCATGTCTCTCTGTTTGGCCACACTCCTCTCCAGACACTGCCTTCTATCCTGGGCTGATTGCAGCTCATTCTCCAGGGCCTGAAGTTTCAGCTGGCTCTCAATTTTCTCCTGGCCCACCTGGGCCAACCGGGTTCTGGCCTGGTTTAGAGACTCGTCCAGGCTGTCTACCTGGCCCTGAAACACCATGGCCGCCTCATGCCACGCCCTGACAGCCATCTGGGAGTACTCCTCACCCAGGTCCTGGAGGCTGGGAAGCTGGGTGCCCGTTTGGGGTGGAGGGGATGGCAGGGCAGGTCTGACTTGGATTAGTGTAGCCTGGAAGCCAGCAACATCTTCCTGGTGGGTTTGTATCTGGAACTGGATTTGTTTCTCTAGCTGGCTCACCTTCTCTCTTAACCAGATCTGAGCCCTCTTCTCCTCCTCCATCTCCTTCTTGCTGGATGCCAGCTTCTTCTTCACCTCCCCATGGGCGTCCGCCTCCCACCGTCTCTGCAGCCCCAGGACTTGGAGCTCCTCACCCAGACTCCCTAGCTCCAGCTCCACCCGGTCCTTCTCCCTCCAGGCTTCCTCCACCTCCTGCCTGGCCAGGCTCAGCTTGTCTTCCAGGCCCATCTGCCCCCCCTGGCCACTGACCCTCAGGGCCTGGAGCTCCTGGCATAGTAGCTTGTTCTCCTCCTCCAGCAGCCTCACTCGGCCCAGGTAGGTCTCCAGGCGCTGGTTGAGGTTCAGCATCTGGAGCTTGTTGTGGAGCTCCATGTCAGAGAGAGAGGACAGATAGTGATGCTGGTTGAGTAAAGAGGGCCTCGCTCTGGAGCGAGCAGTTTCTGTCAATGTGTGTGAGGTGCTGATTCGGTCTCTCTCTCCAAGCCTGTGTGTGAGGGTCAGAATGTGCTGTGAGGCTGCTTGCCTCCTCTAGTGTGACCGCTGGTGAGATACTCTCCTTTCATACTGGAATTAATGCAGGGGAGGGCAGAGGGTAGGAAAAGGGAGGAGGGATGGAGAGGAGGGAAGAGAGGGAGGTGGGAGTGAGAAGTGATGTCATTTAGGGGTTAACTCTAGCACTGCTGGAATGTCTTCTGCGTCTTATTCACTGGGAGAAATTCACATTTTGATTGAATGATATCTGTTATCTCTCTACAAGCACATCAGTTATTTTTATGAAATCATGTATTTCTTTACACCAGTTTTTTTCCCTGATACACACATGTTGTGAGCAATTGTGAGACTACTGATTGTAATATGTAAGGCTAAATGCAATAGCATAAATACAATACTCTATGATGAATAGACTTGACAGGAAGCCTAGAGGAAACATTTATATTTGAACTAAGACAACTCCGATTGTCACACGTGATGTAGATTTAGAAATTATAGGCTAAATCAATCTAATTAGATAATTGATTGACTTAATAAAGGATAGACTACCATCTTGATTAAAAAAGTGATGTAGCTACTTTCCAGATCAATTTTGGCCTCACTACTACCATCTGGTGACAGTATTTCAACATTGCAGCAGCCCCACGTCTACATGGTAAAAACTCCACTTGTGATAAGGTGTGTCTCGGTGAGAGGTGTAGGAGTTAGGCGCAGGAGAGCAGGGATTTCTGAGAAGCGTGTTTAATATAGATATAGATATATGTATATATATATATATATAGATATATATATATATATATATATATATATATACACACACACACACACATAGTCCACCAATACAAAATTGGCACAGATGAAAATTAAAAACTACGCTCTCGAAGGAATATAAACTCGTGTCAATACAGGGAGGAACAACCACAGTTCCGACACTACATACAAGTACGTAATAGCGAAAACAATAAACAGCATAGATGATCGAACGCAAATACACACAAGCTTAATCCTGCACGAATTAAGGCAGGCAACAGGTGCCCTATATACACACAGAAATAAAAGCAATTGAAACCAGGTGTGAAAAGGAACACAGACAAAACAACCAGAAAAGGAAAAAGGGATCGGTAGCGGCTAGTAAACCGTTCAAGTGAAGATCTATTGCAGACATATGGGAAATTAATTACAGACAAATGATAAACACATTACAACATTTTCTGAAGTCTTAGCAAATCAGGGTATTACATTTTACTTTTAAACCAGTCAACCACAATGTGGATTGGCCAACTTCTCAAAAAACTTCTCAATCAACCACTGACAAGAGGGTATGGCAAGTCTTTAGAGGTATCCTCACACTAAAACAAGTGAGCAGAGAATGAGAGACACTCCGATTTCTATTTCTGTACAAAACTATTTCTGTTTTCCATTCAAAGTTGTAGGCCAATGGTTTTCCATACAGATTTTCATACTGAGTTCTGCAGTGTCATTCAGTACCATCATGACAGTACGCCCATGGCACGTCAACACGACTTCCTCTTCTCAGTCAGATGGAACAGTGAAATTGTTGTCTGACATGAATAACGCAAACCAGAGTCAAAGCAGAGTTACTAATACAGGTCCTAATAGGGATATAAAAAAACAGGGACCACCCTATAATATAGTTCAACACTGGGTAAGGTTTATCTGTACACACTGTTGACGACAAGTCTAAAGGATGGCAGAAGAGCTGCATTATTCTTCCGTGGTTTTCAAGAATCCCATCGTTTCTTCGCCGAAAGGTGGGTCTTGGCCTTTCTTTCTCATCTCTTCATCAATGTCACTGTCTTCTTTTAGTTCATTTCTATCGGTTTACAAAAATGTTATAGACGGAAGACTATAACAACCACAATTATTTGCGAAAATTCAAATTGGAGGGTGCTTAAAGAAAGTGAGCCAGATATGGCAGCTATTTATGCTGAATCACGTTCATGTTTTTTTTGTCTTTGTTGGCAAATCTACTCTGCCATTATGTGTTAATCAAATATCTTTGATTAAATCAAGTAAAAAAAACGATTTCATCCATTTTAGATTGAGGCTGTAAAGTAACAAAACGTGGTTAAAGTCAAGAGGTCTGAAAACTTCCAGAATGTACTGTATAAACTGAATTAGCGTAATAACTGAACAAATATTTAATGTCATTGTCTCTTGCACAATGATATTTCTTCGTATTGGTATTTGGGCTGAGATGCATGTAGATCTGGAATGGAATGGAAGAATGACGCCAGAGGGGATGGCTGATGTTTTCCTGTGTGTTTTTTCGCATCGTAGCTTATTTTGTACCTAATGTTGATGCTACCGTCTCTAATGACCAAAAGAGCTTCTGGATATCAGAACAGAGATTACTCACCACGAACTGGATGAAGAGTTTTCTTTAATGAGTCTGACGCAAAAGATATAATGCTGCTCCCGGACAAGGCCCAAATCCCCGTCATTCGCATGAAGGGAATAAGGAAATACAGGGGGTGCGGACCAAGGTGCCTTGTGAGAATTCGCTTGCGAGTGGGTAACCGGCCTCTACCATCCGTTCTATTGGCCAACGTTTAATCACTGGAGAATAAACTGGATGAGCCCAGTTCAAGACTATCCTACCGACAGGACATTAAAAACTGTAATATCTCATGTTTCACTGTGTCGTGGCTGAACGACACAGATAATATACAGTTGGCTGGGTTTTCTGTGCATTGGCAGGACAGAACGGCTATGTCCGGGAAGACGAGGTGGGGGTGGGGGTGAGGGTGTGTGTCTATTTGTCAATAACAGCTAGTGAGCGATGTCTAATAGAGAGTAGCTCATGAGTACCTCATGATAAACTACCTACCAAGAGAGTTTTCATCTACATTTTTCATAGCTGTTTATTTTCCACCACAAACCGACGCTGGCACTAAGGCGGCACTCAACAAGCTGTAAAAGGCTGTAAGCAAAAAATAAAATGCTCATCCAGAATTGTCGCTCCTAGTAGCCATGGACTTTAATGAAGGCAAACCTATATCTGTTTTACCTCATTTCTACCAGCATGTCATATGTGCAACCAGAGGAAAAAACTCTAGACCACCTTTACTCCACAAACAGAGACGTGTACAAAGCTCTCCCTCGTCCTCCATTTGGCAAATCTGACCATAATTCCATCCTCCAAATTCCTGCTTACAAGCAAAAACTAAAGCAGGAAGTACCAGTGACTCGCTCAATACGGAAGTGGTCAGATGACACGAATGCTACGGGACTGTTTTGCTACCATAGACTGGAATATGTTCCGGGATTCATCCAATGGCATTGAGGAGTATACCACCTCAGTCACCATCTTCATCAATAAGTGTATCGACGACGTCATCGCCACAGGTATCGTATGTACATATCCCAACCAGAAGCCACGCAACATCTGCACCGAGCTAAAGGCTAGAGTCATCAGACTCTGATGTTCGTCTGATGTGGCAGGGCTTGCAAACTATTGCGGACTACAAAGGGAAACCCAGCCACAAGCTGCCCAGTGACACGAGCCTACCAGATGGGATAAATGCCTTTTATGCTCGCTTTGAGGCAAGCAACACTGAAGCATGCACGAGAGCACCAGCTGTTCTGGACGACTGTGTGATCACGCTTTCCGTTGACTCACTTCATCCACGACTACGTGGCCAAGCACAACTCCAACACCATCATTAAGTTTGCTGACGACACAACGGTGTCGTCAGCAAAAAGAGTCCTAGAAGTGTGGTGCCAGGACAACAACCTCTTCCTCAACGTGAGAAAAACAAAGGAGATGATCGTGGACTACAGGAAAAGGAGGGCCAAACACACCCCCATTCACATCGATGGGGCTATAGTGGAGCGAGTCGAGAGCTTCAAGCTCCTTGGTGTTCACATCACGAACAAACTATCATTGTCCAAACACACCAAGAAAGTCATGAAGAGGGCCTTTTCCTACTCAGAAGACTGAAGAGATTTGCCATGGGTCCCCAGATTCTCAAAAAGTTATACAGCTGCACCATTGAGAGCATCCTGACCAGTTGCATCACTGCCTGGTATGGCAACTGCTCGGCATCCCACCATAAGGCGCTACAGAGGGTAGTGCGTATGATCCAGTACATCACTGGGGCCAAGCTTCCTACCATCCAGGACCTATATACTAGCCAGTGTCAGAGGAAGGCCCAAAAATTTGTCCAGCCACCCAAGTCATAGACTGTTCTCTCTGCTACCGCAGAGCAAGCGGTACCGGAGCACCAAGTCTAGGTCCAAAAGGCTTCTTATCAGCTTCTACCCCCAAGCCATAAGACTGCTGAACAATTAATAAAATGGCCACCCGGACTATTTGCATTGACCCACCCCCCCTTTGTTTTTACACTGCTGCTACTCGCTGTTTATTGTCTATTCATAGTCACTTTACCCCTACCAGTGTTATACCACTGCACTGTGAGTTTATCTATGAAATGATTAAGTGATTACAGGTCAGAGGTCACATGACTAAGATATGCAAATAACAGGGTTGAGATGTGCAGCAAGTGGCTGGATATAGGTTACTGTTGGTGACTTGGGTTAATACAGGACTAGGCAAAGTGAGTAACAGGGCTGAGATAGTAAGGCTACAGGGATGAGGAGTTTTGGCAAAGAAACTGGGGTCTATGACTAACAAATAGGGCAATTAAGGCTAGGATATGGGTGTATCGGTAGTTGATTGTATGAATATTAGGGTACTGACATGTGTATGTTAGGGTTAGGGGATGGGGGTAACTGGGCTGGTGTGTGTGGGTAATTGGGTTTAGGTGTGTTGGTAAGTGGACTGAGGTACTGTATGTGTATTCCTTTCTATTCCCCACAGAGAAAAAAGAGGAAGAACCAGCATATGCTGAAGTAAAGGCTAAGGGAAGTGCAGTCACTCAACAAAATCCTGCCACAGCAGGTGTGTTTGAGAGAGAGAGCTAGATTAAATCCGGACTGTGGAAGATCTGAGTTATAGCATGATTAGTCTCTCTAGAGATCCAGGTTGCCTCCTACAATTTTCAAATGTTCCGGCTTAACACCGTCTGTCTGTACGTAATAGAACGTCAGTTTGGCATAGAGGAACTACGTCACTGCCTAGGTCACTACCTTATCCGCTTGAATAAAATACAAAATAGTAGCTAGCAAGATGGAGATCACAGAGGTTATTTTTAATGATAGCATTTTGCAAGTGGCTAGTCATTTGTTTCAAAGTGCAACGTTCTGACACGCCTGTCTCGTGATTTGTTGGGAGAGTTGTCTGTTTATCCTTTATTGAAATTGCTGAAAGATTCTGTCATTGACACCAGACCTTAGTCACTGCTGTTGCCAGACTTACGAGACTATAGTGCAATAGAAATATTAAGGTAATTTCTGAATGACCCGACATATGCAGCGTTTACTGTGAATGCAGTCTCCACAAATGTCTTTCAAATTTCAATCGCGCTATAGCACAAATCTTCCATGGTCCGGATTGAATCTACGCCATAATCAAATTATCCACCTTTTATTGTTCAATTATTAGATTTCATCAGCTGATGGAATAATGCTTACCATTAAATGTATATTCTTATGCTTTATGCTTTATCTTGGCCAGGTCGCAATTGTAAATGAGAACTTGTTCTCAACTTGCCTACCTGGTTAAATAAAGGTGAAATAAATAAATAAAAATGCTAACAGTATGGTTATAATAACATGACTCTTATCTTTGCTATTCCTAGTGGATGAGAAGTCTGCTCTCCACTCTCAACCATTTCGAGGAGCGGCAGTGTGTTTGGGGCTTCTTTGTGCCCTCTTAGTTTCAGCCATTATAGGCCTCTGTGTCTACTGTGAGTATGTGGATCATAAAGTATTATGGATTTTGGAGAGGTGTAGAATGACATCGTAGAGTAAACATGTCCTTCTCTCTCCATAGTCAGCACTGCTCTCTCAAAGCACAACAGAAAGTTAGTGGGGGAACTGGCGGCCAATCAGGACCTAATGAATCTCAATAGCAATCTGAGTACAGCCAATCACATTTTGCAGAGTGATTACACCAATGTCAGCACTACAAACCGACGTTTAGCGGCAGAGAAAGAACATGTGTCAAGAGAGAGGGATAGACTGAACTGGAATCTTCAGTTCATATTTCAGTTTGATGACTTTCCGGTCCAGAAATATTGTTCACAAAACGTTGGCACAGGAGGTAATCCCCTTTCTTGTACATTAAAATACATTGCTTATTAGATATTACACTTAAAATGAATATACAGTATTAACAAAACTAATTTTGTTTATATTGTAGCGTTAATACTGTAAATGTTTTATTGTTGTAGAGAGAGTGTGTAACTCTTGCCAAGATGGCTGGATTTTGTTCCAATCTAGTTGTTACCTGATTGTGCAATATGACACTCCATGGAAGACCTGGACGGAAAGCCAACAATATTGCAAACAAGAGAAGGCTGATTTGCCCGTCATTGGCAGCCGAGCAGAACAGGTGGGACACTGGTGCAAACAAGAGTTTAGAGCAGTGGTGTAAAGTACTTAAGTAAAAAATACTTTACTGTACTACTTAAGTCGTTTACTTTACTTTGAGATTTACTTCACTACATTCCATTCGAGAATATTATACTTTTTACTCCATACATTTTCCTTGACACCCAAACGTACTCATTACATTTACATTTAGCAGGACAGGAAAATGGTCCAATTCACACACTTATCAACAGAACATCCCTGGTCATCCCTACTGCCTCTGATCCGGCGAACTCCCAAAGCACACATGCTTCGTTTGTAAATTATGTCTGAATGTTGGAGTGTGTCTTTGGCTAGCCGTAAATTTAAAAAAACAACAACAAAATGGTACCGTCTGGTTTGCTAAATAAGGAATTTGAAATGACTTCCACTTTTACTTTAACTTTTGATACTTAAATGTATTTTAGTAATTACATTTACTTTTGATACTTATGTATATTTTAAACCAAATACCTTTAGACTTTTAGTCAACTAGAATTTTACTGGGTGACTTTTACTTTTACTTGAGTCATTTTCTATTAAGGTGTTAGGTTGAAATGACCAGAGTAAGAACTCGACAGACAGTATGAAAGCTTAACCCAAGTTTATTCTTCCCAAAGGATGGAACAGCTGAATCGACAAAAACATGTCAACAATAGTAGTGGTATTTGTACCTCGCTTTGGGTGGAGTCTCCTCCTTCTCGCTAAACATTGTATCTTTATTGCTAGGCAGGAAACTAAGTGATATGGGCAATAAACTTTTCTTTCTCCCTTAAAGTGACCTGACCTGACCTCGACCCCCTTCATCACTAATCCATGGCCCTCTCCCCTTATCAATGCCTGGCACATGTGATCACTTTCCCTACACTCAGTACATTCCAAGATTAAATGCACCCACCATATATATACCTTCCCCCTACTGCCCCTCGGCTATGGCACCCCTCAGGTATCTAGTATAACTAATGATAAATAACATTTCAAGTTCAGAAATCCAAACCCATCAAAGGTATCTTCACTTGTACTCAAGTATGATAATTGGGTACTTTTTCCACCACGGGTTTAGAGGGACAAATTCACTCAACCTTTAAGTCAATCAAACAAAGAAAATGAATGAAAAGTGAAATAGGAACTAGATTAAAATGTGTGATAGCTATGAGCTCAGGGTAAAGCAGTCATAACTAAAAGACAAAAGGACAAAGCCCATTACAATGCTACTTCCTGTTGTGCTCTTTGTTATTTCTCATTTGGACTTGATTACATTCATGAGATACAACATTTACACACTGCCTCCCGAAAATGTGGATATGACTATAAAATGTACCTTTTCCCTAACACTTCATTTGTGGTTTCACTCACTTCTCATTAAGGAATTCGTTCATAGCCACACTAAAGAATACTATGATAAGTACCATGGGTATTGGATCGGTTTGACGGACAAAGCTGAAGACGGCAAATGGCTCTGGGTTAATGGAGGTCATCAGAATCTGACTGATGGGTAAGGACGTTTTATTCAGTGTAAACACAACAAAGAAACCTTGTTAAATCATTATTTGACTCTGTAATTTGTTTTCATTAATGGGGGTGTTCTTTTTTCACAGGTTTTGGAACAGTCAAACTGGGGGTGATTGCGTGTTAACTGTCCCAAACAATGCACCATTGGCTAATTGGAATGCTGTACGGTGTGATATGCAGAACAGTTGGATCTGTGAGAGTAGAGCATTAATATGGTCAGATTAAATTGCAGGGACACTCTCTTCAGAGGTATTCTCACATACTGAGCTCATATATTATTGCATCTTCCTTTGAGAATTCAATTAAGTTGTATTCTTCTCATTGAAGGACCCCTGCATCTGCTTGTTGGGGTCAAATCAGATTCACTCAATTCAGGAATTGATTTTAATATAGAATTCACAAAGGAAAACCTTAATTGGCTGACGCAAACACAGGTCTGTTTTGTACGTTTTTGAAATGTTAACAATCAACGATCTGTTTTAATGTAGCTTTGGTGAATTGAAAAAATAATGTTTAGTTTTGAGCTCTCATATAAATCAGGCACATTTTCTTTCACATCAATTACTTCATTATGACAATGAATTAGTGCTCTTATATTGTCTTATTGTATTATGTTTTATACAGTTGTTTCTATGTTCACAATCAAAGATCAACTGTATGTATAGTAGTGTTTTAGAATAACATTTGTTTTGGCCTTTCATAGATCAGAAATCATATAATATTCAGTTTACAAAGTAAAGCTGGACTTGCCATCCAAGATTTTCTTCCTTCAATTTTTAAACTTCTTAGCATAAGAAGTACAAGTTTATGATGATGCTGTCACCACCATACTCCACCGTAGGGATGGTGCCAGGTTTCCTCCAGACGTGACTCTTGGCATTCAGGTCAAACAGTTCAATCTTGGTTTCATCAGACCAGAGAATCTTGTTTCGCATGGTCTGTGAGTCCTTTTGGCAAACTCCAAGCTTGCTGTCATGTGCCTTTTATTGAGGAGTGGCTTCTGTCTGGCCACTCTACCATAAAGGCCTGATTGGTGGAGTGCTGCAGAGATGTTTGTCCTGGAAGTTCTTCCATCTCAACAGAGGAAATGTTAAGCTTTGTCAGATTGACCATCGCATTATTGGTCACCTCCCTGACCAAGGCCCTTCTCCCCCGACTGCTCTGTTTGGCCGGGTGGCCAGCTCTCTGTCTTGGTGGTTCCAAACTTCTTCCATTTCAGATTGATGGAGGCCACTGTATTCTTGGGGACCTTCAATGCTGCAGACATTTTTGGTACCCTTCCCCAGATTTGTGCCTCGACACAGTCCTGTCTCGGAGCTCTACGGACAATTCCTTCGACCTCATGGCCTGGTTTTTGCTCTGACAAGCACTGTCAACTGTGGGACCTTATATACACAGGTGTGTGCCTTTCCAAATCATGTCCAATCAATTGAATTTATGACAAGTGGACTGCAATCAAGTTGTAGAAGCATCTCAAGGATGATCAATGGAAACAGGATGCACCTGAGCTCAATTTCGGGCCTCATAGCAATACTGAATACTTATGTAAATATGGTATTTCAAATTTATTTATAAAGTCCTTCTTACATCAGCTGATATCTCAAAGTGCTGTACAGAAACCCATCCTAAAACCCCAAACAGCAAGCAATGCAGGTGTAGAAGCACGGTGGCTAGGAAAAACTACCTAGAATGGCCAAAACCTAGGATGAAACCTAGAGAGGAACCAGGCTATGTGGGGTGGCCAGTCCTCTTCTGGCTGTGCCGGGTGGAGATTATTACAGAACATGGCCAAGATGTTCAAATGTTCATAGATGACCAACAGGGTCAAATAATAATAATCACAGTGGTTGTCGAGGGTGCAACAGGTCAGCACCTCAGGAGTAAATGTCAGTTGGCTTTTCATAGCCGATCATTCAGAGTATCTCTACCGCTCCTGCTGTCTCTACAGAGTTGAAAACAGCAGGTCTGGGACAGGGAGCACGTCCGGTGAACAGGTCAGGGTTCCATAGCCGCAGGCAGAAAAGTTGAAACTGGAGCAGCAGCACGGCCAGGTGGACTGGGGACAGCAAGGAGTCAACAAGCCAGGCATGGTCCTAGGGCTCAGGTCCTCCGAGAGAGAGAAAGAAATAAAGAATTAGAGAGAGCATACTTAAATTCACACAGGACACCGGATAAGACAGGAGAAATACTCCAGATATAACAGACTGACCCTAGCCCCCCGACACATAAACTACTGCAGCATAAATACTGGAGGCTAAGAAAAGAGGGGTCGGGAGACACTGTGGCCCTTTCCGATGATACCCCCGGACAGGCCCAAACAGGCCCTTTAGGTTATTTATGTTTCTTATTTTTAATACATTTGCTTGGGGGGATTTGTGTGTAGATTGATGAAAAAAATACATATAAATCCAAAATGTGGAAGAAGTCAAGGGGTCTGAATGCTTTCCGAATGCACTGTATAAGTTATATTCTTCAAGAATCAATGGGTACATATCATTAATTTATAAGTCCAAAAAATGATGCCCCTTTAAGCATCATGCAAATGTCTGACATCACAGAGTGTAGTAGGGAAAGCTCATTGAGCAAAAAATACATGGACATTACTGTGCTCATATCTAGCAACCTCATATATATTGATATCACATTGTTTAAAACATCCATGTTGAGAATATCAACAATACAGAACACTGTACAATAATCGGCATATAAACACCAGTTTAAAAAAGGATTTCTAATATCAATTCCACTATAAACCTCTATTGTTGAATTGTCTATTGTCTATTGAGTCTATTGTTGACAGGAAACAAAACGCCCTTTTTTTCATGGTTTTGCAAAAATTTCAGTTGAGTCCAGATGAAATGTACCGTATTTAATTTGATGGTTTCATTTGTGTATGTGATGAACTGAACATTGGAGCTCTGCCACAAGCTCATCAATGGCTGATCTCTTTGCCTCTCCAACAATCTTGGGCAAGTCCTCATCAATCTTGTTCCAAATTATTATTTTTTTTTTTAGAGGTATGGACTTAATGTGTAACCTGTCCTCTACTGTCTGCTTGTCCTCTTTGCATTTGTTTTGTATCTTTTATTTTAGGTTCCTCCTCCACTGTTCTCCCTTCCTTTCTCTTCTCTATTGCTGCATCCTGTTTCTTTTTTCTTTTTTGGAGGAGAGTCCTCCACAGTTTCTGATTGGTTGGTTTCTTGACATTAGTGTGTTCCATCTCCACTGGATCCTCCTCTTTGTTCTAGAATGACTTCTTCTTTTTGATATTGGTGTCTGAGTCAGTCACTTGAAGAAACTCACGATTTGACTGACATTAATGTTTTGTAGAAGATGGTCTCTGCAAATACATTTGCAATTATTTTATTAAATGTGTACACAATGGTTTTAGTTTATCTGATACACACATCATGAGACTATTTTGTGTACAAAGTAAACAGATCAAATTCATCTTATTGGATCATTGATGGACTGAATAAAGGTTTGGTAATAACAAGTTGTGTAGCTATTTTCTCTGATCCATTATGACCTCACTACTACCCTCTGGTGACAGTATTTCAACATTACAGCAGCCCACATCCACATTGTAGCAACCCTGCATCCATTCAATCTTTTAGTTTTCACTCAATAGTGTACTGAAGATCTATTGCATTCATATGGGAAATTACTTAATATATCTATTACAGACAAATGGGAAAAGGATTACTACATTTTCTGACATCTTAGCAAGTCAGGGCATTTCCTTGAGTCAATGTGGCTCGGGTCAACTTATTTTTTAAGAATCCACCAGTGACTGGAGGGTATAAGGAGGGAAAGGCAAGTCTTCAGAGATATGCTCACCATAAAACAAGAGAGGAATGAAAGACAATCTTATTTCTGTTTCTTAACATAGTTATTTCTGTTTCCCACAGCTTTACAGCTTTCCATATTGAATACCACACAGCAATGTTACCATCATGACATGTAAACATACCCGTTTGAGTCAGATGTGTGAATCTGTACAGTGAAATGTCTGTCTGTGAAGTAACCTCATCCCCAGGCTCAATTGCTACAGAGAGAGAGAGAGAGCCGGCTGAGTGGAGATTATCTGTGAGTTATTAATGCAGACCAGAGTCAACCCAGAAGTACTTATACAGATCCTATTGAAGATAGTAACAACAGTAGTCACACTTGTAGAAACAGAGCGTACCCAAACAAGCTTCAGCCCAGCTTGAACAAAAAAAGGGAATCAGGTGCTCGACTGAGGGACTTGAAAATCAAAAAAGGCCTTCCTCACCCCAGGATACTTCAACGGGTAAATAAATACCTTTAAATAAACTGACAAATAAAGAAAAAGCGCCTATGAAGGCGTCCAATGACGAAACATAAGCCTGTTCGAATTTTGCTTTAAATGAAACAGACCAATACAGACAGAGAACTATTTGTCTTTATTTTCCTGATAGTCACCTGTTGAAAAGTCCTGGAGTAAGGAATGCTTTTTAACAGTAGTCACACATGTATTTCAGACACCGTTGGTTATGACTGTCTTTTTATCTGCAGGATGCCAGAAGAGCTGCATTAATCTACAATGGTTTTAAAAAATCGAAAATGGTCTTTACCAAAAGCTGAGTCTTAGCATTTCTTTCTCTCTTCATCTTACTCTTTTTTTAGTGCATTTCTACCAATTAAGCTAATTCTCACTGCCAGACCTAGCACTAAAACAGTTTTATTTAAATCACCATGTTTTTTAATCTTCAAATTGATGGATGCTTAAAGCAAGTGAGCCAGTTATGGCAGCTATTTAGTCCAGATTATTTTAATGTTTTATCAATTCTGTGTTGGAGAACATTGATGCCAAATGTATTGTAAATGAAGGTTTAATCAAGTACCCGTCTGTGACAAGTTACATTCTTACCACAGTAAAAACGAATGGGAAAAAAAGATAAAAAGGAAGAACATACGCTATATGTTGAAGTAAAGGCAAGTGGGAGTGCACCAAGTCAACCTGGTCCTGCCACAGCATGTGTGTTAAATAAGAGATCAATATCCACCATTTATTGTTCAATTATTAGACTCCTTCGAATGATAGCTTACTGTCAGATTCACTAATGAAGCATATTAAAATGTAACTATAATGCACTCCTATCTTTGCTATTCCTGTGGAGGACAGCCCTGCTCCCCACTCTCAACCCTTTTGAGTAGTGGCAGTGTGTTTGGGGGTTCTTTGTGTCCTGTTTGTGCTAGCCATTATACCTCTCTGTGTTTACTGTGAGTATGTGGATCATAAAGACAAAATCATATGACATTTGAAGAGGTGCAGGTTGAGTAAGTATGCCCTTCTCTCTCTCCACAGTCAACACTGCCCTCTCAGAGCACAACACAAATTTGTTGAGGGAACTGGAGCAGCTAACAGATGAGCATATATCCCTACTGGCAGCCAATCAGGACCTAATGAATCTCTACTGCAAGCTGAGTGTAGCCAATCAATTGCTTTTCAATTGCTGAAAACCAGCAATTGAAGGCAGAGAGGATGAACTTGTCAGGAGACAGGGATGGGCTCAATTGGACTCATAGGGGTCATATTTCAGTTGAAGACTTTCCCAGTTGATAACTACTGCCCATATAAAGATGCCAACACCAAAGTTAAAGTTTCCATCCTAGTTAATATTTTCTCATATGCTGATGGTCCAGAATGTATGTCACAGTGATGCTTTATGTTACTTTAAAATGTCAAAAACACTATGTAGCTGATCGTAGTGGTCCTCTGCTGCCCAGTTGATAGAGCATGGCACTTGGCAGGATAGAGGGTTTGCTTCCCAGGACCACTCATACAACAAATGTATACACACATGACTGTAAGTCGCTTTGTACAAAAGCATCTGCTAAATGGTATATATTATTATTATTATATTACTTTGCATGTTTCATGTTGCACAGATAGAGAGTGCAAACCTTGTCAAATTGGCTGGATGCTGTTCCAATCCAGTTGTTACCTGTTTCTGCACATTAAAGTCCCCCTCTGTCACCTTTGGAGGACCTGGCAAGGAAGCAGACGGCACTGCAAAAACAAGACAGGCAGTCAAGAGGAACAGATAGGACACTACTACAGGTAAATGCTTTAAGGGAGATTCACACAGCCTTTAAATGGTTCCTCAAGCAATACAAATGTACAAAAAGGGAAATAGGAACCAAAATAAAATATGTGATACAGTTGAAGTCAGAAGTTTACATGCACCTTCGCCAAATACATTTAAACTCAGTTTTTCACAATTCCTGACATTTAATCCCAGTAACAATTCCATTTTAGGTCAGTTAGGATCACCACATTATTTTAAGAATGTGAAATGCCAGAATAATAGTAGAGAGTGATTTATTTCAGCTTTTATTTCTTTCATAACATTCCCAGTGGGTCAGAAGTTCACATACACTCAATTAGTATTTGGTAGCATTGCCTTTCAATTGTTTAACTTGGGTCAAACGTTTCGGGTAGCCTTCCACAAGCTTCCCACAATAAGAATTTTGGCCCATTCCTCCTGACAGAGCTGGTGTAACAGTCAGGTTGGTAGGCCTCCTTGCTCGCACACGCTTTTTCAGTTCTGTCCACACATTTTCTATGGGATTGAGGTCAGGACCTTCTGATGGCCACTCCAATACCTTGACTTTGTTGTCCTTAAGCCATGTTGCCACAACTTTGGAAGTATGCTTGGGGTCAATGTCCATTTGGAAGACCCATTTGCGACCAAGCTTTAACTTCCTGACTGATGTCTTGAGATGTTGCTTCAATATATATATAATTTTCCACCCTCATGATGCCATCTATTTTGTGAAGTGCACCAGTCCCTCCTGCAGCAAAGCACCTCCACAACATGATGCTGCCATCCTGTGCTTCACGGTTGGGATGGTGTTCTTCGGCTTGCAAGCCTACCCCGTTTTCCTCCAAACATAACGATGGTCATTATGGCCTAACAGTTCTATTTTTGTTTCATCGGACCAGAGAATATTTCTCCAAAAAGTACGATCTTTGTCCCCATGTGCAGTTGCAAACCGTAGTCTGGCTTTTTAATGGAGTATTTGGAGCAGTGGCTTCTTCCTTGCTGAGCGGCCTTTCAGGTTATGTCGATTTAGTACTCGTTTTACTATGGACATAGATACTTTTGTACCTGTTTCCTCCAGCATTTTCACAAGGTCCTTTGCGGTTGTTCTGAGATTGATTTGCACTTTTCGCACCAAAGTACGTTCATCTCTAGGAGACAGAATGCTTCTCCTTCCTGAGCGGTATGACGGCTGCGTGGTCGCATGGTGTTTATACTTGCGTACTATTGTTTATACAGATGAACGTGGTACCTTCAGGTGTTTTAAAATTTCTCCCAAGGATGAATCAGACTTGTGGAGGTCTACAATTTTTTTTTCTGAGGTCTTGGCTTATTAACAGTGCCTTGCGAAAGTATTCAGCCCCCTTGAACTTTGCGACCTTTTGCCACATTTCAGGCTTCAAACATAAAGATATAAAACTGTATTTTTTTGTGAAGAATCAACAACAAGTGGGACACAATCATGAAGTGGAACGACATTTATTGGATATTTCAAACCTTTTTAACAAATCAAAACTGAAAATTGGGCGTGCAAAATTATTCACCCCCCTCAAGTTAATACTTTGTAGCGCCACCTTTTGCTGTAAGCTGTAAGTCGCTTGGAGTATGTCTCTATCAGTTTTGCACATCGAGAGACTGACATTTTTTCCCATTCCTCCTTGCAAAACAGCTCGAGCTCAGTGAGGTTGGATGGAGAGCATTTGTGAACAGCAGTTTTCAGTTCTTTCCACAGATTCTCGATTGGATTCAGGTCTGGACTTTGACTTGGCCATTCTAACACCTGGATATGTTTATTTTTGAACCATTCCATTGTAGATTTTGCTTTATGTTTTGGATCATTGTCTTGTTGGAAGACAAATCTCCGTCCCAGTCTCAGGTCTTTTGCAGACTCCATCAGGTTTTCTTCCAGAATGGTCCTGTATTTGGCTCCATCCATCTTCCAATCAATTTTAACCATCTTCCCAGTCCCTGCTGAAGAAAAGCAGGCCCAAACCACTCTTCCATAAAGGCCAGATTTGTGCAATATACGACTGATTGTTGTCCTATGGACAGAGTCTCCCACCTCAGCTGTAGATCTCTGCAGTTCATCCAGAGTGATCATGGGCCTCTTGGCTGCATATCTGATCAGTCTTCTCCTTGTATGAGCTGAAAGTTTAGAGGGACGGCCAGGTCTTGGTAGATTTGCAGTGTTCTGATACTCCTTCCATTTCAATATTATCGCTTGCATAGTGCTCCTTGGGATGTTTAAAGCTTGGGAAATCTTTTTGTATCCAAATCCGGCTTTAAACTTCTTCACAACAGTATCTCGGACCTGCCTGGTGTGTTCCTTGTTCTTCATGATGCTCTCTGCGCTTTTAACGGACCTCTGAGACTATCACAGGGCAGGTGCATTTATACGGAGACTTGATTACACACAGGTGGATTGTATTTATCATCATTAGTCATTTAGGTCAACATTGGATCATTCAGAGATCCTCACTGAACTTCTGGAGAGAGTTTGCTGCACTGAAAGTAAAGGGGCTGAATAATTTTGCACGCCCAATTTTTCAGTTTTTGATTTGTTAAAAAAGTTTGAAATATCCAATAAATGTCGTTCCACTTCATGATTGTGTCCCACTTGTTGATTCTTCACAAAAAAATACAGTTTTATATCTTCATGTTTGAAGCCTGAAATGTGGCAAAAGGTCGCAAAGTTCAAGGGGGCCGAATACTTTCGCAAGGCACTGTATTTTGATTTCCCCATGATGTCAAGTAAAGAGGCAGTGAGTTTGAAGGTAGGCCTTGAAATACATCCACAGGTACACCTCCAATTGACTCAAATGATGTCAATGAGCTTATCAGAAGCTTCTAAAGCCATGACTTCATTTTCTGGAATTTTCCAAGCTGTTTAAAGGCACAGTCAACAGAGTGTATGTAAACTTCTGACCCACTGGAATTGTGATACAGTGAATTATAAGTGAAATAATCTGTCTTTAAACAATTGTTGGAAAAATTACTTGTGTCATGCACAAAGTAGGTGTCCTAACCCACTTGCCAAAACTATAATTTGATAATAAGAGATTTGTGGAGTGGTTGAAAAACGAGTTTTAATGACTCCAACCTAAGTTTATGTAAACTTCCGACTTCAACTGTTTATAGCTACTCTATGTTCAAGGAAACTCCCTCACAACAAGACGTTCATTAACACTGCTACATCTGTGCTCTTTGTTATACAGTATGAAAGTGGTACTTCCTGTTGTCTCGTTTTGTAGGCTAAGAATGGGCTTCAAATAAGACCTTTCTAACTTTCGGCGATGTGTCTTACTTCTTGAGTGTCAAATATGTTGATAAAAGGAATCGGGTATGAGCAAATCAATACACGAATACGAATAGAATTGTATATATATCTTATACACTGAGTGTACAAAACATTAGGAACCTCAGTTTGTCAGGATGTGGACACAAGGTGTTCGAAGGTGTTCCACAGGGATGCTGGCCCCATGTTGACAATGCTTCCCACAGTTGTGTGAAGTTGGCTGGATGTCCTTTGGTTGGTGGACCATTCTTGATACACACAGGAAGCTGTTGAGTATTAAAAAAAGAAGCAGCTTTGCAGTTCTTGACACACTCAAGCTGGTGCACCTGGCACCTACTACCATGTCCCATTCAAAGGCACTTCAAAAAATAATGTCTCGCCCATTCACCCTCTGAATGGCACTCACTGTCCATGACTCAAAGCTCAACATCCTTCTTTAACCTGTCTCCTCCCCTTCATCTAAAGTGGATTTACCAAGTGACATCAATAAGTGATCATAGCTTTCACCTGGTCAGTCTGTCATGGAAAGAGCATGTGTTCCTAATGTTGTGTACACTCAGTGTAGAACTGCCTTTTCATTAATTTGATTATGTAAGCTTGAAGCCCATTCAAAAAAAGTAGGGGACTGACTACAGGAAGTAGGAAGTATTTTCAGACCGTAATCTCTTTCATTTGGACCAGATAAGATGCATATATCCTTAACGTTTAGACACTGTCACGCTGGCTCACAGAACTGCGGCTAACTGTTAAATGTAGCCTATTTACTCATTTGTATCGACTTGGGGTTTCTGAATTTCTCATTCAGGAATTCATTCTCAACCCTCAAACCTACTATGATGATCATGGGTACTGGATTGGCCTGACTGACATAGCAGAAGACAGTCAATGGCTTTGGGTTGATGGACGTAATCAGAATCTGACTGATGTGTAAGGACATTCCAATCAGTATAAATACAACAAAGAAGCATGTTGCCTACAACAACTCTCCACCAAGGGCTGGATTCAATCGGTACCGTCGAAGGTCTCCATGGTAGCTCGATTGAAATTTAAAATCAGTGTTCCCACGTTCGCAGACTGCATTCACGGTAAACGCTGCATGCCGGACCAATCGGAAACCATTACCTTCAAATCTTAACGGGGATCTTCCTCGACAGATTGAATTCAGCCCTAAATCATTATTTTATTCAGTTTTTTCATTCATTGTATTCTTTTCATAGGTTTTGGATGCATCAACCTGTGGGGTCATGATTGTGCTTTAACTAACCCAAACAATGCACCTTCGGCTAATTGGAATGCTGAATCATATGGTCAGGGTAAATTAAGCCACGTTCACAGTCAAAGATCTATTATAAAGAGTATATAAAAAATAAACACTCATTGGTGTAGGGCTTTCATAGGTTCCGCTTTTAATAAAATCACTGTTTTATAAACAATGTAATACTTCTAAATCAGCAGCTTTAATTGGCACTTGTACCTCATCACACAAAGTAGTAAGGAAAGTTTATTGAGAAAAGAAAATACATTACTGTGCTCATACATAGCAACCTCATATCTGATGTTGATATCACATTGTTTAAAACATCCATGTTGAGAATATGAACAATACAAGACCACCATACAAGAAGCTGTATAAAAACACTAGTTGACGACTAAATATATATTTTCTTAATAGTCTGTAGTTGAATCTTTCCATACAAATAAATATGTTGACAAGAAACAAAACATCCTTTTTGCATGGTGTTGCAATAAGCCGTTAATTAAAAATATACTGCATTTCATTCGATGGTTTCATGTGTTTATAAGATGTATTAGAGCGCTGGCCCAAATTCCTGACCTGTTTCCTTTCCAACAAGGCAACCACGAGTCCTCATCAAACTGGTTCCTGTTGTTTAGCTTTCTTCTTTTTCTTGTTTAGAGGTATGGAGTCCAATACATCGTGCAAACTGTCCTCTACGGTCTGCTTGACCGCTTTGCATTTATTTTTTTTACCTTTTATTTTAGGTTCCTCCTCCACTGTTCTCTCTATTGCTCCATCCCGTTTCTTTTTCTTTTTTGGAGGGGAGTCCGCCACAGTTTCTGATTGGTTGGTTTCTCCATCTTTAGAGTGTTCCATCTCCTCAGCCACCTCTTTGTTCTTGGAGGACTTCTTCTTCTTGGTAGTAGTGTAGGAGTCCGTCTGTTGCCGAGTGGCACCTTCTCCCTCCGACGCGTCTTCACAGCCTCCTCCGGCTTCACTCTCTATAGAAATGATATCAGTTTCACACACCTCTCCATTTAGATGACAGCTCTCGCCCTCTTCCAACACCTTCCTCTGTTTTGAACGTTTCCTCTTGGTTGGCTGAGCATTGTCTGCTGTATTATCGTCCTCCTCTACAGGAACCACCGCCACCTCCCCAGTGTTCTCCTTTAAACTTTCCTTCTTTTTCTTATTTTTCACCTTTATTTTCATGTTGGTACTTCTGGAGACAACAGCAGAATCAGCGTTCTCTTCAGCCACATTCTCACGGGTATCCTCTGAGTGATTCTTCCTCTTTTTCTTTTTGGTCTTCTTCCCCGGGGTCTCATGGGTCAGTTCATCCTCAGGGATCTGGGCAGCTGGCTGGGTAGTGACGCTATCTGGTGTTGCAGCCGCTAGTTGGTTTTTCTTGCCATACTTTGCCATGAACTCTTGCTCCTGCTGCTCCAGTCTGGCTAGCTTGGCACTCATGGTAAGGCCGTGTCTGGCTCCTCTGTTGTGAACAGGAATAGGGACAAACGATGTTTAGCTTCCTAATTAAGACCAGGTTCAAGCCCTTCACCAACAGCATGCACCAAGATAGAACACACATTCATGTTTATGGTTTATTACAAAAGTATTGGTGACAAGCAACTTACTTGTGGGCGGTGCGTCCTCCACAAGCCTTCACCAGGTCAGCGTCTGATAGCCTATACAAAGGGAGAGGGAAACAGCATTTATTATTTAAACCTGTGAGTACATAAAACCACTGTCATTAACAATGTATGGGTTTAATCTTCACATTGACATGAAAACAAAATAACCTTCACAAACTGATATCAATCCCTGCATGTTGGTGGATGGTATTGGGCAGTGAGGTTCTTACTTGGTGGTGCTGGAGAGGTCCAGTCTCTGGTCCTCATCGTCAGAGCTGCTGCTGCTGTCATCTGTACTGGAGGACTTCTGCTCTGGCTGCTCCAGTCCTGCCAGGAGGGTGGCAGACTATGAGGAAGAGAAATAAAACCGTTCCAGTCCATCCAGTCTGCGTAAGTGCAGTATCTTTCTGTACTATCAAGAGCGCTCATTGGTACAGATATGGGTGTGTTCCATTTGAATTTGTTTTTCTGTACCTTCACAAAGCATCCATAAAGTTTGTCTCTTCCCAACATGGCTTTCGTTGGCTTCTTGTTGGAGATCATTCCTTCCTCTTCCTCCTCCACCAACTTCTTCACCTGCACACCATTCTAGAACAGAAAGGTGGAGATGTAGCCTAGGCCCAATGTAAGTGTGTGAATGTGTGCATGCGTGTGTGGCCTAGTGGTAAAATAATCTTTCATTTCACCCCCCCTCTGAGGACTTACCTCGCCAGATTCCACTTCCAGGCTAGAAGATGCTTTGTTGAAGACATGGTCCCACCAATGGAAGGTGAACTGCTCCCCTTGACGATGTCCCACTCCTCCCTTGTCACATTTCACTTTGACTTTGATAGCCTCAGATATACCATTCTCCTGCCGACCAAGACCTTTACCTGTGAACAGTGAGGGGTCTTCTATTAGTGGTAGACTAAGAACATTAGATCTAGTTACCATTCATAAAACCACAGAATTAGTTACAACTGGCAACTACTACTAGTAGGGACATCAAACATTCAGGCTGCTGCACAGACACTACGGAGGCTCTAGTCTAGAGCGCCCGGTTAAATTGTGTTTGAGGGCATTTTTTACACTCTAAATCGTTAAATTAGTGAGAAATAGATGTCATTGTTGCAATAGTTTGTGAGTGGGCAACATAGACAATCATCTTAAATTGACATGTTTAATTATTTTGCCATATTGAATTGAATATAGCGCTAATTTCACTAATGTGGACAGTTTGTTACTACCTTACTCACAAGCTTGCATTTTCAAACCATAACATTTTGTGGAATTACATATCCTTTAACCTCAGATTGGTGATGTTAGTATAAAAGAATAGTCATCACGATGACATAAGATTTATTGCTCAAAACAGATCAATATCTTTGGTTTTGGACCGTTGATTGTCACACATGCTGGGATGTGCAGAACACGGCGTTAATGAAATGGCACAAAAAAAGTTGGGTCAGTCTCTCTTTAAAAGTTGCTGGCCGGCCTCTCGGGTGGTTTAGAGCACGGCACTGCAACGCTAGCTGTGCCACCAGAGACTCTGGGTTCACGCCCAGGCTCTGACGCAGCCGACCACGACCGGGAGGTCCGTGGGGTGACGCAGAATTGGCCTAGCGTCGTCCGGGTTAGGGAGGTTTTGGCCGGTAGGGATATCCTTGTCTCATCGCGCACCAGCGACTCCTGTGGCGGGCCGGGCGCAGTGCACGCTAACCAAGGTTGCCAGGTGCACGGTGTTTCCTCCGACACATTGGTGCAGCTTCCGGGTTGGATGCGCACTGTGTTAGGAAGCAGTGCGGCTTGGTTGGTTTGTGTTTCGGAGGAAGCATGACTTTCGACCTTCGTCTCTCCCGAGCCCGTACAGCATCATTTAACACAAGTTTCAGGAATACAAATTGAACTTTCAACATTCATTTCCAATGGTATGTAAAAACTGCTGAATGAGTCCAAAAACATGCTCTGATGGATTTAAATCACCAAAACTGCCTACTAATGTAATTTACAAGCAAGTTCAAGCTGACATATGTATAACGTTACACTTGCTATATAAACTCCTGCCTGTAATCTTAAAATGTTCATTAGCTAGCATATTGCCCATCATTAAATGACTATGCTGTTACTAAATACCTTTCTGAAAATCTAACATTAACTTTACCTTGTTCCCAGCCATGACGCAGTAGCTGTTGCTCTGCAAACTTCAGTCCACGGCTCTTTTCCTGAACAGTTTCTGCCATTTTTTCTAAAGAAATGAACATGTTAGCTAGCTAACGTTAGCTATATTACACTGCATTTGACAGGTCTTCAGTATCAGATGTCAATATTTATGTATTAGATAGTTGAACAGTAATGCACAAAGAACACTATTTTCTCAAATATAATATACAAATTCTGTTTTAAAAGTCCTCAAAAAAAAGACTGCTCAGTCAAAGTTCAGTTTGGGTTTAGCTAGCTAGCTAGTTAGTTTTAAGAGAACATTTACACTTCAATGCAAGTCATTGCTGTGCTAATAAGGGCTGGCTATAAAATAATAAACAACGACCGGGGTAATAGTACTAATTATTTTACCTCATCTGGTTATCTAGACTCACATTGTTGTTCAAAAGGGATAAATAAAAACGGTTCACAGTTCGACTGGAACCATGAGGTAAATTCAGCAGGCTGACACAGCACCGGAAAAGACTACGCTTCTTATTCTTCTTCGATGAGGTTTAACGGCGGTTGGCATCCAATAAATGTTGCATTACCGCCACCTACTAGACTGGAGTATAACTCCCTTATACTTTGCTTGTAAATACAAAATGTTTTTAAAAATCACCAAATACCCTACCATCTAACCCTACACTCACCACCCTATTCCACTATTTAAATATATCTAGGCCTACCTAGGGGTGGCAGGGTAGCCTAGTGGTTAGAGCATTGGACTAACCGGAAGGTTGTAAGTTCAAATCTCAGAGCTGACAAGGTCGTTCTGCCCCTGAACAGGCAGTTAACCCACTGTTCCTAGGCCGTCATTGAAAATAAGAATTTGTTCTTAACTGACTTGCCTAGCTAAATAAAGGTTAAAAATTTTTTTTATAAAAAATATAGGTAGGCCTAGTCACCACCACACAACACACCCTGTAACTCTTCTGACGTTAAGTCTCATACACCCAAATACCTCTCTGTAGCGTCCACCACAACCTTCATTTTCTGTAGTACCGTTGAAAACCATTGCTATAAATGCAAAAAATGCATAACGTCGAAAGTTTGGACACACCTACTCATTCAAGGGTTTTTATTTTTACTATTCTCTACATCATAGAATAATAGTGAAGAAATCAAAACTATGAAATTACACATATGGAATCATGTAGTAACCAAAAGAGTGTTAAACAAATCAAAATATATTTTATATTTGAGATTCTTCAAAGTAGCCACCCTTTGCCTTGACAACTTTGCACACCCTTGGCATTCTCTCAACCAGCTTCACCTGGAATGCTTTTTCAACAGTCTTGAAGGAGTTACCACATACGCTGAGCACTTGTTGGCTGCTTTTTCTTCCAACTCATCCCAAACCATCTCAATTGGGTTGAGGTTGGGTGATTGTGGAGGCCAGGTCATCTGATGCAGCACTCTATCACTCTTGTTATTTGTGGTCAAATAGCCCTTACACAGCCTGGAGGTGTGTTGTGTCATTGTTCTGTTGAAAAACAAATGATAGTCCCACTAAGCGCAAACCAGATGGGATTGAGTATCACTGCAGAAAGCTGTGGTAGCCATGCTGGTTAAGTGTGCCTTGAATTCTAAATAAATCACTGACAATGTCACCAGCAAAGCACCCCAACACCATCACACCTCCTCCATGCTTCACGGTGGGAACCACACATGCAGAGATCATTTGTTCACCTGGTCTGTGTCTAACAAAAACACGGCTGTTGGAACCAAAAATCTAAAAATTTAGACTCATCAGACCAAAGGACATATTTCCACCAGTCTAATGTCCATTGCTCGTGTTTATTGGCCCAAGCAAGTCTTTTCTTATTATTGGTATCCTTTAGAAGTGGTTTCTTTGCATCAATTCGACCATGAAGGCCTGTTTCATGCAGTCTCCTCTGAACAGTTGATGTTGAGATGTGTCTGTTACAAGAACTTTGTGAAGCATTTATTTGGGCTGCAATCTCTGAGGTGCAGTTAACTCTAATGAATTTATCCTCTGCAGTAGAGGTAACTTTGGGTCTTTCTTTCCTGTGGCAGTCCTCACGAGTGCCAGTTTCATCATAGTGCTAGATGGTTTTTGCAACTGCACTTGAAGAAACTGGAATTTTCCCGGATTGACTGACCATGACTTAAAGTAATGATGGACTGTCATTTCTCTTTGCTTATTTGAGCTGTTCTTGCCATAATATGGACTTGGTCTTTTACCAAATAGGGTTATCTTCTGTATACCAGCCCTACCTTGTCACAACACAACTAATTGACTCAAACGCATTAAAGGAGGAAATAAATTCCACAAAATAGCTTTTAACAAGGCACACCTGTTAATTGAAATGCATTCCAGATGACTACCACATGAAGCTGGTTGAGAGAATGCCAAGATTGTGAAAAGCTGTCATCAAGGCAATGAGTGGCTATTTTGAAGAATCTCAAATATATTTGGATTAGTTTGACACTTTTTTGATTACTACATGATTCCATATGTGTTATTTCATAGTGTTGATGTCTTCACTATTATTCTACAATGTAGAAAATAGTAAAAAAAAACTACAAAAAAAACTGGAATGAGTAGGTGTATCCAAACTGGTACTGTATATCACTTGTTGGCCTATCCCTATGTACTGGTACAGATCTACTACAGTACTCACACCACTCCTCTCACAGTCCCTCCCCCTTGACCCATCTTCCTCTACTTTCTTCACTGCCTCAGAATATGATAACTTCTGCACTACTCTAGCCCTGAAAAGCTCAACCTGCCTCTTCTGCACTGGACATTTCTGATCCACAGTCCCATGGGCACCCCTATAATTAACACAGATCCTGTGGTGTAAAGTACTTCAGTAAAAATACTTGAAAGTACTACTTTAGACGTTTTTCGGGGTATCTGTACTTTACTTTACTATTTTTGACAACTTTTACTTCACTACATTCCTAAAGAAAAGAGTGTACTTTTTACTCCATACGTTTTCCTTGACACCCAAAAGTACTTGTTACATTTTGAATGCTTAGCAGGACAGGAACATTGTCTAATTCACACACTTATCAAGAGAACACCTCTGGTCACCCTACTGCATCTGATCTGGCGGACTCACTAAACACACATGCTTCGTCTGTAAATTATGTCAGTGTTGGAGTGTGTCACTGGCTATCCGTACATTAAAATAACAAGAAAATTGTGCCGTCCGGTTTGCTTAATATAAGGAATTTGACATTTTAATTTACCTTTTGATACAAATGTATATTTTAGCAATTACATTTAGTTTTGATACTTAAGTATATTTTAAACCAAACACTTTTAGACTTTTAGACTTTTACTTGAGTCATTTTCTATTAAGGTATCTTTACTTTTGCTCAAGTTTGACAATTGGATAATTTTTCCACCACTGCACATATCCCTACTTTCCCCAATGCTACACATGCCTTTGTCTCATGCCCGTATGCACACTTCTCACACAAACACCGTGAATCTCCCCCTTCATTTGAAGTGACTAAACACTGGGGTGTATTTTTTACGTTTCTTAAACAGAAGCAAACTGAACGAAACGGGGAGGGACCTAGTGGAATTTGTCCAATTGTAACTCTCGTTTGGTGGCACGTTGGTGGCACCTTAATTGGGGAGGACGGTCTCGTGGTAATGGTTGGAGTGGAATTAGTGGAATGGTATCAAATACATCAAACACATGGTTTCCATGTGTTTGATGCCATTGTATTTACTTCCTTCCAGACATTATTATGAGCCGTCCTTCCCTCAGCAGTCTCCACTGGTTTGGACAAATGATTACACCCCCTACGAGCACAATCGGCAACGTTCTGAACTTGTTTTCAGTTTTAGTTGATTAGAAGTGGTTTTGAATTTGCAAATAATCCTTAATTGCTAAATGTTGTACTTGCGAGCCAAACTGAACATTGCCATTGTCATTCCAATACCAACCCTTACCCAATACATACGTGAAAGTCCGCAGAAGGCTGTTGAGGGAAGGACGGATCATAACAACGGCTGGAATGGACCTAATGTAATGGCTTGAAACACATGGAAACCATGTGTTTGATACCATTCCACCTATTCTGCTCCAATCAAGGTACCACAAACCTCCTGTGTTGAAACTACAGTAATTTGAAACAAATGTGCCCTATATCCTTCCAATAGTGGACTCTTGATTAGCCTGTCACAGTTCTGACAGTGGGCCTACCTGCCCCCTTGTTCTTGCAAACCTGCCTCCTAGGGTCCCAATGGAGAATCCCCATGTTGGGGCCCCAGAGAAAATTGCATTGTGATAACGTTTTCATCAACAGCTGTTTCCCCAATCTTTCCAACTTATACCCATCCTGTTTGTAACATTTTTACACGTTTCATTATAATTATGGAGCCTATGGGAAGCTATCTAGACATTGTAATTGTTTTACTTATCATGCTTTGAAAATGTCAATGATTCATAATTAATATCGTATTTTATCACAATATGTTTATATTTTAAAGTAGCAGCTTGCCACATGAGTAAAGCTTTCATAATCCACCAGGGGTCATATGAGATAGAGAGAGAGAGCAATCTGCAAATCAACAGATGGGCCAGGGTCAAGCACATCTTTACATAATATGTAATTAGTCTTATTCCATGATTTTCTGCAGCTCAATTGATTTTAACTTTGCTTTTGAGTTTGTGTAGAGACATAGGCTACAGTTCCATTCTAACTGCATCCCCAGGCTCAATTAGCGCATGGCAGGCAGGTGGACAGGATTAGTTCCACCAGTCAGGCTTTGTCTCAGAGGACCCTGGTAGGGCACTCTAGCCTACAGGAAACCATTTTATGTTTTCTGTGGGCTCTTGGTTTCCTCATGACAAGGATGTGTGTGCCATTAACCCACCATGCAGGGCTGTTTATCTGTGTAAACACTCAGCGGGCAGGAAAAACACACGTCCTGAAGTCCCCAGTTATCATCACCAGCCTACTGTTTACCAGGAAACTCTTCTCTTGTTGCTGCCTTACAGTCCCTATAAACCACCCAGACACACAGTTATCACAGCAGTCACAATATATATTGTGAGCCAGAAATAACCAATGTCAATAAAACGTGTGTCCAGTGTGTGTGTGTGTGTGGGGCAAGAGGAAAGATAGACTGGCAGAAGATGGATGATGTGCAGTATGCATATTAACATTTTTCAACAGGAGTACATTTAAATGACTAAGCCTATACAACACCAGGCCTACTATGTTGAATTATTGGTTCTGTACAGTGGTGAAAAATGATTTAAACATTGCATCTACATGATGTCACTGATGCACTAGGTATGTCTACCTGCACTGAAGGCCTAATCTAGCATGCAATGAGTTCTTCTGTTTTCCATCAAGTAGTCATTGCCGATTGGTCCTTATTTCTTACAATCTGAACCACAAATTCCTGACCATATCTCCCCATCCACTTCTTCAGATCTTAAACTAGGCTACTGTAATGGATAGCGATCATGTATGACAACGAGTTGATAAAAACGTGCACTTTGACATCACCTATTAGTTCAATCCCACTTAAACTGTATCAACCATATACTTCAGGCCTCCGACAAGATAATACATACATTTGACAATTTAGTTTTTGTTTATTGTGAAAAGTCTAATTGTAATCAAATGTTTACTATTATATAATTATATATCTCACTCTCTCCGCCCCCCCCCCTCTCTCTCTCTCTCTCTATCTCTCTCTCGTTCTCCTTTCCTGTTAATTTTTCAATTCGCTACTTGCCTCTCCTCCTCTCAATCCACAATCTGCGACTAACAGACCCTCCCCCCGATGGATGCGGCAGAAACCAATGCACTGAAATTGTGAAGTTATACAACTGCTCTTTCTTCACTGACTTCATCTGGAAATAATTTTCCACCGCTGGAAATTTGTTATAATATCGTGAGGTAGTTTACTTGGAGATTTTTCGTCGCATAAATAGACTATCGCCGCAAATATAGTGGATTAACAACAAATGCTTTTCACCCAGGTGAGTGCAGAAAACGTATGCGTTTAGAAAACAAACGATAAAGTCTCTATTGTAAAATGATTATGCCTGATTATTCGCAGATTATTCAAACTGTAACCGCCATATTTAGATCTGTATGTCTTTTATTTGATTCTCTCCCATACTGTTGTCTTGCTCTTTTCTCTGAAGTACAGCACATACAGTAAGTAGTACATCCTGACATGCCTGCATATTACCATATATATCAGTAGATAGAAAATAACACGTGAATACTGAACATTTGTATTTGGAATGCTGTTTTTGTGAGTATTTCTTGTAATGAGTGTTTTCTGGGGCATAGCCATATCCTAAATCTTCATAACTAAACTGGGTCAATTCATATTTTTCTAGAAGGATTAGTCTACAGTCTTGATATGCAAAACATGATCTGGCTATCGTAGAGTGCCATCTTAATGTGTATTGTTTGTTCAAGCTTGCAGTTGTTTAGGTTTAGGGTTCAAGTCTTTCAAAGATGCTTCCACTTGCCTGCCCCTCCCCCCCCCCCCCCCCCCCCCCCCCCCCTCCATCTGAAGTCAGGAGGACTGCAAGATGTCATCCACGCAAAAGTGCCTCACTCATGTGAACCTCAACCTGCATATTGTTACAAATATATAACGTTTTTCATCTTTATTACTGATGTTTATTTTCATCACATCGAGTATAGTAACTGTAATTATATTAGCAATAAAGAATATAGGTGCATTAATGTTACTGGATCTTAACTAGGCCTAGGTGTTTTTTTTTTCAAGACTTACTCTTAAATATCTAGGTACGGTATAATGACTGTAATGACAAAACAGTAGAACTCAACTCATAGTAGAGATGTGGGCTAGAACACACTCATTTCTGGGCCTCCAGATTGGTTTATTGACTAGTCATAACTAGGACAGCTCTTGTCTAAGGCTGCTGTCCTGCTATCTGTGACACACAAACCTTTGATGTACAGGCGGTATGTCCTCCATTAGAGAATGTAGAGCAGAGGAAGTCAGTGGGAGTAGGTCGGTTGGGAGTAGGTCTGCTGTTGTTTCCTTACGCCAAACGGCCAGCCTCCGCCTCTGTTGTCTTTTCATTTTATTAAGCACCTCTTGGGTATTCCAAGATCTTAATTGACCTGGAGGCCTATGTTGTGGCAAGGCAAGATTCATGACTAATGGCAACGAAGCGTGGGGATGAGGTGGCTGTCACCTCTAGCAGTGTGCGACACATTGTGACACGGTCTGAGTGACTGAGTCAACTTTCAACACTTCAAGTTGAAAACATACCAAATGGGACAATCATATTGAGTCCTCTGGTGGATCTGACACACCCAGTGGTTTTCATATCTATGTGTAGCTCATTTCCTCTTTGGATGACACATATACTCTTTCTATGGCTATTTCTTATTGTTTTCACCCAGCTTTACCTTAGGACTGCAAACTGGTCTAAAATCCTCTAGTATAGTACCCAAAGAGAACTTGCGAATGGAGGCTCTTGGGAGAACCTGGTGCTGTTGCACATAGAAACACTTTAGCACTCAACACCTGGAAAGGAAAGATAGGATATGTGATTTACACAGTAAGCCGCTGCCAGCTGGACCTGACAGCACCTAAACTCCCATCTACTGTGCTCTCCAAGACAGCTCACCAAAATCCTCAGGAAAACACATTGATATCCGTCTGTAGTCAGCTGACCTCTTTACAAAAGTAGATACCCACTGGGCACAGACGTGAATTCAACATCTATTCCAAGTTAGTTCAATGTAATTTAATTGAAATAATGTGGAAACATAATTAATTCAACCAGCGTGTGCCCAGTGGGTAAATCGAGATTCCGTGTGGATTTTTCTGTCTAAGGTCCATACATACTGCTCTGCACATCTACAGTACACCTCTTGGATATGTGTCTGTTCGTCTACAGACTGTTACTGCCATCAGTGAGTACTGTATGCCGATTTGGGGATCTCTTTTCTGCCTGTGGTCTAACTACAGATTCCTCTCTTAAACCAAACAGCTGGAGTTTATCCATTGCTCTCCTCTGACTGGCCTTCTACGACCGTCTGTTTCTCCATCCACGAGGTGAAGTATGGAGGTCTGGTGAGCCATCGGACATGTTTTGGTTTGGGATGACACTGGCCAGACACACCAGAGCCGAGGTAGAAATAGAACGAGTAGAGATGAGGTAAATGTAGTTACAGTATATTAGCTTCATTTTGTCTTCCAAATGGCAGACACCCTCTGTTTATGAAGGTTTATTGTAATGCCACATAGTACACCCGGTCTCTATGGGTTTTCTTTTGAAAGCCATGGCTTTTCATGAAAGGTTTATACCAGGTCACAGACAATTTGTGTGTTGTTATTGAGTTTAGATCGTAGTTGTGGATCCTTGCTTGTTTTCTATCCAAACATGTCACTTTATGGACTCAGAACATTGTTTATATAGAAGGTGGATTAATGGTTATACTATTCAGAGTGTGTGAGAGGTTCTTACGAGGTTTTTTGACATCGTAGTCTGGCAAATGTAATGTTGTCAAATCTACAAAGCAATCTCCCAATTGATAAAAAATATTTAAAAAAATCCCCAGCCAAAGTGATTGTCAATATTAAAATGAATACTTGAATGATTTGATGATTGGTCAATCTCGTCTTTTCAGTCTTTTGTGCAGATAAATCATCGTAATGGAAAACAGCAAAGAGCAATGGCACGTTCAAAAGAAGGTGACAGAGATGTAATATTCCTGCCACATGCTTGTATAATTCTCTCAACCCCATATGCTCTGCAGCCGTGCAGATCATTTGGAGCAGATACGACTGCAGCCGTGCAGATCATTTGGAGCAGATACGACTGCAGCCATGTGAGACGTGGGTTTGGACCGGTTCTGCTGTGGGACATGGACAGTTACTATAGGCTCGGGCTCAGATAAACCTTCATAAAGAACAACTGGTTTGGATAGAGGATCGGGGGGGAGGGGACTGGAAGGGGTTAATGGAGTGACCACAAAGTACTTGTACTGTGATAAGTGTCTTTGGAGCTGCTTGTGTTGATGGTTGTTTGGATGGGTGGGTGAAGTTGGGTAGGAAGGGTGGTATTGTGGGGGCGTGGTGGAGACATGTGTAATTAAGATTTGGGGTCCTGTTCTGGTGCCTCTCGTTTCATGCGGTGTTTATAGAGGAAGGCTGTAACAAACAGAAACCTGAGCTGTAGAGGGAGGAAATGTATCCCCTTTAATGTCTCATTGCTTTCTCAGGCCGTCTTGAGAAAATGGTTGTGTTTTTTCCACTCTTCGTTGCTTTCAGCAGCTGGTGTGAGGTCATTTATGTAAATGAAGCAAGAGCCATTTATATTCTCAAATGTTGGATAAGATGTCATATTTACAATATAATGTGAATTCTGAATGTTAAAATAAATAACTGTTATGTCATGCTTGGCACCCCCATTGACATGTATTGGTACAGCCCCACTTGATGTTTTTCCCAGTTCCCGACCTACAGCCAAACCAGTCGTCCACCAGCTGTGTGGAGCAGTGATTCCATTGCTCTCCATCATGCGTTTTATGAGATCCCCTCCCCTCACAAACATTTCCATTATTCAGGTTAGGTAATAAAAGGGAGAGTTAGTCACAGGGAAATGCAGAATGAGAGAGTATCCCTCGTCACCATCATCGTTATTCAAAACAACAGTCTATGTTAGCATCCCAATGGATTTGCTCTTGGAAACTCTGGGTACAGCAATGCCAGGATGGGTATGATGGTGTTGGTAGAGGATCGTTTTTATTTTACCCGCCAGAATCCCTCCTCAATTGTGTTTACTTGTCAGAGGAAGGGAAGGTTGGGATGCAGACCTGGGTTTACAGGCAAGATGTTTCCTATCCGCTTCCTATTGTTTGTCCTAGTTCTGTCTCCCTGCGCTCCACAGCGATGAGCGAGGGGAAGAGCTAGGAGAATGTGGACTTGTGGGGGTTTGGGAGACTGGGATGTTTTAACTTAGTTTTCTTTTTGCACCATGGCAGATAAACAGAGAAGTAAACTATCAAAATAAAGAAAGTCGCACACTCCGTGTCCGTGTATAAACTCCCAGCAATTTAATGGGTATTTACCATCGTTTTGGCATCACCGTGCCTTCCTCGGGGTCCTTCCTCACCATGAGGAAGGCACAGGGATGCTGAAATGTTGGTAAATACCCATTAAATTGCTGGGAGATTACACACGGAGTGTGCAACGTTCTTTATTTTGATAGTTTATAGTTTATTCGCCGTTAGTCAGCACCTCCACACAAACTATTATTCTGCGTGTGCGCCAGCTCATGTTCTTTATCAGATAAACAGAGCAGAACAAACAAACTATTTGGGTCAAGAGACAGCTTGGCCCCTGTGTTTTATAAGAAGTGAGCGAGCACATGAGTTAGTAGAGTCCATATTGAGCCATCTTTTTTAAATGGTAGAATGACCCATATGATCAAGATGACCCCATTTAAAGGATGCTTTTGGAGTGGTGCTGAAGGAAAGGAAGAAGCATTAACACTCACTTTTACAGTGTGTTAACTACAAGGAAATTACTGACTACCTACTCACAGCTATAGCAATTTATAGTTATTAGTTGTGAGGCTACCATTAGAGAACGCCGAATTTCCACTTCAACTTATTTTTTATTTTTTTTTACATCAGTTCAGATCTCTGGTTCCCACTTTGCACACAGAAAAATAAAATGTTACATTCATTTGCCATTTCCTTGATTGGCGAAGATCATACCCAAAGAGGAAGGGATGCTCCTGGCCCCTCTCCTTCCTCGCCTGCCCCCAGTGTTATTTGCCCAGGACGTCCTGTGTGGTGGCGGTGGTGTGCATCTGGCCCTTGTCTCCAGTTGCCCCCTGCCTTCCTGTTCTGTCGAGCAGACCTGCAGGTGTGACACCAAACATTTGTTTTACCATATCTTTACATTTGGCATGCATAACGCCCACACGGCTGCCACCTATAGGTCTCAAAATAGGTTACAGCACCACTGCTGTGAAAGCACAGTCGCAAAGACAAAGCATAGGAACATTTCTAAGGGTTCACCTTCAGGGTAGCACACGTGGCTCAAGTTCTAAAGTGAGAAAAAAAAAGGAGTTTGGTCTTTAACTTCCAAATGCTCAGAACCAGGCCCATCTGGAAAGGGAGATATTTTGGTTCTGTGAAGAAAAAGCTGCGATAAAGGATCACATTAATAAGGAGCAGATTTCCTCCTCGCCCTCCAAAGGCAGCGCACCGAAGGCCAGAGGCAGGCCAGTAAATCAATTGGGTTTAACTGAGAGGAATTTACTGGCCCAGACTGAACTTCCTGGAAAAACAGAGAGGTAGTAGAGATAGAGAAAGAAAGAGACAAATACCTTATGATACACATCCCCCTCTTAGTTCTACCCCTGGTTACTGTCCCATTGAGTTATTTTTGCTAGCATGTCACAGAACCTTTCTAATGTGCAGTCATTCATCCATAATACAGAGGGACGAGTCTCTAGATGCACATCTGCCTGCACGTGTTTAGGTCTATGTTTCTTCATGCATTGTGCATAATGACCTAACCACATACCCTGCAGGCTTTTTACATTTAGGGAGGTACATGAGGTAAATAAATGCCCAGATGGGACACCATTATTACTCCCCAAACAGGAAATGATGCCCAGAACTCATCCTGTAAATTTAAAGAAGATCAACAACAACAACAGAGAAAAGATATACCAACAGCTACCCAAATGGGTTCACCTCGAGCCTATCTCACTGACTGCAAATAAACTGGCCAGCTAGTTACATTAGAAGGGTTGTCTTAATCGAAAGCAGATGCTGCATGGTCGTAGTCTGTTATCGTAATTTGCTCTCAGTTTCATAGAACTGTGAAGTAAAAAACAATGTAAAGGCCTAGTGCAGTCAAAATTCAGTTTCTCCTGTGTTTTGTATCATATAATACAACAGCTGATGAAACTAACACTGTAAAAGTATGAACAAATGTGAGCTGGTTGAAAATACAATATACACAGGACCTTATAATCAGCAGATTTGAATGGGAGGGAGTTTTGGTGTTCCATGGTGACATGGGGTAAATTGGTTAATAGACGAATAACAAACAGCGTTCCAAACCTCTCGGCCAATAACAGCTAGTTTTCAGTTTTTCCCTTCCCACTCAGACCATTCCCAGACAGTCCTAGCAATTTTTTTATTTGAGAGATATATTTTTTTGCTAAAACGCAATTTTTGCCCATTTGAATGGAAATCTATTCCAGTAAGGTACTTAATTGTTACCAAGAAATGTGATATTGATGTAAAAACGGCTTCATTGGGCATTTAAAGCGAATGCCCATGGCATGAAATGTCTGGTGCTTGAACCATGTGTTATTGAAGAAGACACTGAATCAGATACTCAACCACGGGATACTGAAGGATTGGTGTATGAATGTACATGTTACACTAAATGTGGAAAATCTTTGTTTATTCCTTGGGTTGTCTTTAGTCTTTCTAAAAGTTTTGCATTGTACCGAAACCTATATATTAGGAATGATCATGCCTGTATTGGAGAAATACTTCAACTAAGGTATACTGTAACATCCAAATCTGTGTTACTGTAACCTATCAGGACCGCTGTGGGTCCTGTTGAGACCATGGTTCCGTTAGCCTTCGTGTTAGCCAAGGCAGAGGGGGTTTGACACCACACCCTGCCGCTGGAGAGGGGACTGCAGCTAACATCTGGGACTACAGTAGTACGCAATATGCATGGGATTCAGCCAAGGGAAAGGGGATAGTGGCTAGAGATGGAAAGTGTGAGTGCACACGCTTGTTGTGGGGGAGGGCATGTGAGGCCTCAATGAAGTCACTGTAGGTCTCTGTATGTGCCCATCTGTGTTTATGTGGATGTGTGATGGAAGTTTTTTTAGATGACCAGGCAATTTTTGCTGTCCACATCAGTTCAGCATTTCCTTTTGTTAGAGTACATTCTGCTTGGCTGTTTCCCTTAGTGAGAAAATACAGAACAAAACATTATTGGAATACTGTACTAGTGCTGCTCTACGGCCGATGATTAATTGGGTAATGATTGACAGACCGCAAAATTGAGGAAGTACGAGAGGCAGAGAGTGTTTTTGAATTTGCCACCGCCAGTGTAGTAAATCCAGATGTGCACAGTGCACAGACTACAGTGTGGTCATAAAACAGGCATGGCTTTTCTAGACTTGGATGATCATAAGGAGGAGGATTGATTTCGTAAACAAAAGTGAAGTGCCTATAGAAAAACCAAACGTCATTTGAGGACCATAGAAGCAGGTCAAGATAACATTATTACTCTCTTTTGGCCTTTTTATCTTTTGACATAAAGGTTGAATTAGTGGCCAGTTGATGAACTTAGACACAAGTGCTGTTGTCAGTTGTTAGTCATTGGTCAAAGTGTTTAGCTGGGTTTTTTTGCATTCTGATGGTCCACTAAAGATTTAAAAGGCTTGTGACCTCTTGGCCTTGTTGTGTATGTTGGAAGAACCCAGAGGAAAACAAACATGGATGAAAAGCTGAGTTTTGTGTCTGGTAGTGTCATGAGAAAATCAGCCGAGGACGATACACATCATCTAGAATAATTCACTAGAGGTTCCCACAATACTCTGGGCCGCTGAAAAGGACAGAGAAGTTGAGTGAAAGTGACAGCATGAAGGCAAAGAGCACGGAGAACAAAATCAGGGTTGAGGAAATTAGATTGACGTTGTTGTGGTGGAAATGATGGAAAAATAGATACGATGTGGGACAGACTGGTAGAGGACATTTTCGAGGAATATTGAAAGACTGCAATCTGCAGTGTCTAGCTCAAATTGGCGGTGGTCATGGTAGCTATATTATTGTGGTCACTGGCTGTCCATCCAGTGCGTTTGTGTAAGTACGCTAAGCTGTTCTTTGTCTGTGCTTGACGTCCGGCCTTGTGCGACGGTCACTTGTGTTTAGAAAGTACCATACACATTATGATGTTATTTATATATATTTATGATGAAGTCCACTTTTGTTCATAGAATTATGTACATTTACATGTGAAGTGTGACATCATGAGGAGGGTGATGTGTTGAGGTGTGACTGGTGTCTTGAGTTTATAACCCCTCTTTCTTGTACACAAACAACCTTGACACCTTACAGACTCATATCTCTTCACTGTCACGCGCCAAGGCCCTTTTCTAACTTTCCTCCCAATGACTTGGACGAGCATCATGATCATGGCATCATGTGTGAAGTGATTCAAGGGGTAGTATAACAATAGAATTGTGGGGTCCAGGGCAGCACAGGGTGACTCACAGAGACCTTCAGACTATAGGGAACTTCCTGTTGTAATGCCACCACCCTATTGTAGTAGGAGAGGTGATTTCACTACAGGGTATGACAGGAAGAGCAAAGGAAGGGGTAGTTCTGAACAAACAAGCTTCTGATGATGATTCATACTACAACACCAGAACAATCAACATTCCTGTGAATGTTTCAATGGTCATGGTTATCAGGATGTCTAGAAAGTCATAACACAAATTGTGTAATTGTGAAATTCTCAAATGATGTAGTCATTTATCGTTTCAATATTCAAGACCTGTATGTCAGGATGTTACAGTATTTATTGAGGATAATTATGGTAAATATTAATCTACAGCTGAGGATTCGGTTATAATGATGGGGTTATAGGATTAGTGGATTGTTCTTTTATACCAACTAAACTGTACTAAACAGCTTGTCTCCAGCATGGAGGTACATTCACTATGAAAGCTCACTGTACACGCATGTGGTCTCTAGAATAATACCACTTGAGTCTATGGTAATTACATATCCAGAATCCTGAACTGTTGCTGGAGCCATCTCTGCGATGGTCTCACAATAATGCTAATGGTGTGGTCTGTCGACCGTGTTCTTGCTGTGTGCGTTTACAATCAAGCCTGTGTTTTCTGGTTATGGTTTGTGGAAAGCCTCTTTTTTTTTATAACAAGAAGCGTATGTGTCTCCGCACACATTATGATCCCCAGGACATTACGGCACATATAATTACTGCTCTGTATGGTCATGTCCCTCCAAAACCTCAGCCAGGGCCTCCATTTTAGGTTTTCCACCATTTCATATAGTTAAGCTTGCATAAAAAATACTATTAAGACCCAAACTATGCTTTTTAATCTGAGGTGAGTGTTTTGGGGTGTACTGTACATGTACATATGTATGTGTTTTTATTCTGGCTAGAGTACTCCGGAGTGTTTGTGTTTGTGAGGACCCCTACACTTTCCCTGACCGACGAAACCACAGTCACTCTGCCTGTGGTTATGGTCTGGAGTGTGCCGGCCCTAGAGGTAGTTTACACTGTGTGGCTAGCTGGTTGCAGACGAGAACACACAAGCCCTCACTGTGGAGCGACGCAACTTGGAGAGAGAGGCCTCAACTTGGCCAAACGCCCAACACAACAAGAGAGAATGTGTTCCCAGAGTGTCAGTACAACACGTTTCAGTTGGCCAGGCATTCATACCGACCTCATCATATGGATATATTAGGTCTGAATGACCATGCATGAACTAGCTTCAAGTATTACCTTAACAACACCATAAGGCACATATTCCATGGCTGACTGTTCGGCCATGTGTAGAGCTCATGTTGATGTTCTCATAAGGCCCAAAACAACAGCATTACCATGGTACCCTTATCAACCCTACCTCCGTTATCTATTTCAGTCTGTTCAGTGTCACCCTATTGACAGTGCCTATGACATAAGCTTCCTACACCAGAACCACATGACCAACATCACAGGGATAGAGTCTAACACATACACCCCAACTCTGGTTTATCAGACTGCTAGAGCTGCTCTCTAGGAGTAGAGGAAAAGGTGTGACCTCATGTAGACCTCCTGACCCAATCATCTGGTATTTGGGGGCCCCTCGACCTCCAGGTCTGGGGCCCGTCAACCTTTTTCTTTTTGGGGGGTTGGGCCCCCCTGGATGTTGGGGACCCCCACACACCATATGTTAGCAAAATATGTACCCTGCATGCCCGTTCGGTAATCTGTCCCTGCTCACACACAGGCCCTGGACCACAAAAGAATAGGGTGCGTGTTCCTCATTTCCCCCAGATAGCATATGATAGCAACATGTGTAGAATTGCTGTAAATTAGCTGTAAATTAGCTGCAAAATGTTCTCTCAGACTCATGACAAAATGTTTAGAATAGTATTATAAAACTGCACATTTTTCTCTCTGAACCGTGGCTCATTTCCCCTGGAGGACGGTGGCCCGGGGCCCCAAATGCGGTAGTCCGGCCCTGTGTGTTAGGCAGAAGAAGAGAAGAGGTGTGAGGTAATAGAGTTGACATACAGACATACTGAAGGTTATTTTTATTTTTCCATAGCAACTACCCTGATTTAATGAAGTGTTAGAGAAGTATTTTATGACTCAAACCGTAGCATAGATTGGCAGACACCATTAAGCGTACAGCATGTCACTGTATTGAAGAGGCTGTTGCTGAGAAGGGTTGTGTTGAATCGAGTTCAAAATCTTGACCGCATCAAACAGATTCCCTGAGGTTCAATAACATTTTTAAAGAAACAGACATCCAAAAGTGATATATCAAAAGTTAAAAACAGGTCAAGTTCAATAAATTACTTTTCGTCTTTTATTTTTTGACATAAAAGTTGAACTAGTGGCCAGTTGATAAACTTTGACCAGGGATGGGCAACTTTGATTGGGGTGGGGGCCACCAAAAATCTGAACTCAATGTGAGAGGTCGCAGTGGCTCGCGGTTCTGCGTACCCACATCCATACTCACACGTGCAGTCAGAGCCAGCCCTAGCCTTTTGGGGAGCCCTAAGTGACATTTTGTTGGGGCCCTAAGGGACATTTTGTTGGGGCCCTAAGTGACATTTTTTTGCCTTAGGGTGGAGACAAATGTTTGCAGTTTTTAATATAATATCTGAGTGAGAGTGACTAATACCATCAATGGGGGCTCCCCGGGTCTGTAATTCGACCATGATTACTACTAGTTTAGATAACTGGCTAGACTAATTTACCAATCTAATAGTTTTTAGATGACATGGGCTAAATGAGTGACTGTCAGTGACTGACTGGCATCAAATGATGCGCGCCGAAATCGAAACGTGGTGATTTCTACGATTCTACTCATTCTCAACAGTAAGTTGAGACCCCGACTGAGTTTAAAATATATAATTTTTTAGGTTGGTCCATGGGCCTACAAAAACGGGCCTCTAGTTGCCCATCCCTGACTTAGACACGAGTGCTTTTGTCAGTTGTTAATCATTGGTCATCAAAGTGTTTAGCTGGGGTTGTTTTTGTTTTCTGATGATCCACTAAAGATTTCAAAGGCTTGTGACCTCTCGGCCTTGTTGTGTATGTGTAAAAGCTGAGTGTAGGGCCTCCCGGGTGGTACAGTGGTTAAGGGCGCTGGGTTCGCGCCCAGACTCTGTCGTAACCGGCCGCGACCGGGAGGTCCGTGGGGCGACCCACAATTGGCCTAGCGTCGTCCGGGTTAGGGAGGGTTTGGCGGGTAGGGAAATCTTTGTTTCAATGCGCACCAGCGACTCCTGTGGCGGGCCGGGCGCAGTGCGCGCTAACCAAGGTTGCCAGGTGCACGGTGTCCGACGCATTGGTGCGGCTGGCTTCCGGGTTGGATGGCGCTGTGTTAAGAAGCAGTGCGGCTTGGTTGGGTTGTGTATCGGAGGACGCATGACTTTCAACCTTCGTCTCTCCCGAGCCCGTACGGGAGTTGTAGCGATGAGACAAGATAGTAGCTACTAAACAATTGGATACCACGAAATTGGGGAGAAAAATGGGTAAAATAAATAAAAAAGAAGTAAATAAATAAATAAAATAAATAAAAATAAATAAAATAAAAAAGAAGCTGAGTGTTATGTCTGGTAGTGTCATGAGAAGATCAGCTGAGGACGATACACATCATCTAGAATACTTCACTCAAGTAGAGGTTCCCACAATAATCTGATCCCAAAGCAAGACAGAAGTTGAGTTAAAGAGCCAACATGAATAAAATAAGAAAAGAGCATGAAGTACAACATTATGATTGAGGAAATTAGACATAGGGATGACATACAATTGACATAGGGACCATTTTATTTGTTTTTCCATAGCAACTACCCTGATTTAACAAAGTATTAGAGAGATGTTCTATGACTCAAACTCTAGCATAGATTGGCGGACACCATTAAGCATATGTCACTGAATTGAAGAGGCTGTGTTGAATTGCATCCAAAATGTTTACGTCTGTGCTTTTCCGAGAACATTCAGTAAAACGAAAGCATCAAACAGATCTGCTGAGATACAATAACACATTTAACTTGTCTGCAAACGGAAGACAAAAGAAGCAGACACCCAAAAGTTAAAGGTGTCTTTTTTTCTCTCAGGTCAAAGGTCAAAGTTCAAGAACTCATAGTTCATTCGCATGAATCCTACAGAAGACAGCACACCCTGCAGCCCCAAGCTCACTCAGCAAAATACAGCCTTCCGAGAAGTAACTCTCCAAAAGACAAACCCCTCCTCATCCCGTTGTCACGCAAATCCTACGACAGCCATCAACAGCATATGAGCTGCCAAGACTTCCACTCAGAATGTTCCAGTGTGTGGGGGATGAGACTTGTGGTCCGGTACCACCCTTAATGTACAAAGCCTCACTGTAAACACCCGCAAAATGTGTCATGTTCAAGAAACAATAAAAGATGTTATGGATAAATCTGAGAAATTTACCAAATCAACAGTTACACACCACATATATTTCTGATTTGCAAAAAAACATTAATGTTTCTGAAAGTATGAATTTGAAAGATTGGGTGTGGGGTGGTGTGTAGTTGTTCCATCAAGTTCCTATTCTCCCAAAGGGTTGCTGATGGTGCCTACTCCCTTTGCCCCCACACCCATCCATCCAACATGTGGCATTACAGCGTCTAAGGGAGTGTGTGCCAGCCTAGCTGTGGTCGAAGGAGCCAAATCTCTCATGCGCACCATGAAGAAATCCCAGATGCAAAGGATTATGGGTTTTAAATCCAGTTTACAGTAACTGTGTTTTAATGGAGGGTAGAGGGGCTGGGGGCTAATGCTGCAGAGTCTGGGCTATAGGCTGTGGTTAGAGTGACACATCAAGCTCTCCATTTTATTCACTCCAGCTGGCAATCCTTGTCAAATTGAGAGCACTTTTATGGATTTGTTATTCTTAAAGTTCATATGTAAATTGATGACACAAAGTCTAAAGCTTGAAATGGTTATATTTTTCCTAAAAAAGCTCTTGATATCACTAATCAGGGGAATTGATCATCAGAAGCGCTCAGCCAGTTATATCGCGTTGACAAGTTTTGGTTGTTACATTACCTAAGTGATATGCATTGAAAATCATATACTGTACCTGTATGATTTAGCTGATGCTTTTTTAAATCATATTTTCTGAATAATGTTCAACTACAATCTATCATGAAAACAGTGCAGCTGGTGACATTGACCTTTGATTGGTTGTTGTTACCTTATAAGTATCATAGAATCATATATAGGAGTTGGCTGTTGAATGGATATTGCCCTCATTACAAAGTGTTGACGCTTAACCCATCGTTTTTGCACAGTGCACACGTGGCGAATGCAATACTGAAGTGAGTAAACTGTTTTCCTGTGTTATTTTTCTCTCTTTGGCTTCAATAATTTGGAACATTTGGACATTTAGAAATGATATTCATATTATTGATCATGTAACACTGTTATAGCATTTTACACTGCCAGGAGATTCCCAGGAGAAACTTTGAGAAATTACTATGAACTTGAGACTTCATATTGTGTAGCTTAGTGTCTTAGTCTGGTTTAGATATTGCACCCCTCTACATGAAAATCAAGTTGTCCTTGGCATCCCTCTCTCTCTCTCTCTCTCTCTCTCTCTCTTTCTCTCTCTCTCTCTCTCTCTCTCTCTCTCTCTCTCTCTCTCTCTCTCTCTCTCTCTCTCTCTCTCTCTCCCTCTGTCTTTCTCTCTCTCTCTCTCTCTCTCTCTTTCTCTCTCTCTCTCTCTCTCTCTCTCTCTCTCTCTCTCTTTCTCTCTCTCTCTGTCTCTTTTCTCCTTTTCTATTTTCTCTTTCTCTCTCTCGTTCTGTCATCAATCCACACCAATGTGTTTTTCTCTCAATTTTATTTTCCTTTACAACGCTCCGTTCCAAAGAGTGACTAATATTTTCTACCTCAATTAACAGTTCAACCCCAAAGAGAGAGAGAGAGGAGTAGAGGGGAGGGAAACAGGCAAGCAGCATTTAAATAGTGCCATGTGCAGTGTCTAGAATTTCACCATTTACTGACAGAATGAAAAAAAGTCTCTACTCTTATTTAAGAAGCTTGTTATCCAATATTGACCGTTAAGACCCCATGCCACTCAAGACTGGATTGTCTTGGAAGACAAGAAGCTTTAGGATACTCAGTAAATGTGAATGAATCGCTATAGCATGCATATTGCATGGTTCAAATGAAATAATAAAGATGAAATAATAATAATAATAATAATAAAGGACGAGCATGGAGTTTCAGTAAATATATGTGAGTAGCCTCCAGAGCTGTCATTAAATGAAAACTGAATGCAATGGTTTCAGATGTGTGAAACCAAATCAAATGTTTTTCCTTAGTCTCATTTCTGAGTCTTTTGCAAGACTGAAATTGAATGGTAACAACATGCATAAGAGTGTCTCGGTTTTGCAAGATTAATGTGACACGAGTACATCTGTTTTCATTTGGGCCTTGTTTTCATTGAAATCCCTGTGCAGTTCTAGAAAGAGCATTGTGGGGCCCTTTTAAACATTAGGGCATTCTCCAGTTGGTACGATCTGCACACGCCTGGGCCACTTGTTCAGTTCTGGGGCGCTTGACATTGTGAGGCAAGACAAGTCCAATGAATTAGCGAATATACTCAGATACTATGAATTGTTTCTCTGTACTCGTTTCAACGTGTGGGACTCATTTTGTGCATAGAACGTTTTAAGAACATGAAAAACAAATGAGCTATCGATGAAAGTATTAGAAAGTGTGTGTGTGTGTGTGTGTGTGTGTGTGTGTGTGTGTGTGTGTGTGTGTGTGTGTGTGTGTGTGTGTGTGTGCACGTGTGTGTGTTGGGCTGCATGAAAGTCCAGTTGAGATGGTCTGCTTTGCTCATTGAAACTAACCCAAAAGCCTTCTAGTGCAGGCAGCAGCGTTAGAGGTCCAGAACCATCTCTGTACCATTCAAGGCACATACTGTAGAGAGGTACAGTAGCTCTGGTCCAGAATACACCCTGGACCAGAGCTAAAATATATGTAGAGCCAAATCTGGTGCCCATCTGCACTTATCACTTGTAACATCATAAATATATTTTGTCATCTGTGTGTGTTTTTATTTTATGTTGGTTGCATAAAGCAACACAGAAGAAGAATCTTGATTTTTATAAAGATTATAGAAAAAAGATGATAAGTTAAAAGATAATAAACTGTAGGTTGAGATTAATAAGAGTGTACTCTCAGCAGCAAAGGCTTGGGCAGGATTCTATAATCAACCCACATGTATGGGTGGAGTAGAGAATAAAAGCCTACTTTTGGTGGAGAGAGGACCTGAACCCCTTGATCTCCCTGAGCAGGGGTATGCTACCTACGTACCAGTTGAATCTACCGACCTACCGTTCAATTTAAAGGTAACCCAAACATGTAATGTGAACTGCCGCTGAAATTCATTTCAAGGCAGAGCTTTCTCTCTTCAGGTCTGCACCCATTAAACCTACACTCTCTTTCTCAGCACTTAAGAATTCCCATGCGGTTTCAATACTTTGTCTAATGAAGCTCAATTAAAAATAAAAAAGCAAGTGAAAAATATTTACTCCAGTCCAATGAAGTGGCTGCTAAAGTCGATTGCTCCTCTTAATAAAAACCATATGCCTTTTCTTATAAAATCCTGTTTTTGTGGTGCAGCTTTTTAAGGCGTTAGAGTGTGTGCCAGAATGTGTATTATCTCCTGACACAGAGAACAGGAGGGTTGTGAGGGGTGATATATCAAAAGCAGCAGATCGTGAATGTACTTGATTTATGTTACAGGGAGCATTGTGCCAAATCAACTCATAACTACAGCTGTAGATTTAGGTTTAGTGTGACTGCTGGGCTGTGGCTGCAGTTTGTTTGTTACTCTGATTAGGAAAATGCTTAGGCTGAAGCCCCTAAAAGGGATCCTAACATGGCATTATTGAAAAACCACAACCTTACGTTGTAAGGGGAGGAGGAAACCTTGTGATGGGCTAGACCTAGACTTAGTTAAGTGCCTTGTTGTTCCTCTCTTTGCTTGACTGAAATAAATGCTGAATATCTCCTTTGGAATAGTCATATAAATAGTTTAATACCCCAAGCTCTTTAATTCATCCTCGTTGGTGACCTGAGAAGCAGCACACTAACTTTGTCAGGGGGACTTATTAGAAAAACAGAAGGGAATAAATAGCCTTGACCAATATTATGTCAACATGAGTCCATCCTCCAAAGACTGTCCCTTTCCCACGATGAGGGGAATGGCCCTTCAGTCGACCCATGCTATAGTGTTGCTGAACTTACCAAAATGTCCATGGGAGTTTTGGGGGAAAAAGACCACTTTCTCTGCCGCTCCCTGAGAGCCTGCTCTGGTCCTCATCACTGGGCGTTCCCCTGGGTCTGCGTTTTGATTGGATCCAGATGGTGTGAGTGTGGAAGGGGACATGGCGGAAGAGTGTGGAGTTTTCTCTCCTGCTCTGATTGATAATAGCTAGGATGGTAGCTGGAGTCGCATTCCTCCCCCCAATCCATTTCTGTCTCGCTCGCTCGCTATTTCTCGCTCTCTCAGATTCAGTGGTGGAAAAAAGTACCCAATTGTCACACTTGAGAGTAAGAGTAAAGATACCTTCATAGAAAATGACTATAGAAAAAGTGAAAGTCACCCAGTAAAATACTACTTGAGTAAAAGTCTAAATATTTTTGATTTTAAATATGCTTAAGTATCAATTTTTTTTTTAACGGATAGCCAGGGCACCCTCCAACACTCAGACATAATTTATAAACGTAGCATTTGTGTTTAGTGAGTCCGCCAGATCAGAGGCAGTAGGGATGACCAGGGATCTTGATAAGTGTGTGAATTGGACCATTTTCCTGTCCTGCAAAGCATTCAAAATGTAAGTAGTTTTGGGTGTCAAGGAAAATGTACGGAGAAAAGTACATACTTTTCTTTAGGAAGGTAGTGAAGTAAAAGTAAAAGTTGTCAAAAATATAAATAGTATAGTACAGATACCTCAAAAAACGACTTAAGTAGGACCTTAAAGTATTTTTACTTTACACCACCGTTCAGATTCCTCTGTTCTAAGTTGCCATATGGGGAGAGTAGGGAGCGCCACGGGGAGGGTTTGGGTAAACGGCTCAATGCTGGCCCGCTGCCTTACCTCTGCTTAGTGTTTAATGAACTCTTTTACAAGGGGTGATACTGCTTTAAACTACAGGAAGGTTTCAGATAAATGTTCATATTCTTTACATTGTGAAGTGTTTGATATCTTTGTAACTCAGATGGCGGGCTAAAAGCAGTGCCAAACAAAAAACTGACAAGTATCAGTTTAACATAGACAGTATGATTTGATGTGCTGTTTAATGAGAATAGAAAAAAGATAGGTATTTGATTATCCCCTTTCCTGCTCATAACCTGATCCTTAATAACTAACCCTCTCCTCAAATGTTGGTCCTCATGCTTTCAATTTGTAGCCTATTATCACTGCCATTGCTCTCATGGATAGGCATTATAAATATCCTCCACAACCTTTTCCCTCCCTTTCTCTCCTCAGGACCATGCAGTCACTGCAGACCTGTACCGTCCGGCTGGTTCTGAGCGTTCTGATTGGCCAGTCCTGGTCTCTGAACCCCAGGGACCCCAACGTGTGTAGCGTATGGGAGAGGTAAGTCAGTGTAGCTCATCTCATTTCATTGTACCTGAATAGAAGAGAGCACATTTTAATGTGTGAGAAAGAAATAGAAGTAGCAGCAGGTTTTATTGTAGCTAACTTATTGTTTGTTGTTGCACTTATCATTGAAGATGTAACACTTGGCTCAAAATATGAACTTCACGTTGTCTCAACTCTAGACCACGATGGGTTCGTTCTGTCAGTGTATTATCATGTCTGAGTCCATTTTGTCCTTTCATACAGCTTCCCAACCTCAGTGAAGGAGTCGTATGCCCACCCTTATGACCAGGTGACAGAGGAACCTTGCTCTGAGCCACGCACCTCCTACAGATGCACCCATCACAGGTAACACAGCCTGCCGACTCACTTCCTGTTTACTTCCTGGTTGTGTCCATAAGGTCAGAGGGTAACAGGAAGTATTCTCTATTTGACTTTGTGTTGGCCAGGATCACCTATAAGACAGCATACAGACAGGCGGTGAAGATGGACTACCGCCGGAGGTACCAGTGTTGCCCTGGCTACTACGAGAGCAGAGACAACTGTGTCCGTAAGTTTAACGTCATGGCTTTTCTTTATTAGCATATCAAAACAAACGTAGAAGATTCACTTGGATTCATCAGTAGCATTTCAATGAATTACATTTCTACATATTTTACCATCGATTTCTAGAATTCATCCAATTTTGTTCTTGGTTGCTGAGTTGGTTACATTCTGGAGAGTTGACATGCATGCGTTACATAATATATATAATATCTCCACCAACCTTCTAGTCTACTTAAGAGTGTGTTTGTGTGTGTTTTTCATCACTAGCCCGCTGTACTAAGGAGTGTGTCCATGGGAGATGTGTTGCTCCAGACCGCTGCCAGTGTGAGGGAGGCTGGCGTGGCGACGACTGTTCCAGTGGTGCGTTACATCAACATACACACACACACACACACACACACACACACACACACACACACACACACACACACACACACACACACACACACACACACACACACACACACACACACACACTCTGCAGGAAATGACAAGTGACCATTATTCAAAAACTGATCCTCACACACAACACTCAATCACACATAGGGCTTTCCAATGGAAACAGCAAGGGACCAAATAAACAATTATGCATCATTGAAGTAAGCCACAGTCCAGAAAACAGTTTATTAGACCAGGAGGACACTATGTCTATCCCCTTCCTGGCACTTGACATTTTATGCTACATCAAGTATGTAACATCCCCAAAGCTCCCCAACCCATGCTTAGACCCAGGGCCCGGGATGGAAATCCATATTTTCCGTATTTTGCAAGTATACACTTTTGGAATCATATGCTAAAAAATGTATAGTTTGCATATGAATTCAAATAGCTCCATCTCAGCACAGGATTAATGTTTGACATTTTATTTATCCCAGAAACTCCTAGTTAATCAATGCCAGTGTTATTCTGAACTCAACCAGGTCCCTAGTACAGTGCTGAATGGAGGGCTTAACATAAGCTGGTGGAGTATGATGCCTTCAGAGGGGATGATGGGAAGGGGAAATGGAAAATGTTACCCCTTTCCCACTTTGTCTCTCTCTCCTTCTCTCTCTGGGCAAACGAGTGCTGGCCTCGGGCCCCATACTGCTGAGTCCTATAATAAAGCCCACTGGCAGAATGAGAGCTGACACTTTCTGGAATAGATACCTGTGTTTTGAGCTAGCTGTGGGAAATGAGAGAGAGAGGCTGAGGTTTAGCACTGAGAGCTGAGAGAAAGACCGAGGAAGAGGGAGAGAGAGAGAAGGACCAAGAGAGAGGGGGAGAAGGGGGGCCAGAGGCAGCGAGAGAGAGAAGTGGACAGAGAGAATGAGAGAGGAAGAAAGAGAGAAATAAATACATGTATGTTAATAAGAGACTGTTGGGGAAGAGAGATTGTGATGGAATAATTCATATTGGGTGAGGTTGGGGGGGTTGGGTACAGAAAAGAAGACTGGTTGAGTTTTGATACTTAAGAATAGAGTGATATACTCTAGAAGGGTGTGTGAGAAAGAAGGGTATGGGGGAGAGAAGGATGTGGTTCAGTTAGATATGTGGGAGATAATGCTGTGGTTGGATGTAGACGAGATCTCCACCACCACTCGGACAATACACTTGGGGAAAGAGAGGAATTTTCCCACCATATCTTAATGCATTCCATTTACAGTACAATGGAGACTTGCCGTTTTTTAAAGAGCGCATCAATTGAAAAAATGTAACTTTTGAACCCTGATCAGATGTAAACAAACATATGGACAATTTATGTGAGAACAGGTCTGGGTTCTGTTATAAATTGGGTAAGTGCAGAGGCTTGGGCACAGCCAGCTGGTCCTAGCACAGCTCTTCAAAGCCTAGGTGTCCAATCCATCACGTTCACTCGCCCACACTCATGGCTAGCCTTGTCAGGCCTGGACGATGATAGCAGATAGTAGAAGGCTTAGTACCCTGCAGGTCCTTCACTAAATCTCCATTGGCGTCCTGGAGAACGCCTGTGTAAACATTATTGCTGCTCCAGCTGAGCTTCCCATAACTCAATGTGACACACGCTCCAACTGCAGTCTCTCAGCATCTCTCGCATGCCCACACAGGGAATGAGTAAACGTTTGATTCATTTAAACAAAGAAAAGAGAAAAAGGTCCTGTTCGGAGTTAGATTAATAAACATTTCTAAGCTATGTGGTAGTTTTTGCTCCAAACCCTAATTTGGCCATTCTGTACCCTCCATGTAATATGTCAAATAAGTTCTGCTTGAAACTGTGACACAGTACATACTGTATGTGACTGAAGGAAAGAGAGGTGGGTGGAAGACCTCATTATAAACTACATAGAAAAGGAACAGTTGCGGTAGAAAATGCGTGTGCTTCAGCTGTCTAGAAGTATTTTTCTCATCGTGGAAGAACTAGTAGTTTTTACTGCAGTAGTAGTTGTGACTGAAGCAAGCACAACTAGAGTCCATATAGAACAGTAGGATTTGTTTGTGATCATTCACACTGTATGTCATTCCCCACAAACCTCAATGAGACAAGTATAAATCCATCATTGAATGGTTGTCATCATGATAGTTAGTGAGATCATCACTTGTGTGCAAAGCATCAGTTACGTCACCTGTATTGGGATATCTTTTTTTCCTTTGACTAGGGTTTGTGCCCCAGTCAGTCTGCGTTATTGATGAGACATTGGAGGAGTCAGTGTGTGTCCATGTGGGATCCTGGTTCGCATGGAATCCGGAATGATCCCCCTGACGCTCCTTAACTCTGTTTGAAATCCAAACCCTGTGCGAATCACCGGTTGGCGGTAACTGCCAGAGCCATCCCGAAAGGCCGCTGTAAAATTCCCAATTTTAACCTCATCCATTTTGTTGGCTCCATGCAAATCGCCCTGTCAATCGTAAATCACAAGTCAGTAACATTGGATTCTGGAGCTATTAGGGCTAGAGTTGGACATAGACTATGTCTCTTTTTGTTGGAAATTCATGACTATACACGGATAGATGTATTGTCCCTGGGGGAGTGATCTTTACCATTGTCTTCTACTAAGGTTATTGTGCTGTTGTTGTTGTTGTTGTTGGGTTGAAACATGACGGTCCCAGTGACATCACGTATAGTATACGGTGTAACACCATACAACTACATCAGGTTAAGTTAATAGAAAGAAAACCCTTTCAGAGATATCAGATGGAAAACGTTGTACACTGGTCCACTAGTCCACTGGTTTATGCACATATTTATATGATTACATATATTTTGTTGTATGGGGTTTATTTTTTTATGTGTCTGTAATCATCTGTCTGTGTGCGTCTTCCAGCCTGCGATGACAAACACTGGGGTCCAGGTTGTGGTCAGCTGTGTAAGTGTGCGAACGGTGGCCTGTGCAATCCTGTGACCGGTACCTGCCAGTGTCCTCCAGGCTACATTGGGCACCGCTGCGAGGACCCCTGCCCACCAGTCACCTTTGGCAAGGGCTGTCTTCAGAAGTGCCAGTGTGGAACTGGGGGTTCCTGCAATAAAGTGACCGGAGAGTGCCTGTGTCGAGAAAATTTCACTGGTACATTGTGAGTAGTAGAAGTAACACTCTCTCAAATAGGCCTACAGCTATATGTATCAATATAAAGTAAATAGTATGTTAAGGTTGGAAAGACAAAATGGAGAGGCAGTACACTAATTGTTCTACCATATCCTATGGCCTTATTCCATCCTACCAATGCAGCAAAAGAGCCCCTCTTGAAACACTAGGTTAGAGCATGAGTCATTAGTTACACCCTGTGTTTTAGATGCCTCTGAGGATGAGTAGAGAACCACTAGGAATTAGTGGAAAGTCTTTATATGAGGCAACTGCCAATGTCAGAAAACAGCACAGCACTCTAATAGCCCAAGGGCCAACCACAAAGCATATGTTGATCCATGACCCAGGAAACAAACGGCAAAATGTCAACAACTAGGTAGATAATGATATGAATATGAATACTGTGTGGTTCAAAACTTGTAAAAGTTGCATGTTAATTTGTTATTTTTAGTACAAGTTACGTCTTTAGCATCAGAATCATAGCGCATCTTGGATAATATCCCTAGCATCCCGACATTGCTATGTTTCACATTGGTTACTTTTATTGCACACTGGCCCACAGAACTATTTGTGCGTTCGGTGTTTGTCCACGCATAAGCTCAAGCAACACGTTACCGGTCCTTCACTGATCCAGATGAACCCGTACAGGATGTTTTGTCAGCTTTATTTAGCCATCATTGCCTTTGCGTTCTAGCCAAACTAAAGACAGCACAACATTTGCTAGCTAACACAGATATGAAAACATTCCAAGGTCCCGACAACTACATAATGCGCTGTTCGGGCATCTGAGAGAGAATCTATTTAGGACCTTTCAACAGCTTCTTATCTCGAAATAGTCCATGATTTCTCCGGTCCGGTACATAAGTTGCTTTCTGCAAGCATGGACAACGGAAAGTGTGTTACAAATGTAACCGAGGTGAAACATGCCAACCTTATTATGTTGCTAGGGGAAATTACCCAAAATGCTATCTTTGATTCATAATATTTAAGCAATGCGCAACTTTTACAAGTTTTGAACCACACAGTGTTCATACAATTATCTACATAATGATGTTGAAACCTTGCAATTTTGTTTCCTGGGTCATGGAAGGCCTTTTCTGAAGCCTTTTTTGGTGGGTGGCCCTTTGACTATAAGCACCAGTAGGCAATGTACCACTAGTAGGCAATGTGCCACTATTGATGAATTCTACTGTGTACAGTTGAGTATTTGTTGCAAGTGCAATCATTTTATTTGTCCTTAAACAACTTTTCCTGTATGTTTATGCACTGAATAACAAAGAGATTCCACTAAATTGAAAAAGATAGGAACTCGTGAACTTGTACCCTACATTTCAATCTCTACACAATCTGAGTCGAGCTGCCACTCAGAGTTCTTTCCTCCATGTTCCTCAGCTGTGAGAAGGCATGCCCAAAGATTCGATGCCCGCCGCGATGCTCGTGCCAGAACGGGGGCATTTGCCAAGGGAAAGGAATCTGTGCGTGCCCCCCTGGGTGGACGGTACGTTTCCTGAATCTTACACTGACTCAAACACAGCATCAGGGGGTCAACATGGGAAATCTTTGTATTTTGAGGTTATCAATCCCCAATTGTGTTTTATTGTCGTCGTACCATGTACGCTTTCTTTCTCTCTCTCTCTCTCCACTTTTTTTCTCTCTCTATTTCTCTCTATCTATCTCTCTCCCTCAGGGTGAGGTGTGTACAGAGCGCTGTGCAGAGGGCAGGTTTGGTCCTAACTGTGCCCAAGAGTGTGTATGTCACAACCGGGGCCACTGCAACCCTGAGACAGGCCAGTGCGATTGTGCTGAAGGCTTCACTGGAAACAGGTGTGTGTTTGTCAAACTACCTGCAGTGGAGACAGATACTGTACATGTGCCATATACTCAACCTGCACCCATGGTTGGGTAGAAGTTGTTTATATCATACAGTTCATGTATCTTTCATACAGGATATTAAATAGGATACATAAAGTTGAAGTCAGACGTTTACATACACCTTAGCCAAATACATTTAAACTCAGTTTTTCACAATTCCTGACATTTATTCCAAGTAACAATTGCCTGTCTTAGGTCAGGTAGGATCACCACTTTATTTAAAAAATGTGAAATGTCAGAATAATAGTAGAGAGAATGATTTATTTCAGCTTTTATTTATTTCATCACATTCCCAGTGGGTCAGAAGTTAACATACACTCATTTAGTATTTGGTAGCATTGCCTTTAAATAGTTTAACTTGGGTCAAAAATGTTTCCATTTCCAAAATGTTTCCACAAGCTTCCCACAATAAGTTGGGTGAATTTTGACCCATTCCTCCTGGCAGAGCTGGTGTAACTGAGTCAGGTTTGTAGGCCTCCTTGCTGGCACATGCTTTTTCAGTTCTGCCCACAAATGTTCTATAGGATTGAGGTCAGGGCTTTGTGATGGCCACTCCAATACCTTGACTTTGTTGTCCTTAAGCCATTTTGCCACAACTTTGGAAGTATGCTTGGGGTCATTGTCCATTTGGAAGACCCATTTGTGACCAAGCTTTAACTTCCTGACGGATGTCTTGATGTTGCTTCAATATATCCCCATAATTTTCCCATAATGATGCCATCTATTTTGTTAAGTGCACCAGTCCCTCCTGCAGCAAAGCACCCCCACAATATGATGCTGCCACCCCCGTGCTTCACGTTTGGGAAGCACAGCCTCCCTCACACTGCTCTCGGCTTGCAAGCCTCCCCTTTTTCCTTCAAACATAATGGTCATTATGGCCAAACAGTTCTATTTTTGTTTCATCAGACCAGAGGACATTTCTCCAAAAAGTACGATCTTTGTCCCCATGTGCAGTTGCAAACCGTAGTCTGGCTTTTTTATGGCGGTTTTGGAACAGTGGCTTCTTCCTTGCTGAGCAGCCTTTCAGGTTTTTTCGATATAGGACTCGTTTTAATGTGGATATAGATAGATACTTTTGTCCTTTCCTGTTGTTCTGTGATTTGCACTTTTTGCACCAAAGTACATCTCATCTCTATTGTACTATTGTTTGTACAGATGAATGTGGTACCTTCAGGTGTTTGGAAATTGCTCCCAAGGATGAACCAGATGTGTGGAGGTCTACAATGTTTTTTCTTAGGTCTTGGCTGATTTATTTTGATTTCCCTTTGATATCAAGCAAAGAGGCACTGAGTTTGAAAGTAGGCCTTGAAATACATCCACAGGTACACCTCCAATTGACTCAAATGATGTCAATTAGCCTATCAGAAGCTTCTAAAGCCATGACATCATTTTCTGGAATTTTCCAAGCTGTTTAAAGGCACAGTCAACTTAGTGTATGTGAACTTCTAACCCACTGGAATTGTGTTTCAGTGAATTATAAGTGAAATAGCCAGTCTGTAAACAATTGTTGGAAAAATTACTTGTGAAATGCACAAAGTAGATGTCCTAACTGACTTGCCAAAACTATAGTTTGTTAACAAGAAATTTGTGGAATGGTTGAAAAACGAGTTTTAATGACTCCAACCTAAGTGTTTGAAAACCTCCGACTTCAAGAATAGTTTCTGATTCAGAGATATGTTATTCCACTTTGGTTGTGGAGCATGTCCTGATTTGTGTGTATGTGTTGTATCTCCACAGGTGCAGCGAGGAGTGTCAGGTGGGTAGTTATGGTCGGGACTGTAAGGGTGTGTGCGACTGTGCCAACGGGGCTCGCTGCTTTAACATCGACGGAGGCTGTCTGTGTGAGCCTGGCTTCAGTGGACCCCAGTGCAGAGAGAGAATGTGTAGGCACGGCACCTACGGCCTTCACTGTGAACACACCTGCCTCTGCCACGACACACACACACTCAGGTATGGATCAACAAAGGGTACACACACATACTGCCACACATTACAATTCACACACACACAGGCCCATAATAGTTTTTAAATTATTCTGTTGTTTATAACTCTTAGATTTGTTTAATTGTGCTCACCCATGTGACCATGTTCTCCTCTGTCCATTGGCTAGCTGTCACCCACTGAAAGGCGAGTGCACGTGCCAGCCTGGCTGGGCGGGGCTTTACTGCAACGAGACCTGCGCCCGTGGTTACTACGGCCATGGTTGCCTGGAGCCCTGCCTGTGTGTCAACGGAGGGGTGTGTGACAGTGTGAGCGGGCGCTGCCACTGTGCCCCTGGGTACACGGTGAGTGATTAGGACAGACAGCACTGAATGGGGCACAGGATGGCACTGACAATAACTAAAATATAATTTATTTGGGTTATTTACTTAAGATAATAAACATGCATGCAAAAATGTATACTCATATTTCATATATTCTGTTTTTCTGCTGTTGTGAACTGTTATAACCTGCTTATGTCTGTTGCGTAGGGTGCTCACTGTGAGAGTCCCTGTAAGAGTGGTACCTATGGGAAGGACTGTTCTCTGGAGTGCTCCTGTTCCAACTCAGTGGACTGCTCTCCCATTGATGGGACCTGCTTCTGCAAAGAGGGTGAGTCACTGATAAGAGACAGTCTGACTGAGAGAGAATAGTCATAATATCTCTACTCCGATGGGACAAGCAGACACGCAGACGTTGCTCAGCGCTGTGAGTGTGTCTGTGAACAAGTCAGTTAGGGCGCGATTCCATCGGTGTCGCTGAAGCGTTACAGATTGCGCTATCTGACAGGATAGGAAACAGGATTTCCTATTGAGCCGACATGTGCAGCGTTTACCGTGAATGCAGTCACCGCTAACGCGGGAACATTGCCTTTACATTTCAATCATGCTGTAACGCTGAACTTCAGCGATACAGATTGAATCAAGTCATAGGTCTCAGAAGCATACCTGTATTTTGTTCCAAAATGGCTGCTCCTCTTTACAGAAAGACGTTTAGACAAACATACAGACTGACAGACACAGACATGTATGATTCCTTTACAAAATGTCCTTCTCTGTCTCTCTCCAGGCTGGCGAGGGCGGTACTGCTCCATACCCTGTTCTAAGGACACCTGGGGCCTGGGTTGCAACGCCACGTGCCAGTGTGCCAATGTGGCTTTGTGTAACCCAGCAGACGGATCCTGCACTTGCTCTCCAGGCTGGCAGGGGCCCCTGTGCGACCAACCATGCCCCGTAAGTGCCAGTATAATACTGTAGCTATAACATTTGTTAAAAGGTAACATAATCTTAACGTAACATAGGCCTGATGTGATTTTTAATAGATTAGAAATGTTACTCATACTATAATCACCATCTTTATCTCTCTACTGTAGCTCATTCTGTGCATCCATAAGCCTATATTCTGGACTTCCCCTTATCTTCAGTCCTCCTTTTCCTCAATAATGCTAATCTGCCAACTATGATGTATTTACAGTGTATCTTGCCAAAGTACAGTTTGCTTGACTCTGACTGTGCTGGCCAAATGGTTCAGGGATTCCCTTGACGATGCTTTCGCTGTTGGCATGTGTTTACTGTACAGATGGGCACGTTCGGGCCAGGCTGCCTGAAGAGGTGTGACTGCCTCAACGCAGACAGCTGCCAGGGTGCCAGCGGGCAGTGCCAGTGTCTGCCAGGGTGGACTGGTAAGCACCGACGCCCCCGTTGAGTTTGTGTCAGCTTGGATGTGGTCCTGGAAATTAGTCAGTCCAATGTGATCTACAGGTTTTAACCTCTCTATGTGTCTCTCTCTCTCTGTGTCTCTCTGTCTCTCTGTCTCTCTGTGTCTCTCTGCCTCTGTGTCTCTGTGTCTCTCTCTCTGTATCTCTCTGTCTCTGTGTCTCTCTGTCTCTGTGTCTCTCTCTCTTGGTTTCTCTCTCTCTCGCTCCCTCTGTGTCTCTCTGTCTCTGTGTCTCTCTGTCTCTGTCTCTCTCTCTCTGTGTCTCTCTCTCTCTGTGTCTCTCTCTTTCTGTGTGTCTCTCTGTCTTGTGTGTGCTTCTCTCTCCTAGGTGCTCGCTGTGCCCAGACATGCCCAGAGGGTACATGGGGACGTCACTGTAACCAGAGCTGCTTCTGTCAGAACAGCGCCACCTGTCTGCCACACAGCGGTGCCTGCGTTTGTCGCCAAGGTTACTGGGGACCCACCTGTCAGCATAGTGAGTACAGAAAATGCTTGATATTGATGCCTATATAAATAAGTAGAAAATGTCACTATCACCATCAGTCTTATTCGTATGCAAAATTGTATGTCTTGCTAAATTGTTATGCATCATCATCAATCTCTCTTTCAGTGTGCAGTGCGGGTGTGTATGGTGACCAGTGCAGTATAACATGCCCGTCCTGTGCCCACTCCTCCTCCTGCCACCATGTCACAGGCCAGTGTGTGTGTACCCCCGGGTACACTGGAGTCCTTTGTGAACAAGGTCAGCACTAACCCATATCTTACCTATAGTCAAACTAGCATATATATATATAGAAAACCCGCAGCATCTTGGCATACTTTAATGCTTGACATGTTGAATATTTTATGTGTGTATTATATTTGACCTTGACGTGTGTTTTGGTGTAATTCCTAGCCTGTCCAGTGGGTTTCTATGGTAAGCAGTGTACTGGAGTGTGTAGATGTGCCCACAACTCAACGTGCAACCATCAAGATGGGTCCTGCCTCTGCCCCCCAGGATGGACAGGCCCTGACTGTACTTCACGTAAGTCTGGCTCAATGAATTTTTAAAATAAAATATACTGTATCACACATGCCTTTACTGATTGAAATCAATTACATTTTTTTTTTATAAAGAGTTCAAATACATGAGTCATACTTTGAATCTCACCCTGTGCCTCTAGAATGCCGTCCTGGGATGTTTGGCCTTAACTGTGCCCAAGTCTGCTCCTGCCCACCCAACTTCTACTGTGACCCACAGACAGGGGAGTGTGTGTGTGAATCAGGACCAGGGATCGACTGCAAAAAAGGTATGGTATGGTCTCTCCTTTACCCAATGAACAGTTACGAACCACACATCTGTTTACAAGCTAGTCATGACATATTGTTGCCCATAGCTACCAGACTATAATTGTTGTCTATTGAATCTGCTACAATCCAGTTAAATGAGACGGTAATGAAACTTTGGTTATTGTCTACCTAAGGCCATTCAGCATTGTTACAGTGATGACTGGAGGGCCTGTGACGGTGATGACCCTTGTTCTCTGTGCTCCACAGAACGCTTTGTGAGCATGATGGTGCCCGTGTCCCCGGGGGAGAGGGACTCCTGGGGGGCCATCGTGGGTATCGTGGTGCTGGTCATCCTGGTGGTGCTGCTGCTGGCCCTGCTACTGCTCTACCGCCGCCGGCAGAAAGACAAGCAAGCCAACACACCGACAGTCTCCTTCTCCACCTCACGCACCGTCAACTCCGAATACGCAATACCAGGTACTGTATTGATACAGCATTGTTTTAAAAGATGTTAAAGAACAAATGTTTGCGAACAGTTTGACCACGTAATGTATCCATACTATAGCGGTTATAATTTTTGGTTATTATTCATACACAGTCATGTATTTTATATACAGTGCTGGTTATTGATGTCATGTCCCTTCTTGCTCCTCAGATGTACCTCACAGCTACCACCACTACTACAACCCCAGCTACCACACACTGACTGGGGGCAGACCCCCTCTACCACACGTTCCCAACAACCAGGACCGCGCCATCAAGGCAAGTGTCATTACCGTCACCTCGAGTCAACTCTGTTACACCCCTGTGTCCTTTATACTGGATATACTTGTTTGAGAGGAGCTGCATGATGTCCGATTGGTTAATATTGGTGTCTTTCAAACAGAACACCAATAACCAGCTCTTCTGTAACGTGAAGAACATGGAGAGGGAGAGAGGGCGAGGCCTGTTTGGGGTGGAGAGCAATGCCACTTTGCCTGCAGATTGGAAACACCATGAGGCTGGCAAAGAACCAGGTCTGTCTTTATTACTGCCTGTTTCAAACTGCCCGTTCTTCACCAACTTTCATCTTCAGCCATTTCATCACCTGGTATTGATTTAATACCAAGACAGGCTATTTGTCGTTTATGAGTTTGCTATAAATAAAATAGATTATACCAAATGTGTGTTTAATGTTTACAGGAGCTTTTGGCATTGACCGCAGTTATAGCTACAGTGCCAGCCTTTATTACAACAAAGGTAGTTTTCCATGCTTCCTATATCCCTTTTCTCCTTCATTTCCAGCAACTCCAAGTTAACATGAAATATGCTTGCTTTTCTCTAGAACTACTCTAGGCAACATTTCCATCAATCCATTTTCACACCTGCCTTCCTTTTGTGGCATATTTAACATAAATAATGCCTGAACTGTCAACCCATCACCAGATTACAAGCTACATGTGACCTGGCTGACCCAGAGCCAGTCAGCTCCTCTGTTAACTTTTTACGCTCTGCCCCTTGTTTGTGACAGAGCTGAAGGACACTGTGGTGGCAGCTAGCAGCAGTTCTCTGAACAGTGAGAACCCCTACGCCACCATTAAAGACCTGCCCGGCCTGCCCTTCGGCCCTCCTGAGAGCAGCTACATGGAGATGAGGACGACCGTGCCCCATGAGAGGTCCTACACGGAGATCAGCCCTCCACCATTCAGCACAGCAACATTACGCAGAGGTGGGTTACTCTACTGTTGTTCAGGACCCTTCCAATTTAAATCGGTAGTATACATGCAATATCTGGCTATGCTAGCATGTAAAACAGCAAAACAACAGACAATTCTCTATCACTATGTAAAACGTTTAGGTTTCACATAGCATACTCAAGAGAAAATGAATAAACGTTAGCCTGTGCAAATAGACAAGGGTTTGTGGGCTGGGTTGACAAATGAGATGGATGGGTTTCCGTAACACATGGTTCAGACTGAGCAGAACTGTTTTCATGGAAATGAAACAGAGGTCATGTGAGGAAAGGGAGAGGGGAGGAAACCACAGGAGTGGATTGGAAAGTCTCAGTATGAGGGCTGGAGAATGGATTGACCATAGCAATAACCTCATTCCTATGCCAGGGGAATCATACGGTATATTTTTTTAGTATGATCCTGAATTTAGCATTCACATTATTTTAGTAAACACAAGACAATCAGAAATATAAACTCCAGTAGATGGGTAATTACAATATGATTATTTCACATTTTTCAGAGCGCAGTTCCCTTGGCCAGGTCCCAGAGCAGGAGCCCCAGAATCACTATGACCTACCTGTGAACAGCCACATCCCAGGACACTATGACCTGCCACCTGTCCGACGCCCACCCTCTCCCACATGCAGGAGACTGCCCCAATGACACCAGCCCTACTCTGAACATCACAATCAGAAGAAAAACTTTACTGCCATTCAAAAACTTTGGTAGGAAATTGTCTTGGGGTTATTCAAGGCTACAAAACAGTCAGTTGCACCAGTGACAGTCAGGGCAACCTGACAAAGTGGGTTTACATAGTAACACTGTCCTCTGGTGGATTAAAGTGGCATTTTCTCCACCGTTAAACACTTGTGATCCAGACTCGAGGGCCAAGGCATGCAGGGATAGGCTTTGAGGATGCCAATATCACAGTCTGAGGGCATACATTTGAATTTGACCAAACTTGGGATTCCTTCAAATGTTATTGTCACACTGCAGATGAAGGGACTTGGCTTGGAGCACATGCTTTGGCATACAAGCCTTTTAACCAGAATGACAAACTGGGACAGCAATCGAAATACATTTTTATATCTCCATGATGTCAGTAGTTCAGTACAATGTCCTCTCAAACCCCTTTCCCCTCCCCTATATTCCATAGAATGTCAGCTTCCAATTTGGGGAAATCCAGAGCACGTTTGTACAGCTAGCTCCTCAATGTTTTTCAATGTAATCATGCAATATGTTGTATATAATGTACATAAAATGGCAGAACATTGTATACACTTGTTTATAAGTATTTTGTACTCAAGTAGCTACTTGAAATCTAATATCACACATCAATCCACGGATACAATTTTATTAAGAAGTCAACCACAAGACAGCATGTGTTGGGAAAATAAGTTTACTGGTCTCGAACATAAAAGGCAAAACATTGTAAATCACTACTACATTCTACCTGGATTGCATGGATTTTCCATATTAGGCATAATCATTTCTTACAAATTCAATTGAGCATTATGTACCAGGACAATTTCCGTACAAATATGCAAGTATAGCCAACATACTCTGTAAATCTATCATTTCCATTGTCTTTAAAGACAATACCGCATATCTTTGGAATTGACACTTCATAGTGCAAAAAGAATACAATTTTCAATGATCACTAGCCGGTATCAATAAGGCACTTGAGACATGATGAGAAAAGAAATAATCATTTTTTACTTGGACAGTTTGAGCTTCTCTAAGGTTTTTCGGTTAACAGTGAGAATAAGCACCTTTTCTCCTATTTGGTAGTGATAGAAATGTGTATGAAGTACAAAAAAAACACAATGTTGCAAAAACTATCAAGTATTCTCAGAAAATTTTTACTGCTTATACATTCTATAAAAAAAGGCTGCCAGACTAGTACATGCCTCTAATATGAAGTGGATAAAGCTTTGTAGATGATTATAGCTCATTTTTGACATAGTTGTAAAGAAATAAGAAGCCCCCCCACCCCCCCAAAAAATACCCAAAAGCAAAGCCACTAAGCTCAGAAAAACACAGCCATTATAATCCTTTAGTGGGAGAGAGGACAATAGTCTCAAGACTACAATACAAAAATACAGAGGATTGGCATCATATCATGAGGAATTGATGTTAAGTCTCATTTAGGTTTCCTTCTCAAGTAAATACTCTTTCTGACCTTGTCAAAGCGAGTTCTTATGCACCATTTAAATGTAAACACAGTAATTGATTACACTGAAAATATGGCACCAACATACTGTGTAGTTCATTAATAAAGTAAACTTTTGGCCAGATAATACCATATAGTCCAACTACCCCTATGGGCCGTTCAGGCTCATGCTTACTATCTTTAACTATCTGTACCCATTCTTTCTGACACTACACCTGATACAAAAGGTACAGAATGTACACATTGTTGCAATGCTGTCCTGAGAAGTTAAGCATTGTACTTTCATTTAAATCAACACACTTCCAACTCAGACAAGTTCTGTCTTTAGAGTCTGACAAACCAGAACATCTATTTCTCAAGCTGCCACATTCCCTCAACCCTAAAAATGCAAAACCATAATAGAATGTTACAGTAACATTACTATAATCCATCTGGCAAAGAAATCATATGTGTGTCTAGATCTGATGAGTTGCCCTACAGTAACTGTTGTTTTTTCATACAAGACAAAAGGTGAGGTCAGAGGTCAAGTCAGACAACGTTAGAGGTAATCCTCTAAGAGGAAACTATTTCTAGAGGTCAGTCATGTCAAGACCTTACAATACAGTACTACTTTGTCTTCCCCATATCTGTGTGCTCATCTCGTTTTGGTATCCTTTCTTTAACAACTACATACCTCTTTCAAGCCTGAGAAAACAAGTCACAATTTGGAACCTATATCCATATCACCATAGTAGTCTGACTGATTCATGAGTAATAATTGACATGTCATTCCACAAAAAACTACTGTCTTGTGTTCAGAAATATAAACACCTTGATGACAGTGTCAAGTTTGAGCTCCTCTTTGTAACTATGGCTTTAGAATGACCAATCCCATCGCTCAGTCTAATACAAACCCCCATAAGCCTCCAGGAGTCTGAGGGGGTTAACTCCATCTCTATTTAGTGACATTTAGGACATTCTATGGTAGTGTATGTGGAATACCAGGGCAGAGAACCCTGATTCCAGCCCTCATGTCCACAGATTCATAGCAGGATTTGCGGCTGTGCGTGTTTACGGTTGACAGCTTAGACACGAGACGTGAAAGCCCACTATGGATCAAAGTCCACTGTAATGGTAAAGGTGCTTTCTGGTCCTCTCTCCCTAGATATGGCCCAAGACAGTGGAAGTATCTGCCCAGTCCACATGCAATATACCTAGAATATACAAGCTCATATATCTGAAGTGAATAGGCAGCTCCTAAGCCCTTCGCCAAACACCAAAGTCAATCTAACCTGCCGATTATGGCATACAAAATAAGACGGATCATATATGAAACAAAGCAAATAAAGAGTAAGAAAGTATCTCCCATCCATGTGTGGGAGGTTGATGTCTTAGGTAAGGTGGTGCCTGTCTGGCTTTACATGATGGAGCAGTTCTCCGGTCTGGGACCTCCCTGAGAAAGACAGGAAGTGACATAGGGGGGGTTAGAGGAAGTGAAGGAGCCGGGAAGGGGATGTTGTCATAACAGCAGGAGAAACAGGAAAACTGGGATAAGTGTTGCTGTGTGCATGATTCAGAGTCAGAGAATGAGGGGTGTTTGTGCTTTGACACAGAAAGAGTGTGTGTTAAGGGTCTTAAAATGTGTGTTAAAACGATATACATGATACATGATCAAAAAGATGGAGTCCTACAGTACCTGTCTGGGTGAGTTGCTGCCCATTATGAAGAGAGGAGACATCAGGCCCTCAGGCAGACCTCCTCCACTGCTGACGGAGCAGGAGCCGCTGGACACCCCTGAGGTGGCACAGCTCTTATCAGACGGCTGGCCACACGAGCCACAGACCACCGTGCGGCTCCGCAGGTTGTACTCACTGTCCACACCGCACGCACTGTGGTTGCCCTGCAGAGGGAGACAGAACAGAAGGTTCCAACATTACTGGTAAATACCAACTGTAGCCACTGTGGCTCCTACAAGTTTTGAGCTCTGGGACCAAGTGAAGTTAAATAAAAGTCTTTCCATTTTTCTTGTCCCTTTAGAGAAGGTTTTAAGTGTCGCACACCCCTGGCCTTGTTCGGTGACTAAATAAGTACTCTGCATTAATTAACCTATTTTCATCTGAAACAGGGGATCATGAACAACATTTTGGCTCAATAGCCTTCCTCACAGTGCAAGTATAGTATGAGTACTTTATTTATCCTGAGCCTGCGGCTTTCATAAACAGTGAGACTCACGTCATCGTCATCATCTTCCTGGAACAGGGTGCGTGTAACCTTCCTCTGTGCCATTTCCTGTGGGAAAGAGGCGCAGAACAGTCCATTTGTCAACCGGCTATGCCGTGAGTAAAGTAATTTACCTAATCTCACATGCATTCAAATATGTAGGAAGTGGGATGATGTTGCCAAGAGCAAAACTGAACAGTCAAAGGGACAATGGGAAGGTACAACTACAAACATGTGACGTGTGTGTGTGTGTGTCTCACCTCCCCATTGGCGCTAATCAGGGTGGTTTGGAACAGGTCTCCGCTGCCCCATGAGTTCTGGGTCTTCCACACCAGGTCTGAGGGGGGGTTGTGGGTGCCACCTGCTCCTGAAGCCCAAATCTACAGAGGGAAGAGGTACAGGACTGTCTGTTATAACCTGATCACATACTATAGATACTTTACACAGTGGCCCACATTGTGACAAACATGCTGATCACTGTTAAAATACACACTTCTCTCAACATGGTGACTAAAAACTGAACACAAACTTGTTGATGACAGTGCAGACATGACGAAGGTTTTACTCACTGTGACAGTCTGTCCTGCCTTGAGGTTGAACTTGGGGGGGAACTTGTAGACGATGGGAGTGCTGCTGCCCACCTGTCTCTTCACCTGCCAGTGGCCCAGGAGCTGGTCCTGAAGGAAAACAGATAAGCATCGTCTGTTTCAGCCAACTAAAATCACTAAGTAGAAAAGAGATATTGTCCTTTTACAACATCACCCAACATGGTGTTTTTACGACAGTAGCTTCCTTACAAAACCTGTGCATTTGATCATAACAGAAAGCCTGCGACGCATCGTAGCAGAAAGCACCCATTGTATGTCAAGCTGACAGATGAACTTCATACCTCGTTGGCCTTGTTGCTGAGGCGGACAAACTTCCCCTCCAGGTCCACCTCGTCCACGGTGACGCGGCCGCTCGCGGAGGCCTGCTGGGCGATGCGTGTACGCGTCACGGCACCCCCCGCCAGGCTGGAGGTCTCACTGTCGTTGTCATTGAGACGCCTCTTCTTGGCGCTGGCCGTGCCTGAGGAGTTGCGGCTGCCACTGGTGGACTGGATCATGCGACCGCTGTGGCTGTGTCCTGAGCCCGAGGTACGGGTGGTAAGTGTGTGTCCTGAGCCCGAGCCGGTGGTACGGGACACGGTGACTCGGGTTTGGGGAGGGCTGGGGGACAGACGCAGTCTGGGGGGGCAGAGAATAAGATTGTTGATACTAATCTAGTGAGGTTGTGTAGGTTACATGAGTTCATTTAGTTCAGTCTGTGAGTGGCTTTCAGTGTGTGTGTACACATGATGTGCATTGTGCATATCTGTCATGTCTCCTCACCTCTCCTCCTCTCCCTCCAGCAGTTTACGGTAGGCGCTGATCTCCATGTCCAGGGCCAGTTTGATGTCCAGCAGCTCCTGGTATTCATCCAGCTGTTGCTGCATCCGCATGCGCATGTCCCCCATCTCCCTCTCCTTGTCCTCCAGGCGCCGGCGCATCATGTCTCGCTCCCGGGCCAGAGACTCCTCCAGCTCACGCACCCTGGCCTCACTCGCCGCCAGCTAACACACAGAGGGTTGATACGTGGGTTAGACCAATCAAAGGGCCATATTTGATGAGATGAACTGTGCTAATACGTTGTATTAGAGCCAACACTAGAGCTAAGATTACAGCTGTCAGAGCTCCACAGTATGGAGATACACGGTAAGAGGATTCTGTGATTGACAGGTGGACAGGGTGCAGCCGTACCCGTTTCTGCAGCTGGCTGAGCTGAGAGGACATGCCCTCCATCCGCACGCGAGTCTGCTGCAGCTCCTCGTGGGCCGCCCCCACCAGGGTACTGTTCCTGTCTGCAGAGTGACGGGCGTTCTCCAGCTGAGACACACACAGGGTCAGAACGAAACCATATGCGGTATGTGTCTGTGCTAGTTTGGCACTGGGCCAGTGAAAAGATATTGAATGATGCATGGACAGTACTACCGATTTCAACTGGATGGACAGCTTAGTGAAATGAAATAACACTACCGTTTTGAACTGATTTACTTCTAGTCCACGTTTGAGCTGGCAGTGTGGACCCGTGGGTTGTGCTCCCTACCTTGGAGGTGTAGGTCTTCTCGATCTCCTCCTTGTAGATGCGGACCTGCTCCTCGTGCTGGGCTCTCAGCTCTATCAGGGCCTCGGCCAGCTTACTCTCGTAATCCTGCTTTGTTCCTGCACTGTCAATCTCCACCATGCGAGACTCGTGCCTGCGCTTGGACTCCCTCAGCTCCTGCAGGGAGATAGATGGTACAGGCATACTTGAGCTATGGAAGAGGGGGTGAAGGAGTAACCTCATAAAACAGACTGATCTCGGGGTTCCATCAGTCTGGTTTACAAGGCTAGTGAAGAGGACAGAAGAGGAAACAAAAGAAGGGAGAGAAAAAGAGTGAGATAGATGAGGAGCAGATCAGAGGGAAAAAAGGAAAAGAGACAAGGTAAAAAGAGAGAGTGAAGGGTCAAGGGAGAAAAGGAGAGACAAAAGAGGGAGTGTCTCACCTCTCCGTAGATGTTCTTCTGGAACTGCAGTTCCTCCTTGATGGTCTGCAGGCGGTTCTCAGCGTCCACTCTCCTCAGCATCTCATCCTGAAGCTGCTTCTTAGCGTCGCTCAGACCGGTCTCCAGCTAAAGGGACAGAGTTTAAAGTTTGATGTTTAACTTTGGGGTTCTGTTAGATTAGATCAAATGTGACTAATTTGTTGATCTGAAATCAACTGTCTAGTTATCAAAATCGCTTTGGCGAGGAGGAATAGAGGAGCTGCATGTAACATGTCAATACATGACTGGGTGAAACTATAGTTCACCGATGTGCCCAGAAGGTGGCGTAGGAATATTATTCATTGAGAACGATCCACGGTGATGCACTGACCCTGACCCAGCACTAGCCCCAAAAGCAATATTCACAATTGACAGTTCTTTAAAAGTAAGTCAATATTTTTTCTTTATATACACTGGATATTTTCTATATTTTTTTTAGCAATCATATGCAGTTTGAACCCTGTACCTGAGGAGAGAGTACGCAGTATGTGTAGATTTCAGAGTTGTCAACGCTATCCATTAGGCCTGGTCTCTTACCTTGGCTAGCTGGGCCTTCAGGTCCCTGACCTCAGCATCTAGAGAGCGTTTCTCCCCCAGGGCGGTGGACAGAGAGGCATCTTTAGAGTTCAACAGAGCCTCTAGATCCCTCAGCCGGGCCAGAGCTGCCTCCAGGTCCGACTCCTTCTTCCCATTTCTGTTCAGACAGGTAGGCAAATACATCAGTTTCCTGTTTCACTAACACGGTCCGTGTTTGAGCAACTTATGTCTAAAGCAGTATGATTAACATTAAAGCTATTATGCATTTAGGCTCTTACAAAAAAAAAAGTCAAACTGTTTAGTAACCTCTGTACATAAACTTCCCATTGACAAACATTATCCACATAGGTTCCGATTCTGGGATAACATACTCACTACCTGTGAAAGACTCATGAATAACTTGAGCTGTCCTTAACTGAACTCCCATCATATTGAATAAATTCATTGACAGGAACAACATTTAATCAAGCTCACCGTGTTCTAAATTAAGGCCAACATAGGCACTCCTGAGGGAATCTCAGTTAAATCAAACACTGGCTGCAGATCCAACTTTTTCCTGGACTAAAACGTCCTGAAGCTTCAGCGCATGCGTTTCTTTACTCACACATGTTTGTGGTCTCCTTCCCTTCACATGATAATTCTGATAAGTGTTAATGGTGAAACGCCCATGCAGCATCTGCATTCCAACCATGAGCTCAATCAGTTACATTTGAGTCATTTAGCAGACACTCTTGTCCAGAGTGATTTACAGGAGCATTTAGGGTTAAGTGCCTTGCTCAAAGGCACATCAACAGATTTTTCACCTATTCAGCTCAGGGATTTCAACCAGCTACCTTTCGGTTACCTGGCCCAATGCCCTTAACCGCTAGGCTACCCTCCCATTTCAAGGGGATATGCAATTAGATCTTGAGTTACGAAGTTGTCTACAGTGTTGTTTTGAATGATAAACAGTGAGCAGATTTGAGAGCAGATGGTGTTAAACTGTAGCATAGCCTGCTTGTGTATTGCTCACGTTTAGGCCACGAGAGAAAACTGCGGTGGTGTTTTGTCCTTACAGTAACGTTATACTATGCTATTATATTCAGTTATGTCGAATACTATCATTATGTGATCTTGCAGACATTGATTCAGCTTTGATCTAACTTTATTAAAACGAGCACAAGTCGCTGGAGTAGTCTAGAGGTAGAGAGGTAGAGGTAAAAAAAAACTGAAACTTGGACGCGGACCGGGAAAAACTATATAGCCAAACAGAAGAGGATGGGGAAGTGGTAGCTTGAGCTTCATACCAGTTTGGCTAGCGCTCAGTGAAAGCCGAGCAGGAAATAGATTCCCCGTTATTACATTTGGCCGCTGCAGTTCAATGTTCATGGTCACTAATGACGCCCATCTGCTTGGGAGACGGCTTCCAGACCACTAACCCACCACTCAGCCCTCATGCTCCCCCAGCCACTGCCAGCCTACAACAACCCTCTCTACTTCCAAATGTATGCATGAATTCAATAAAAAGACACACACAAAATCGGGACCATATGTACACGCCCTACACCCGCACCAGAACACACAGTCTACAATGGAGTAGAAATATGCTCTGGCACACGCTGAGTAGCCCTCGTCCCATCTCAGATTTCACAAAGGCCCAGAGAGCACTCCTGTTCAGCAGGGTGAGTGATTAACGGACTAATAGGTGCCATCCAACCGTATTTACCGGCACCATCACGGCCACCCACACTTGCATAAAAACAAAGACCCAACACATCATCCTTCGTGCACAGGAACACAAACACCCACACGATATTACAGTGATAATGGACAAGATCCAGCAATTAAAGTGTACAGAGGCATTAGTCTGTAGATAAGGGTCCATTAAAAACATTGTCTGCATTTTTAAATCAAAATTAGCTTAGCAATATATGTGGCAGTAGACTGCCTCGTCTGATCTGAATTAATTCAACCAGTATCCTTGATTTGTAGAGGCTTAAGGAAACTCTACCCCTGTCTAGATTTGATTGGGCTCTACTCATTAGACTTTGACAGACACCGGGGTCATAATTAGCGTATTTTCCACCTGTGTGGATGGAGAGGATCAGTCTAACAGCTTGTACTGATAAGCCTGACTGACAGCGACACACAGGAGAGCTCAGTGGGATGTGAACAAGGAGTCATGTGAGGAATGTGCTGGTACTGTAGCCGGACACGGCCAGGCAGGGAGAGATGGAAGGTTGTTTTTTTTCCTGGAGAGTGGGCTAAGAAGAAAGGAATTATTTCCGGTCGGCTCCTGTGCTGAAATATTTCCACTGAACTGCAGTCACTGTTTTAGCTAGGCTTAGCTCTTATGTCCCAGATGCGCACACATACACAGGCCCTCATACACCCAGGTACTTGGAGGGCATGAGACAAGGTAGTGTGAAGACATGTCCCACTAAATAGCAACCTCTCAACCAAAAACAAGCTAATCAAGAAGGACAGCTTTAGTGACTGGGAGCAAATGAAACAGCAGTTATTGTACTGTTGTCATTTTTACAACTATGTTCAACAATATTTGTTACGTTTAACTGTGCCTCTAATGAAGTTCTCACTGTTCCAGTGGTTGGGAGGGTGCTGTTTGTGTGGAATATTTTATAATAGTCATTCAAATATAATAGACATAGGAGAACCCAGAATAACCCAACGTAGGGCTGATAGTCCTGTGTTATGAGGTGTGAGTGTGTCTGCATGCACACAGAGTTGGAACAGTAAAGCACTTGACATTCAGACATCCAGACATTCAGTGTTTAAATAAGACATGGAAACATTTCGTGCTGGGACTACATTAATACCTCCAGAACTGTAGCTTGTGTGTGGGTGGTGGGCCACTTATTATGACTAAATGGGCTATGTGGATCAGCTCTGGTACTGAATCTATGGTGATATAGAATGTAAATAATAAGCATGTATGTGATATTATCTCATGTGAATTAGAGGTTGACCGATTAATTAGGGCCGATTATAAGTTGTCATAACAATCGGTAATCGACATTTTTGGATGCCAATTATGGCCGATTACATTGCACTCCACGAGGAAACTGCATGGCAAGCTGACCACCTGATACGCGAGTACAGCAAGGAGCCAAGGTAAGTTGTTAGCTAGCATTATCTTTAAAAAAAACAATCTTAACATAATCAATATTTAACTACACATATTTGATGATATTACTAGGTTAACTAGCTTGTCCTGCGTTGCATATAATCAATGCGGTGCCTGTTAATTTATCATCAAATCACAGCCTACTTCGCCAAACGGGTGATGATTTAACAAAGGCGCACTTGCAAAAAAAGCACAATCGTTCCACCAATGTACCCAACCATAAACATCTTTTGCCTTTCTTAAAATCAATACACAAGTATATATTTTTTAAACCTGCATATTTAGTTAAAATAAATTCATGTTAGCAGGCAATAATAACTAGGGAAATTGTGTCACTTCTCTTGCATTCATTGCACGCAGAGTCACGGTATATGCAACAGTTTGGCTCATTGCGAACTAATTTGTCAGAATTTTACATAATTATGACATAACATTGAAGGTTGTGCAATGTAACAGGAATATTTAGACTTATGGATGCCACCCGTTAGATAAAGTACAGAACGATCCGTATTTCACTGAAAGAATAAACGTTTTGTTTTCAAAATAATAGTTTCCAGATTTGACCATATTAATGACTAAAGGCTCGTATTTGTGTTTATTATATTATAATTAAGTCTATGATTTGATATTTGATAGAGCAGTCTGACTGAGTGGTGGTAGGCAGCAGCAGGCTGATAAGCATTCATTCAAACTTTACTGTGTTTGCCAGCAGCTCTTAGCAATGCTTGATCACAGGGCTGTTTATGACTTCAAACCTTATCAACTCCTGGAGATTAGGCTGGCAATACTAAAGTGCCTATTAGAACATCCAATAGTCAAAGGTATATGAAATACAAATGGTATAGAGAGAAATAGTCAACACGTCATAATTCCTATAATACCTGCAACCTAATATTTCTTTACTGGGAATATTGAAGAACTGGGAATATTGAACCACCAGCTTTCACATGTTCTGAGCAACCTGCAACCTAATATTTCTTTACTGGGAATATTGAAGAACTGGGAATATTGAACCACGTTCTGAGCAAGGAACTTAAATGTTAGCTTTTTTACATGGCACATATTGCACTTTTACTTTCTTCTCCAACACAGTTTTTGCATTATTTAAACCAAATTGAGCATGTTTCATTATTTATTTGAGACTAAATAGATTTTATTTCTGTATTATATTAAGCTAAAATAAAAGTGTTCATTGAGTATTGTTGTAATTGTCATATAAATAAAATAAAAATTTTTTTTTTTAAATCAGCTGATTAATCAGTATCGGCTTTTTTTGGTCCTCCAATAAATCGGTATCGGCGTTGAAAAATCATAAATCGGTCGACCTCTAATGTGAATGGCTGGTCGCTCCAGAGTGGAGCAGCGGTCTAAGGCACTGCATCTCAGCGCTAGAGGCTTCACTACAGACTCTGGTTCAATTCCAGGCTGTATCACAACCGGCCGTGATTGGGAGTCCTATAGTGCAGCGAACAATTGGCCCAGTATCGTCCGGGTTATGGCCGTCAGTATAAATACGAATTTGTTCTTAACTGACTTGCCTAGTTAAATAAAAAAAAATAATCTAATAGCTTTAAGAAGACGATATAGGTCATAGTAATACAGGAGGCCTGGCTGTGATGACATAGAATGTGAATGACCTGAGTATGGCAATATTGGATGTGATGTGTGTCAGTAACTTTGTTCATCAGCTGTAGTGCTGAGGATATAGGTGATAATGAATGGCATTGTTGATCTGCCAGTAAGCCTGCAATGCGTTTGTTTGCTCCAGGATGTCAACCTAATGGAATTGCATGCCCTGTAAACAATGGGAGGACATGGCAGAACATCATGCCTGAGCGTGAATGGGCGAGAATGTGTGTGTGCAAACTAAATACATTTGTAGAGCAAAATGAACTTCGAGTTAAGTTTACATTTGAATCCATGCAAACTTGGACCACACCTCAGAAACCGGTGTGGATGGAAGTCTGTTTTGATAAACAGCATGTGTTGGATGTGGACAGTTTATACAACAGAATTTTAGGAGATAAAGAACCAAACCAGTGTACTGTATTTATAGTATATAGGGTGTGATGTGTTCCATTTTCACAATTACTCATAGGCCATTGATCCAGGCATCTAGATACCATGTAAAGAAAAGGAGTTAAGGAAGCCTACAGTTAACAGTCTGATTTAGATAAGCGATGATGCTTCGAACACACTGCAGCCCGACTTTCTCCTGTGCACATTCATTTTGTGATCATCTCGGTTACCCAGAAGTAAAATTGTATTTCGTAAGTCTGTCAATTACTTTCTAACATCTGGAGGGAATGGCGTTAACAAATGTGATTACCTTTGTGCAAAGGAAGCAAAAGCTACTCCCTCGGAAACTCTTGGCCAAACCCCTCCCTTCTAATTTCCATAGTGTTTTTAATGGCCAAAATGCACATTTTAGTTAAGATTATTTTTAATTACAGACAATTCTGACTTTGTAGCTGTGGAATCTAGTGGAAACTATTTATCATCCGCACATGGGCTTGAAAGGCGACCGCACCAGTTTAAGCACCGCCTTCACCCAATCCTGATTTGTCCAAGTAATCAACGATGAATACCTAAAACCAGTAACTACTGCTGCTGGTAATCAAATAATTATGTGATCCTTGACAGATCCACGCCGTTTCATCTGTCCACCAGAATTTGTCTACGAGAGATTGTTGTTGTGACAACAGTGTTATATCAAAGCCCACACAACTGTAAAAAGGGCAAAAAGCTCTGTCTCTAAATGTTTTCCAGTATACATAGAGAGCAGCAGAGCTACTCCCGAAAGAGTTTAGTGAGAGAGTGTGTGTGTGTGTGTGTGTGTGTTTGAGAGAGAGAGAGCAAGAGAGAGTGAGGGGAGGAATTATAAAACAGAGGAATGTGTTGGTTCAGCCTCCACTGACTCACTGCTATCTTTGTCCCCGTCATTGACGAGAATTGAGCTAGCCCGCCTAAAAATAAAAAAAAAACACGGAATCGACGGAAAACCCACAATCCTGGCTGTTTTGCTGTGCCGTTGCTATGACAACAGAGGCCTACTCATCAGGCCTAAAGTATGGCATTTCCCCACATTTTGGATGGAATGGATAAACACACAGAATTTTCACTGCCAATGCTTACTTTGAGCATATTTTCCTTTATAGGCCTATTTGGAAAAGCTTTCCTGCTAGGCTCCTGGTGGAAAATCTAGCCTATAATCACTACAACATGACAGATGCATCATGCAGAATACCCCCAAAGTCTTAAAGGCTGTTTCCCATGAAGTTGATGTTAAACAGATCATTCATTGTATGCACCTGATACCATATTTTAAAAACGTAGACGCTTCATTGGAAACTAACAATACTAGACACTTTACTTTAACCAGGGATACATATAGTTCACATCCAAATGACTTTTTACACATAACTACTACAGCAGCATGAATATAGACAGCTATGAACGCTCCTATACTGTGTGTTTGTGTGTGCGCGTGCACCCATCCTCTGGTCCTCTCACTATATTACCACACCCACTTTGACTCTTTATTTTACCTTTATTTAACTAGGCAAGTCAGCTAAAGAACAAATTCTTATTTTCAATGACGGCCTAGGAACAGCCTTGTTCAGGGGCAGAACAACAGATTTTTACCTTGTCAGCTCGGGGATTCGATCTTGCAACATTTCGGTTACAAGTCCAACACTCCACTCTCACTCTTTTACGCACAGTAAATTACTTTCCCCAGTTCCCCCACCTTGTAAACACAGCCATTTCCCTATCAGTGCACCGTAGTGAAGCGGTCAATGCTAAATCACCCCACGAATGGGAAAGGACAAATCTCAATGGAGTCGCACAGTCAATCAGGCAGTGCAAAAAGCCCTCTGGCCTCTCTGTGCTATTAGGGGGTCTGTTAGGAATGAGAACGTAATCACCCCCTCCGGTGTTACTACAGTCTTCCACTCCACAGAGTTGTAATTGTTGATTGATCTGTTATGGTGAGCTACTAAGGAGCGAAACCCCGCCCGTCTGGCTGACATGTGTGAACACGTGTGGGTGGGGTTCCTTGGAAGTTGGAAATTACCGGGGGGGTCCTCCGTCCCTAAAGCCCATCTTTGGGCTCCCATCTCTATTAATAGCTATCCTTTCCAATCCCATTTTCCCAATCCCAAAGTGGTAAGTTTATGATACAGAGAACACAGAGGGGGAAAATGAAGGCTGTTGAATAATGGGGTCTTAGTGCAAACAAGGTCCATATATAGCAGTAGAGAGTTTTTCCAAGACCAACAGCCAGACTATAGAATGTGTCAGAGTTTCATGAGAACTCTGAAAACAGCATTGATTAAAATGAAAAATGTATGTTTCGCATTTAAAGTTCAGTATTCAGACCATGGATTGGTTCAACTGTTACTTCTGTATTGATTCAACTAAATGCTTAAGTATGTCATGGTATTCTTTCAACTAAAAAGTTTGTTTATGTGCACATCATTTAGAAGCACTGTTAAGAGAACATGGAGATCTGACATTCAAATAAAAATAATACAAAATAGAAAGTACAGGCTGGCACATGATCAGGTCTCTTCTGGGATCAAAAACACACTGGAAGGGATTGTTTTCATTCCGTGTGTGTGTGTGTGAGAAAGAGAGATAATTCACAAGGGGAAAACAACCCAGCCATAGCCAGAAGCCACCCACTCACCATCTCCATATGGTGCAGATGGGAAAAGAATTCCTAGTATTTCACCACCAACATCATGGTGCTCAAGACTGCTATCTTCCTTTGTGTTTCAAATAGACAAGCAGCGAGAGGGGGGATATGGAGAGGAGGCCATTTCGTGTCACATAAACATCCTACACATGGGTCGTGCTCAGTAGGTACAAAATGTTTAGAAACAGAAAAATGCCCCGCCCCCCCCCCCCCCCATTTCAAAATGTTTTTTTCCCCCTTGTCATGTCCATTGAACATGTCCCTGCTTGTGCCTCCCATAATATCCCAATTCAAACACATGGCCAGCAATGAGGAAAATAAAGCATCTCTCCCACAGACAAGGCCTTCTTTGTAGCACTGGCTCTGTGTGTAAGTGACACAGGCCTGGTTCCACTTTTTATGATTAATTAGTGATTCACCATGACATGAGTCAGAAGCCTGCTGCCCTTTCATTCAGCATGTTAGCTATTGTTGTTTGATTTGATTATCTCGCCCTGATAAGGTAGATTACTAGAGGACACAGGTTAGCCAGTTTGTTTTTTTACCACTCGTTTTAGAATTCTTCAACTGTCAGGAGTGTTACGTACACAGAAAATGATGTAGCTATGTTTATCAATTCTTACACCTCTAAAGGTCTTTTAAAAACATGTAGTAGTCTGTGTCACGTGTTTCAGTCAAGTTTCAGTAGGTAGAACTCTATGCTCCATGTAGATGAACAACTAAAAGTGTGTAACCGGTTTTGACAGAGCAAACAGAGCCAGCAGTGTGCACCCCCCCCCTGAAATCTGGTTGGCCACCCCAATTGCTCCCCCCAGAAATTCTGAGATCTGATAGGTCTTCTCTGAATATATTGATATGACACACACCGAGCATATCACGGGAAACAGCACCCCTCTGCCAAAAAGAGTATGACATGTCCAGACAGCATCAGATACATGGGTTACAGATAATGAGACAGAGGGGCGCTGTTCGCTATCATAATTATTATTATTATTTTTTACATGTAAAAAAAAATATTCAGGTTCAAAATGGTATGGTCCCCCTAAACTGGGTCTGTGTCCAACCTTGGCCACTCCATTCAAAATGTTCTGGAAACGCCACTGAACAGAATCAGAGCTTAACTGATCTGAGGCATATTACCCCATGCAGCTGCATTGAGTTACAATGAAAGCTCTGCTGTGGTGCCATGTGAATAGACGGGGAGTGGTGCTAACGTTAGCATTATGGAACTAATACAGCAGACTGTGTGGCGCCTGAGGAGGAGCAGTGTTAGCTTTAACATTCCTGGTTGCTAAAATTCTAATAGTTTGCCAAATTTCAGTTTGTGACAAAACAAGCAAGTATAGTGTAGAGAATCATTGTCCATCTAAACCGCTGTGAAATATATTTTCTATAAACAAAAATATTGTATTTTCAGCTGTTTGAATCTGGTGTACAAACCTGAAAAGTAAAAGATACAAAAACTAAACTTAACAGGGAGCATAGAAATATGCACATAGAACAGATCTATCACTTCTTAGACTTGCTTTCAATGAAAATGACAGATCTATAACCCACATTTCTATGTGAATTTGGTCAGGTCGACCAAAAAAAGTTACATAATCCAACTTTAATAGGTAAAGATTAGTTCCTTTCTGCTCTACGGTATGTAAACGTCCGTAAACATATCCCTAAGTGAGCACTTGCATTGAGGAGTAGTCTATAACAGTGCATCGGTCAACATTGGCCTGCATCTGGTTAAACATCACAATAATCCTTTTAAAGCTTGGATTGTATAGGCGCCAGTAAAGAAGAGTGATGGTTAGTGACACAAAATGCTAAACATCTGGAGGTATTCCTGAATGTTCAAAATGCTCCATGCAAACATCAAACTCTGTTGAATGAAACGAAAACGCTTCAGACATATTGATCATTTCAAATGTACTTTGAGCATTCAGAGTTGTGGTAATCCACATTACTGATCAGATTAGAACATTTGGGGTCGCACACACCTCATCCACTACCAAATGGGAACATCCCAGTGTGTTGAGTGTAACTTACTTTGAGATGTGCGTTTCTGTGTGTGTTTTAATTTGCATTTGTGTACATGCAATGTGTGCGTCGAAGTACGATGTGTGTTTGTGTGGTGTGAGCATGTGTGCAGAGGCCCAGTATCTTAAAGTGATTTACCTTGTTAGCGAGCGGATGACTCATTCAGCTTGGCTGGGTCATGAAAAGAATCAAAGTGCCATGGAAACTCTCATACACTCATTCCAGCCCACCAATGTCTTCTCCGAACACAGCACTGGTCTACTGAAAAGGCCAAACACTCCTCTTTAATTCTAAAAACTCCATTTAGCCCAACAAAGATAGCTCTTTTTAGCAGACATCACATTCAGTCTTAGAACATCTGTTTTCCATTGCCATGTACTTTGTTAGGGCTAGTGGAGCGAGTAGCCACGCGACTAGGCTAGGTATACTCCCACTAGCCCCACTCACACCTATGGAGAGCCCTAGAGCCTAGGGGACACTAAGTTGAAAGACAAAACAATGTATGAAAATAGCCATCAATTGTAGAACCTTCATAACAGACTTACTATTAACAACATTTCATGTTGTATAACCGCATCCATTGGAACAGTCAGCCTTCAAGCTCCCTATGCATTACTGGTGAAAAAACGAGCTGCTGAACTAACTACTAATGACACAGTAAACACTCAAATGCTCTCAATGATAATCAACGACATGAAAACAAAGAGTACTGGTTGTTCACGAAGACAAACAACTTTGCTATAACACTCGCTCTGCGTATTTGAACAGCGCCGGTACATCATCGTTCATTGGCGGGGAGACCATGTTTGCTCTTGTCCAGTTTAGGACAGATTGACTTCATTCAAACACTTCGGACTTCAATGGGTTCCTCCTGTTGTCCGGCTGTGTGTCGGCCAGGCAGAACATTCACATGATTAAATGGAAGTAGAGTGCATTCATTACACGTCAAATAATTGTTTAGAGTTTCCCTGAGCTAAAAGTAGCAGTATAGTCCTTGGTTACTAGTGGAAACCAAACTGTGTTTAGAAAATATTTGGGCTGCCTTGGTAGCCTCCTTGTAATTACTATCCTTGTGGGTACTGTAAATCCCCAAAACAAGGAACATTCTCACCGCCAGGACAAAGGCTATTTGAAGTTTATGGGTTAGGTTTAGGGTTGTGGGTTAAGGTTAGGTTTAGAGAAAATAGGATTTTGAATGGAAATCTATTTTAGGTCCCCACAAAGATAGTAAAACATATGCTGTGTGTGAGCGAGCGCAGAAAAGAAAGGAAATTTCTTAATGAAGGAAATGTGTTTGTGCTATATGATAAGTGTACTTCCTGCCGTGTTCTCTGATAGCCCCAAAGTGCTACAAGTTGGCATGGCAGCCACTCCAACGCAAAACGACTTCACATCAGATTTCCATCATTCATGTCATCGGCATGAAATGACAAGGAAATATGTTGGAACACTTCACACTGTAACCATATTAATTCTAATGAACATTTACCCTGCATACCGTACCCTCAATTTAACAGACAAAACATCATAGGCCTGCGTGTGTCAGAAGATCTTATCAAAATATCTATTGTCCTGTCCCACCCTTAGCCATCTGTTCTGTTACTCAGTGTCAACAGGTGTGGCACACAGCAACCTTGGAAAAGAGTCAGGAAATACGGAAATGGGCACGGCTATTGACTTTTGAAATCCCTCAATTGTATAACCTATTCCGCCACCTTTGATCATGAATGCCTACAAATCTTGACAAAATCAGTTAATTGCTTTACAGTCTGCAATAGATTAGTGAACCATCTTTACTTCCAGGAAGTGAAGAAAAAGGTTTTAACAATATAATTCACATTGTAAACTGGACAGAATTTAAAGTGGCATTTTTCAAATAGGTGAACCGACAATAAGATCTAGAGAGAACACCGTATCTGCAGAGTCGGCATGGGTCTCCCTGTATATTGTCAACACAAAGCAGTCTATTCATCCAGACGTCTATTCATCGTCTGGAGGGGAGACAGGGGGTTGTTCTGCCAATGACGACCAGGAGCAGGTTCCCCCACACATGCTCCTGTTTCACAGCCACTGGCACAGATGGAAGGCACTGTGGCACGAGACTAGCGTCCGCCGCCCCTCTTCTATTCTAGAGGAGGAGAATCCACAGTGGATGACTAGACCTTGACGAATGTGGGAGTGTGGGCCAAGCCTTGGGGCTTATGTTGTAGCTTAGCAAATCATATTGCAGCGTCTTAGTTGAGCAGTCAATATTTTAGGCTAGCCCGATTGTGTTCTAGCATAGGGATTCTTACACTATCCTAACAGTGGAACATGCTTTAGCCAAACAAGGTTTGTTTTTGTCCCCCCCCAGCAAATAATTTACAAGCTAGACTGGGTTGTAGACGAGCAGTTTACATCCTAGTAGCCCAATGGCGGCGGTCTGCCCTCAGGGGAGTTGCATGGGTCTGTTGCGACACAAAGACGAACGACTGTGTGGCGTGGCCCAATGGCATGTCTATGAACAGGTGTGTGTGTGTATGAACAGGTGTGTGTGTGTACATGTCTATGTCTAAGAACAGGTGTGTACAGTCACAGGCCAGGGTAAGTGACAGTTACATCTGTTGCAGCACACATCAAAACAGGGCTAGAGGGCTTGGCACTGTATATTGTAGGGCATACAGCAATGGGGTATTATAATATTTGAATGACTAAGAATATTGTTGAAAGGAATATGCACACTTTGTATTTATTTGTTGGGACAGTAATATGTATGTATATATGATAAGAAAGTTGTATTTACTTGCATTATTCTAGCAAGCCCTCACAGGGCACCACATGGTGTTGATAGGGAACTAGCTGATACATATTAAATATTAATAAAGCTGCACTGCCGCAAAGGTCCAGACCTAAGGATAGGCCACAGCCACAGCCCCTTCCCTTTCCACAATCCCAGGGCCCTGAAAAACCTCTGAGTCACCACCCTGTCACACACCAATGCCAAGACTCCTTGGCTGCCATGGCAACCAAACACTGGCAAACAGACCGAGCCTGCCCACGCAGGCCTGAGTGATACATTTCCACTACGCGTGTAACAAATGATTGGTTTCCTTTGGAAAACAATATAGTTATAGGCGATGTTGCTATTCTTCACTCAGCTAGGGACCTTACGGCACAATGGGAAAGAGAAGAGAAGTGAACTGTTAAATTCCATTCACTCACCAAACAGACTTGGTTTTTAAGAGTCACTACTCTCTGAAATGCATCTACTTCTTCAGACCGCCTAACTCACTCAACATCCTCAAGTCAAGATCCATAAGTCCACACCCTGACCAAGGCCGGCACTCAAACACAAACCCACCGCAGAGCCACACCCTCACTTGCAACGTTGGGCACACCAAATACTGCACATTTTGTCTTGACGAATACACTGCAAACATGAATTGAAACATTAAGCCAGCAAAAACAACCAAGGCTCCACCCTCACGTCTCTGTACAGACGCTGTTGCTTCAACATTGCAATTGCACGGTGTTGAAACTCACTGAGGCATGTCAATGAGAAGCTGTTGAAGACAGTGTTTGCAGTTGAAAATATTCCTATTCTCTGTTTGCTACTCCCTTCGGAGGGAAGCCCCATGCATAAACAAGGGTACGTTAAAGAAACAAAGTAAAAAGAGTAAAATAACGAGTAAATACAACTAATTCTTTCAACCGTCTCATTTCCTCAGACGCACTCCAACCCGATTTGCACTTTGCCAAGACTTTCAAACATTCCTGTGGAGTCATTGCAGGCTGTTGCCTGCTAGTAGGAGAGAGTTGTGCCATTTTCTGTCCGTGGACACATTTACCGACTGAACTCTGGTAGACAGATCCCTTTAACATTCTCCCCAAGGTCTAAGCCTAACCTACCCAGCCAGTTCAGATTGCTCAGTTAGTTTGAGAATGATGCTTACAAAACCAGAGTTTGGATTAAAGCATGTTTTATCTTAACCTGGAAACCCGCTTACAGGATTTGATTGAAACGTGTTGTGTAACAACACATTGCATGCATGGGATCGTGGGAGTGTTAACTTACGAGTGTAATGACACAGTCAAGCGAAAAAGGAGCGATCTGTTTGTCAGGGGCGTGGCCCCGTGGCTGGGCCCTTAGTAATGACATTGTGGGGGAATACAGTATTCCTACCCAACCTGCTGCAAACCACCAGGAATGTACTCAACTAATGTCTGGCATGTCGCTCTCCACACCTCTGTCTAAAGGATTTTAGAAGTCAGAGTTTAACTAATAGGTGGTGTGCATTCTGGTGTAAAATGGATGTTGCATCACCCAGATGTGGATTAGAAGCACTAGCACTCACACCCTCAGTGGCAAACTGCCTTGGAATTAAAGGTTGCAATGGGTTAAATTCAATTATTTATTACTAAAGGCTTATCTGATCAATGCTCTGACAAATGTGGCAGCATACTAGGTATCCAGTCCAGGGTGATAATGGTTCCAGGGTGAAAATGGTTTCAGGGCTGGTGTGCTTATGGTTTGGAAGAGAGAGCAAAACCTGCTGTAGTAGTGGAAATCTACTTCACTGAGAATGACCGTAGTGAAGGACTGGAGTAAGAGCAGACCTGCACTGGTTGATGAGTCAGAGCCACTACAGGGAAATAACACCACCACAAATGATGTGTAATGAAATGAGATGGTGTCTCGTACTCTGGTTTGAATATGCCCCTCCCTATCATGTAGGAGGTTGTAAGCAGGTACATTTGTGTCAGTGAGATTACATGCTGAAGCACAATCACTTTCATATTCAGGCTAAATTAATTAGTCCCTTGGCCAAAACCCAACATGTCCTGCAGTCAGAAACTTACAACAGGGAGCATGGCAATAGACTAACTTTATGACACCACATTCAGATACAGGATTACCCATAAACCTCCTGCCTTTCTGTCCCCATCCCAGCGTTTCCCCTAATAATACTCATGCCACCCAATCTTCTCAAGCTCTCTTGCCCCCCACCTAGAACATTTGGCCTCAATTCAATTGAACATTTGTGTTTGCAGCCTTTGCATGCTGCCTACGAAGAAATGACCTATAGAGGAAACCCTGTCAACCCAATGTGTCCTACCTGACTTTGAGCTCCTTGTACTCCTCCTTGACTTTTCCTAGCTCCAGCTGCAGTCGGGCGCGCTCCTTGGCCACCGAGTCGAGGGTCTTTCGGGCGTCGGCAAGCTCCGTTTCATAGGCCGCCTTCATGCCCGTCACCTCACGGCTGATCTCGGTGTCGGACTCAGTGATGCGCATCCGCAGCCCAGCATTCTCTATCTCCAGCGAGCGCACCTTGTCGATGTAGACGGCCAGCCGGTCGTTGAGGTTGCACAGGTCGTCCTTCTCCTGCAGGCGGGAAATGCGAGTTGGGGTGAGCTGGGGGGTGGCTCCGCCGCGGCTGGTTCGTTTCTGACCCGTTTCCATAGTGGACATCCAGTAAGTGGTTCAGGTGGTTGGCTGAGAGACAGGCTGTGGAGGGAAGGATTAATTCATTAACATCAGATAGAGCAAATGTTAGAACAAGTATAGCGAAAGAATGATGGCACCATGTGACTTTACATGTGCCCAAATAGAAAATAGTAAAGGAGGTGGGGGGGTGGGGCTTAGGCATGTAACAGCTATGCATCTCTCTCACTATTATAAGCCTTATTAAAATGCTGTTTGGGTGGTTAAGCAACTTTGACTCTCTCCTGAGCAAGTCAAATGACCACCGTCTGGCGTCTGCACAGTGAACAGGCAATTACGATAATATACAAAATATGTATTCAAGAACTACAGAAGCATACAAAACAATGGACAAACATTATACAAGTAAAGAATAGCTGCATCATCTCCCTTGTCGGCCAACTGCTTGTTGAGACAGAGTGAAGTATTAACAGCCTGCTAATTATGCCAGAGTCATTCATTTTGAGAAATCTGTCCAATGGTTGTCTCCCTCCACTTACATTCGTCTTGCCTAAACCTCAGTCATTATACCACGGCCTTGACTCACTACATAAATAAAACACAGCAGGATACCCTGATTAGGAGATGAAGAACCACTTTCTCAATGTTTAGAAGGGCAGAGGCAGCAGTGAAATGACTGTCAGAAAGTACTGGATAAAAGGCTTTCAAAGCCCAAAAAAACTAGCTGAGATTCCACTCTGGAACTTTGATATGCCAGTTGAGTATCTTATGTTTTCACAATATATTGACAATTAGCCATTTATATGATATTTTCTATATCCATAAATTCATGTAGAAAAAGAATATTGAAATCTAAATACTACAGAGCAAGCTGTGACGCTTCATGTGCCACCAATTTTTGCTTTGTAGCATCTACAGATGAAACACTGAGGTCTTATAGGAGGCCTTGGTAAGCCCAAAATGTCATAAATATGCCAACTTTGATTATTTCTCAATTATGCTTTTAGATACAAATTTCAAATACACACTGAATGTACCAAACATTAGGAGCACCTTCCTAATATTGAGTTGCAACCCCTTTTGTCCTCAGAACAGCCTCAATTCGTCAGGGCATGGACTCTACAAGGTGTTAAATGTTCCACAGGGATGCTAGGCCCATGTCGACTCCAATGCTACCCACAGTTGTGTGAAGTTAGCTGGATGTCCTTTGGGTGGTGGGCCGTTCTTGATACACTTAGAAAACTTGAGCGTGAAAAACCCAGCAGCGTTGCAGTTTAACACACTCAAAACCGGTGCGCCTGGCACCTACTACCATACCCTGTTCAAAGGAACTTAAATATTTTGTCTTGCCCATTCAATTGTCACGAGGCTTAAAAATCCTTCTAACTAGTCTCCTCCCCTTCAACTACACTGATTGAAGATTTAACATGTGACATCAATAAGGGATCATAGCTGTCACCTGGTCAGTCTGTCATGGAAAGAGCAGGTGTTCCTACTGTTTTGTAAAATCTGTGTGGGTCAACAACCCTTCGTCCAAAGGACTATTGTATGGATTACATTTTGTGATAATCATGGTCTTTTTAGACTGGGTTCCGTGAGGAATCACTCAATAACGGATAGATGACATCTATTTCATTACTTGTGCAATAAAACAGTACATATGATAAATAAGTAACTGATAAATGTGAACATGTAAATGTGAACACTCCATATAATGTATGTGTCAAGCCCTTTCCATAGATAACGAGGTACTTTTGGAAAGAGTAACTACTACATTACTTTCCCCAATAACCATACATTAAAGTAACTTACACTGAATGACATATACTTTAAAAGGTCACAGCCGAGTTGTTATCCCACGCCCTCAACTGGTCAACAACGAAAGTGAAATTGGAATGAAATGAAATTTGAACTGTACACTGTAGCCGTCAAGATCAAAGTACAAGCAGGAACCTACTCTCACATCTCTGTTAGTGTGGGCTGACATTCACAACAGTCAGTCAAAGTGCAACCAGAGCCAAAACGTCTTTATCTTACCTTAGTGAGAGTGTGAGGTTGTGAGTGGAAGCCTCCTGGTGGAGCAGTGCGTGTGTCTGCACAGCCGGACCTCTCTGGAAGTTCAGCTGCCGCTGTGTGTTGTAGATAGGTGTTCTTCTCTGGGTCTGGGGTGCCCCTGTGGAGTATAGGGAGGAGGATCAGTGCTGTCTGTGTGCCTTTGGCTCACGCTCTGGAATGGCTGCGTCACAGTCTCTCCCTGCACATGTATCGCTGAAGAGAGAAAGACAGCAGGAAGGAGGGAGAGGTAGGGACAGGGAGGAGCCAGGCTGGACTAGTACAGACAGAGCCCACACACAGCACAGCAACTACTCAGCTCCCTGGTGTCTCGATCTTACTCTCTTTTCCTTTCTCTTTCATTCACAGTGGGCTCACAGACACAGTGATCCCAACTGCTTGCACGTGTGGCCTGTCAGTGAAAGCTCCACTTTCAAGTGCAAACAGACAGAGAAAAATGGTTGGATGGAAAATCCGCCCTGATCCATTCTTTAACTGTACGGAGCTGTACAAATTAGTCTGTAATTGCAAATCATCACCTTACTGTCAGCTCACAAAAAAAGATTGCGCTTGCACCATTTAAAAAAAATCTAAAGACCAAAAATCCCAAAGAAAAGTCTGTGTTACTCCTATATTTCCAATGAAGGGTACAGCACAGTACACCAATACAGTAATTCCCATGGGTCATCTTCAAGCTCCCAGGTCACTTTATCATCTCTGCTGGAAGATGGATCTTGTATTTATTGCCTCGGGGTGGAGTTAATGAAAGAACAGGTCCAATCAAGTCCAATGTCAGGAGAGGATGGTTATTCTGGGGTGTGTGTGCGTGCATGCGTCGTGGATGGAGAGTGTGGGCATGGCATTGGACAGGCCCAGTGGCTAAGGGAGTACCCTGGCGAGGCCCTAGCAGTGGAAAGGACCTGTAATTCTGTGGCCTTCTCTCTCTCTCTGAGTCACACATACCAGCACAAACAGCTCACTGTGTTCAGTGGTGCCCCCCTCTTATTTTACCCCTCCCTCTCTCCCTCCCGCTCACTGTTCTTGCTCCTTAGGCATTCCCTTAACAAGTGGTGGAAAAAGTACCTAATTGTCATACTTGAGTACTATTTAAATAGTAAAGTAAAGATACCACCCCCAAAAAACAACTTAAGTAGTACTTTAAAGTATTCTTATATAAGTACTTTACACCATTGCCCCTAACAAACAACAAGCTTGTTCCAAATGAAATATTTACCTCAAACTCTTATACTGGACATTGGACTATACTAACAAGCAGCAAATAGCCAAGTCTTTGACAGGACTGCATCTGTACCTGAACTATAAAGGACTAAAAAAAACTAGTCCTAAGAAGCCACTGGGTTTGCTTCAATTCATTTTGGTACACACACACACACACAAAGCACATAACCAAAGGATTTTATGGTTAACAATGGTAGGAACGGGACGATACCAGTATCGCGATACTCATTAGTATTGTGGCAAGGAAATCAAACACAAAGCGGATTTTACTTCTTTAGGAAAACAGCCCTAATTTTGGAAACAAACATTATGTCATCCAGAATCACATTTATTTATTTTCCAAACTATATTTTACATATATCAGGTTTTAAAGGACCAAAGACTTGTCTGCTTCGTGCTCTCATTTTTGCATTTGAAAAAAATATTATGATACCGGTATCCTCACAGCCGCAAACAATTAGAGATCGGACTTCATTTCAGGGTTTGGATGAAGGCAGTTGCTTGATGTAAAAGCAACACACAAAGTGGGTCCGCTGAAACCCAGGGCCAGGAGTGAATGCTCCAACTCTCTGAGGCACTCCTCCAGTCAACAGGCAGGATGCAACTTTACGAGACATAACAGGAAACAAAAGGCATGTTAACTCTGCAGTCAGCCCTTTCTTTTTCATCCTCTTTCACTATTTATTTCCATGCCCCTATAGCATTCCAAGAGGGCAGCAAAAAACCCAAGGCACTCTGTTGAGCAATTTTTTATTTTATTTATTTATTTTACAAATGAATGCTGTGGCACTACATACAAGAATGAGGGTTAAGAATTTTGCCTTGAACAATTAATGGAAGAGGGGACTTGAAGGGTTTACAGGCAAGTATTCAAGACATCCCCTACAGTAACATTCCTGTTTCAAAACCAAAGAAACATAAAATGACTTCCTTTCCTCATCTCGTTTCCTTCATGGCCTCTCATTTAAGGGCTTGAGTAAATGCTGCAATAATTCTCATATCACAGCATAATCATTCAGAGACTATATTTGGCTGGGTATGGTACATTTACAGTTAATTTCATATCACAGTTGCTATGACCAGCAGGTATACTGTACTCACACCTGCTCTTGCTTTGTCCTTGTATCATTCTTAAAACGCTCTGTCAGACACTGGCCACCGTGTCAACTCTTTCAACAAAATGAACAGCCTTTGCACTATGGAGAATACAGCATGAACAATGGGCTGTTAAGTCATCAAATCGTTAATAAGCGACCTGTAGAGAATGCTGGGAAATCTACTGTACATGTTGTTCGTATCTTCTAAGGCCACAGTAAACCTGAAAATAGCAATCACATAGTATGGAATATTCACCCGAATCATGATTACAGTATCATTTGATGTTACCCTTAACAGTAGTATCACTTGTTACATTTCTCACTGCAAGGCATATCCTGCATGGCATATCCTAGTCTATTTCATAATTCCACCTAGGTTTATTTTGTTAGCTTGAAAAATGAACAAACAGCTATAGAGAATCATTTTTTTGACATGCAGTTGAAACAGGTTGCTGTAGGCTGTTTGCTTTGGTGTAGCCCATCTATCTGCCTCAGTTTATTGAGTGTGAATTGTGAATGTACTATTGAGCAACCAAAGCTGCAAACATATCCATCTCGCAAACCTTTTTAATCAAATGTGGTTTTGTGACCCAGATCAATCTCTACAAAGTTTTTTTTTTTTAATAATGTAACTTATTAAATATACATTAGCCTACATTGTATTAAAGTTGAGTGTATGCTAGGGTGGTTTATACTGCATGGTGTATGAATGGCGTTTGATGCATTGTCCGACTAGTATTGACTGTAAATCCTTTACCCTCGGGGGAAGAATGGCAGGCTTCACTTCAGATGCTCTACTCTTCTGCTCCTGATTTACAAAATGTATCAGCAGAGTACAGTAGGACTACATTGGCAGACGATGTGCTAACTTTGTCTTGTGCAGCATCCTCCCTTTGGGTGGGTCCAAAAGATACAGGACCACAAGGGACAAAGGATCAAGGCCCAAGGTCCTATTTAGCATAATTAGGAACATGATGTGATTGTGAAGTGTCCCATAGGAACAGACAAAGAGGGTTTAAGGCTCAAAAGGGAAAAGAGCTCCAATGTGCCCCCTCCTAATCCTAACCACTTGTTTATAAAGCTGACTGAATATCTAGCCAGTGACTACTGAGGCTGATGATGATGAGCAGGTCCAAATATGGGACGGGAATGTAATGTAATTCATCTCTCATCATTCCATTCGTTTGGAATTAACATGTTGGTAGGTAGTACTTGACGTTTGAGACACGCGTGGCCGCGCCCCTTCCTGCCTTCTGTTATCCATCCAGTCCAGACAATTATTCCTCCTTCAGTTAACAGAGGCAGAAACAAAGGAATATAGGCGCCACCCACCGGCCAACTGTTAATGAGAACGCTGACTGACGTGAAGTGCAGGAATTACATTTGAGGAAACATATTATAGAAAGAAACTTGACGGAACAATGCTGATTGAAAACAGCAAACCATTTCACCTGAAAATAAGTGGTAACCTATATATTTGCGGATAAACAAACTCACCTCAGACATATGGCCATATTGGCTTCTTTGATAAAAACTTACCAAAACCAGGTGGGGACTTTTTGGTTTGTTTACAGATTAAAGAAAGCCACTTCAAAATCCTACGCATTTGTCATCCGGATGTTAAATTTAAGTAGCCTACAATTTGTTTGAAACACTGATGTAAACTACATGGCATATAATGTTACAGCCATCTGGAAATTGGATCAATTACATTGCTGCGCCCGCCAACGTCTTCTTCTTTGGTATCATGGCGTTCGCTCATTTTGTTTGAGCATGCCGCCACCTACTGTGCGGTAGTATGTTGTCAGTCAGGTTATATTAATTTTGTGACACAAAAATAAAAAAGTTACGGGGAAAAGGGAAAAAATGGCAGGACTAACCGTACACCTAGATACAGGTGTATAGAACTGAGGAAGCTTTTTAATTTTGAGAATACACGGGAAAATAATTCCTATAAATTCCTGAATCAATTACATTCAATTACCACAAAAATTCCATGAAAAATGATAGAATGACAAACCAAATAGAGCCCCACAGTGGTGGTGTCATAATACCCATCGAATCCTGCGTTAAAAAGGGAAATAGTTCCAATCGTTTTTTCAGCGTAAATTTTTATCATGGGGAATTTTAGAAACACTTCAAATAAGGGCTGTGTGTTCTGTAGGCTTACCCTGGTGTGAATTTTTGATAACCATGTAAATCTCTCTCAGACAAGGTGATGTTTACCAATATTTTAAGCTCTATTTACTCTCATATTTTAAAATCCTAATTCCAGGTGCATCCTGGAAACAGGATGCACCTTAGCCTCATAGTGAAGAGTCTGAATACTTATGTAAATCAGGTATTTTTAATACATTTGCGAAACATTTTAAAAAGTGTTTTTGCTTTGTCATTATGGGGTATTGTGTGTAGATTGATAAGAAAAACATTTTTTAAATCCATTTTAGAATAAGACTGTAACGTAACAAAATGTGGAAAAAGGGAAGGGGTACATCATGCAAGACTACAAAAATGTGCATGGTTATCAAAACTGCTGAAAAACATCCCCACAGCATGATGCTGCCACCACCTTGCTTCACCGTAGGGATGGTGCCAGGTTCCCTCCAGACATATTGCTTGACATTCAGGCCAAAGAATCTTGTTTCTCATGGCTTGAGAGTCCTTTAGGTGCCTTTTGGCAAACTCCAAGTGGGCTGTCATGTGCCTTTTACTGAGGAGTGGCTTCCGTCTGGCCACTCTACCAAAAGGCCTGATTGGTGAGTGATGCAGAGTTGGTTGTCCTTCTGGAAGGTTCTCCCATCTCCACAGAGGAACTCTGGAGCTCTCTGACCAAGGCCTTTCTCCCACAATTGCTCAGTTTGGCCAGGCAGCCAGCTCTAGGAAGAACCTTGGTGGTTCTAAACTTCTTCCATTTAAGAATGATGGAGGCCACTGTGTTCTTTGGGACCTTCAATGCTGCAGACATTGTTTGGTACCCTTCCCCAGATCTGTGCCTTGACACAATCCTGTCTCGGAGCTCTACGGACAATTCCTTCAACCTCATGGCTTGGTTTTTGCTCTGACATGTGGGACCTTATATAGACAGGTGTGTGCCTTTCCAAATCTTGTGAAATTCATTGAATTTACCACAGGTGTACTCCAATTAAGTTGTTGAAACATCTCAAGGATAATCAATGGAAACAGGATGCACCTGAGCTCAATTTTGAGTCTCATAGCAAAGGGTCTGAATACTTATGTAAATCAGGTATTTCTGTTTGTTATTTTTAATACATTTGCGAAAACTTAAAAAAAAAATAATAATAATCGCTTTGTCATTATGGGGTATTCCGTGTAGATTGATTAGAAAAACATATTTTAAATCCATTTTAGAATAAGGCTGTAATGTAACAACATATGGAAAAAGGGAAGGGGTCTGAATACTTTCTGAATGCGCTGTAAATATGTAGGCTACAGCAGCCTATAGGTAGGTAGTGTAAATTATGGTTTCTTCCCTGTCTTCTCTCTGGCGTTGGTGAGAATGATGAAGAACTGTAGGCTACATGTGTGCACTGCGAAGGCCCGTTGGAGGCTTGAAAACTTTGGCCAATCAGAACGTTGAAAAAAAAAATGAAATTCACCTTGATGTTCATACAACTCCGATCCCCTCTTGCGCAGTGGAACACAGAACAACCTGGTTACGGCGACACCATTCTGCTGAGGACACCTGAACCAGAGTCGCTACCACAAATCACAAGAGCCTGACCCTCTCTGGAAGTTCCTTTAGCCCTGCTAGGGATATTTAGCCTATATTGGCTATTGGTTGAGACATAGGGCCCGTTATAGCTTGGTATGTCAGGTTGGGAAATTGGAAATTTGAATGGAGGTAATAATGCATTTAGATTATAGTTAATTGAGATGCATGACTAGGCTACAACACACCAAAAATTTGATTTTTAAAACAAATTGCCTGCAATTTATGTTCACTACTTTGTGTTCACTATTTATGTTCACTACTTTGTGTTCACTATTTATGTTCACTACTTGGTCAATTTATTTGATGATTAAATATATGCAAATACATTCTATGAATTGATAGTTCACCTCTGTTTTCTTTTATTCTATAATAGGGTATATTGTAACCATGTGTTCAAGCTAATTAAATCAAAGTTAATTTAGCGCTGTCCCTTTAGAACTACCAAGGGCGCTCCAATTGTTTAAAAGAACACTCATCACGATCTGTTGGCTGTATTTAATAGTCCTACTCATCACTTATTATATTATTACAAGTGGCAGATTATCACTTCTCACAATGGTGCTCATTTAGTAAAGTTAGTTCAAAGCTGAATCAATGTCTCACAAGATCACATGACAGAACCGAATATAACAGCATAGCATGTCTACCGTTGCAACAATAACACCTCCTAATTTCTAACTAGATTTTTAGGATGGTTAGCTAAAGCTGAATAGTATAACAACAACAAATCTCAAAAGACAAACCTCAACAGAGCCACAAGGAAGAATATATGCTTTCATTGAAACAAAATACAAGAAAGGCTAATAGTTTGATGACACCATCTGCTCTAATTCGCTCACGAAACAGTAATTCAAGAAGATCGAAATGCATAGGCTATTCCCATGAAACTGATTGAGATCAATCAAATGATTGACGTGCAGATGCAGTTTCACCAGTAAAATGTGAAGAATAATCATCTAACTGATCCTACACCAGGCCAATGGCCCGGGAGGACGGGACTCTTACGTTCAACAAACCTTGCAACTCTTCTGCAGTAAAACATTGTGCACTCAATGACTGCTCTGCAGGTGCCACCACAACATCTATTTTCTGCGATTTGTGTTCCATTTCTGCGGTATAGTTGATAACCATGGCAATGAACTCTAAGAACCAAACCTTACTGAAGCACAAATTCATATCACTCTGTATTGACCCTAGGCCTACTTCTCACCCTTGACCCATCATCCACTTCTCTTTTCACTGTCTCAGCATACAACACTTTCTGTTCTACTCTAACCCTGGAAACCTCAACCTGTCTCTCTCGCACCTGGTACTTCTGATCCCCAGCAACATGGGCACCCCGACAATTGGCACACACAGTTTTTTACACCGATACTACACATTCCTTCGTCCCATGCCCTCCTACACACTTCTCACATCTTGGATTCTCCCTCCTACACACTGCTGCAACATGATCATACGTTTGGCATCTCTAACACCTTAATGTGTTTGGCACAAAAGCTCTCACTGGATAACTGCATATCTTTACATGACTTGATCAGGTCTGCTTCAAAACTCAAAAGGACAGACAATGTAATGTCTTCTCAGTTTCACCTCATTTGCCACAAGGACTGCGTCGCACCAAACGGCGGGCTTCACAGAAATGGGCTTCCATTTCAGTTGCCTAATCTCAACATTTAATGCCACTCCAGTCAAAGGTGCCCTGCTCCGGAGAGCAAAGCAAGTCACAGGTCTTGTCCCTAGTCATTTGATGTGACGCGTCTGCTTCCTCTGAACCTGTCACCATGATTACGTGCATCAGCGCATCATGGGACTCACCTGGACTCTATTACTTTATTGATTGCCTCCCCTATATGTCACTTCCTCAGTTTCTTCCCCGTGTCTGCATTAATGTCGTTTTGTTCTCCCTGTCCAGATGTTGGTTTTGTTTTGTTATATGTCTGTTTATCCATTTAATCGTCACTCCCTGTACTTGCTTCTTGTTTCCCAGTGTCTGTCTTCACAGAATGCAGACACCAATATTGGAAGGATCAGCAAGTTTCTTTGCTTTTTTCTTGGGGTTTGGTGACGTCGGCTCCAGGTGCTGAAGGAACCGGGGGTGCCTCAGCTGGCTCGTCGGGCTACCATGCCTTAGCTGGCTCTAAAGGTTTTCTTGCCTCAATTGGTTCAACAGGCTCCCATCCCAAGTCATGCCTCAGCTGGCTAGTCGGGCTCCCACGCCTCAGCCGGCTCCCACGCCCCAGCCGGCTCGTCCGGCCCCCATGCCTCAGCTGGCCCTTCAGGCTCTCCCAAGTGGGATGCCGGGTGGCGCCCCTAGAGGGGCTGTACTGTAACGCCTGCTCCCGCTCCCCCTCTCTGGCACTCGAGTGCGCCATGCGGCCCATCATTACACAGACCTGTCACCATCATTACGCGCATCAGCGCTTCATGGGACTCACCTGGACTCTATTACTTTATTGATTGCCTCCCCTATATGTCACTTCCTCAGTTTCTTCCCCGTGTCTGCATTAAAGTCGTTTTGTTCTCCCTGTCCAGATGCTGGTTTTGTTTCGTTATATGTCCGTTTATCCATTAAATCTTCACTCCCTGTACTTGCTTCTCATCTCCCAGCGTCTGTCCTCACACCTTCACCTATTTAACAGTACCCAACTTCTTTTCTACTCAGCTTAAGACTACATGTAGATCAGCCAAAAGGCAGGGATCCACTTTCTCCACAAACTTCACTCCCATTGTGCCCGAATCATCCTTTGCATGTCCATCGGGGTGAGGCTCGGACTCAGGGGTCTTCACTATACCTGCCATCCCAGGTAATTCATCCCCACTGTAGTCAGGTAACATTTCTGTGCCATCAGAGACAGTGGAATACGGTTTGTACTTGGTACCATTCTTCCTCATCACACATCTTCACACTGTACTTGGCCCTTCTTCCTCGCTGTCCATAACCACGTCTATCTGTTCACCTCACTTTTGCTGTGTCTTCATCCATTGTATTGCTTGCAGAGCACGCAATGATGGCATTTCTCCAAAACCCAACTTCTGTTCCTTGGCCCAATTAACAAGTCTGGTTATCTCTGGCGCGCCCGCCACCTGTCGACCATTGCTGTAATTAATGCTGGTGTGTGCGAGAAACGTTCCCCTAGGATTCGTGAAGTGGCAGGTAGGAGGTTGCATAAAAATACTTAAATATTTTCATTAAATATGAAATATTCCAATTCAAGAGGCGAGCACCCTTACTGAATTGTCGATATTTTCACAGTAGAACAGTTTTTTTTTAAATAGAAAATGGGGCTAAATATGAGGCAAATTATCTGTAAGTTGACACATTTCTTAAATGATCAGCCAACGTAGTAGGCTGTGATCTGGGCCCGAAATCCCATGGTAGATCTGGGCCCAGTTTCTGAAGAGCATCTTAAGGCTAAGTTCATCGTTAGAACCATAATATCCTATGGTTCTAAGATGAATTTAGCCTTAAGATGCCCATCTACCATGGGTTAGATGACATTTTCACTTTTTCCCATTGCACTGATCAATTTGCATACAGTATAACAGCATTTGGTGTCATCAGATTTCCATAAAATGCAATAATTGAAATCTATCGATAATGTTGTTTGTTACAAGGGTCTGGATTTAATATACCTATTCTAATTGCTAGAAAATAATGACTATGCTCATAGAATTGAAATAAAAAATGTGTAAATACAGAATCTGCATTAACATTGATACTGGAGGCTACACTGACTACTTTATTACCTACATTTATCTGTGGTTCTCTTTTGTTTTCAAAACGGGTCGCCAAACAACCTATGGGAACATCACACGATGTGTAATATGTGTAGGGTCACAAAGCCAAGCCTTGGCACACATGGGGCGGCAGGGTAGCCTAGTGGTTAGAGCGTTGGACTAGTAACCGGAAGGTTGCGAGTTCAAACCCCCGAGCTGACAAGGTACAAATCTGTCGTTCTGCCCCTGAACAGGCAGTTAACCCACTGTTCCCAGGCCGTCATTGAAAATAAGAATTTGTTCTTAACTGACTTGCCTGGTTAAATAAAGGTAAAAAAAAAAATAAATAAATAAAAAAAATCCATGGTCTCACATCACCTCTGAGTTGGGACTCAATTAACTTGAAAAATAGTTATCTGGTCCCCACTCAATGTGCACATTCTGGGCTTGACATTGGACAACCAAATCATGCGAGGAATACTCTCCAGAAAGAGTGGTATCTTTGACAAATTGTCTTTCGACATTCAAACTGAGAAAACAGGTGACAGCGCTAGAGACCCAGAGACTCCTAGGACACCTAGCTGCTGCAGTCCATTTTGTACCATTAGGCTTGCTCCACATGCGGCCAATACAGCGCTGGTATAACAGAAGGGACAAACACAAAAAGATGACCATTTCAATTAGTTGCTGGAGAGAAATACAGTGGTGACCCCTAGCACTTCAAACTCCCAGTGGAGTTCTCCTAGCCACAGTTCACAACCAGGTGTGACGAAGACGCAGGAAGTCAGGAAGCAGGTGCAGTCGGTGAGTTTCATCAGAATGAACATAGAGCGAATACAAAAACAGGAGTAGCATCTGAAGATGAAAACAGAAACAATACTGCCTGACGGGTGATACATCAGAGTGCTAGATAAAGGGGAAGTAATAAGGGTAGTGATGAAGTCCAGGTGTGCCTAATGATGGGGCACAGGTGTGCGTAATGATGAGTTGCCAGGACTGGTATACCAGCGATGTCACGAGCCGGTGCAGGAGTAGACGTGAAACCCGGGTGACTTTGACCCCAGATGCCTTCCTACAGGGATGGGGAGCGGTCTTGAACCAGTCAGTGGTCCATGGTGTATGGTCAGCACCATGGACAATGGCTACATAAACGTACTGGAGCGCCAGGAGGTTCACCTTGCACTCTGGCACTTCCTCCCAGTACTGAGAGGACAACATGTACTGATAAGGACACGGCACACCCTGTCAACCCAGATAAGTGAGCGTACTGTGAATTTTGTACTTATCAACCATCAGTGAGATGGACGTAAATAGTGACCTTCCACTCATGATGCTGTTGCACCCAATTGAAGCCTCATGTTGTAGGTTCTAGCTTTCAGCTTGCTTGTGTATACAGTTGTACGCCACAGTTGAAATATTGTGTTACCCTGTTGAGTAATTATATTATGTTGCATCCTGTGGTGGAAATAAGGACATCCCAGGGACTCATCTGGAATAAGTTAAATGGTGAGTTATCCCACTCTGTTGTCTGAAAGACAGCCTTTCCCATGGGTCGTTTGGTGGCCAGTTACGAAAATGAAAGAAAACGTTGGATTATGGATGTAACCTTGGTTCTCTGAGTAGAGTAATGGGTCGCCAAGTTTTCATGTCGTTCCTCCACCTCCGTGGAGTTCAAGTGAATTAATAGACAGTAGGTCATGCCACACCGCCTTTTATAGTGACAGGTCATGTAGGTACAGTAAGGGTGTGGCGTGACTGTATACATCTTTGCTATTAAGTATCATCACGTGAAGGGGAAGGAGTTCCCATAAGTAATTTGGCGGCCCCTTACTCTACTCAGAGAACCATGGTTACGTCTGTAACCCAACGTTCTATGTATGTACACTGCTTTGTTAAGCATTATGACTTTGTTCACCTAGAATAAACACACAAAAAGACCAGAAAAAGTACAAGAGATTGAAGTAACTGTCAGTGGTGTAAAGTACTTAAGTAAAAATACTTTAAAGTACCATTTAAGTAGTTTTTTGGGGTATCTGTACTTCACTATTTATATTTTTGACTACTTTTACTTTTACTTCACTACATTCCTTAAGAAATATTGTACTTTTTATTCCGTACATTTTCCTTGACACCCAAAAGTACTCGTTACATTTTGAATGCTTAGCAGGACAGGAAAATAGTCCAATTCACGCACTTATCTACCAAACATCCCATGTCATCCCTACTGCCTCTGATCTAGCGGACTCACTAAACCAACATGCTTTGTTTGTAGATTATGTCTGTGTTACGCCCTGATTTGTTTCACCTGTCTTTGTGCTTGTCTCCATCCCCCTCCAGGTGTCGCCCATCTTCCCCATTATCCCCTGCGTACTTATACCTACCTGTGTTTTCTGTTTGTCTGTTGCCAGTTCTCTTGTTTGTCAAGCTTACCAGCGTTTGTCCTGTCAGCGCCTGTCTTTTCCCAGCCTCTCCTTTTCCTGTCCTCCTGGTTATTGACTCTGCCCGTCCCTGAGCCTGCCTGCCGTCCTGTACCTTTGCTCCTACTCTGGATTATCGACCCCTGTCTATCTTGACCTGTCGTTTGCCTGCCCCTGTGGTTATTATAAACATTGTTACTTCACACATTCTACACTCGGGTCTTACCTTGATCCCTGATGGTCTGAGTGTTGGAGTGTGACCATGGCTTTCCGTAAATTAAAAAAACAAGATAATGGTGCCATCTGGTTTGCTTAATTTAAGGAATTTGAAATGATTTCTACTTTAAGAATATTTTAAACCAAATACTTTTACTCAAGTAAAAGTAATACTTTTACATGAGTCATTTTCTATTAAATGATATTTTACTCAAGTATGACGGTTGGGTACTTTTTTAAGTATGACGGTTGGGTACTTTTTTAAGTATGACGGTTGGGTACTTTTTTTTAGTTTTAAAAGTTTATATTCTGTTAACACATATCCCAAATAATGGAAAAAAAACACTTGTATCTCAAACAGACCACTTCAAAAAATGCTTGCTAGTTCCCCATAGAGGATGATGAGCTGGCCAATCAGCGGTCTACTATCATTAATATTTTTAATGATCGGTATACGCCCACACCATTCTGTTGGGGTACTCCCAAAATGTTCCCAATCTAATCCAATTGTATTTGTCACAAGCGCCGAATACAACGGGTGTAGACTTTACTGTGAAAGGCTTATTTAAGAGTCATGCAGCGTTAAAATGTACGAAAAAATGTATAAATAATAATTCACTAAAAATGTTATAAAACAAGAAATAGTAACACAATAAAATAACGAGGCTATATACCAGTACAGAGTCAATGTGCAGGGGTATGAGGTAATTAAGGTAATATGTACATATAGGTAGGAATAAAAGTGACTAGGCAATCAGGATATATAATAAACAGAGTAGCAGCAGCGCATGTGAAGTGTGTGAAAGAGTATAAAAAAGTGTGTGTGTGTGTTTGGCGTGTATGTGTGTGTTGGAGTGGTGCCATCTGTAGTGTGTATGGGTATAGTCTAGTGAGTGTGCATAGAGCCAGTGGAATTTAAAAAATAAATAAATAAATAACACAGAAAAGCTGCTTTTTAACATACTTCATTACCATTTTTTTAAAGGAAAACTATTTTACACTTAGTAATTAATTATAGGCCATATTTGATAGAAATCTAGAAACACTGGACAGTTACTTTAAGGCTGAAGCTTAACTTCAGTATCTTATGGGTGATATCATCAGAGTGGGAAACATGAGGTGAGGTGAACCGTACTCATCACTAGGTGTGTCACTACCTGCTGAGCATCGATGTGATCAGTTTGCTCAGAGAGAGGGGTGACCTAATACCCGAGAAAAGCGATGAAGTCATAGCCACCTGACTCATATTCCCAGCTGAGACTAGCTTTGTGTGTGTGTATGTGTGTGTGTGTGTGTGTGTGTGTGTGTGCACAAGAGAGAAAGTGAGTGAGTGTATGCCTGTCCAGGGAGTTGTTGGGGAGGATCATGCCTTTAATAGCGAAAGAGGGTGTTGAATAAACCTTGGTGTGGATATGTTTGTCACACCAATCCTACCACTCTCCTGTTAAACACATTCCCTCACATACAGTAAATGGAGCTTGCCTTGTAGTGAGAGAAACACATTAACAGCCTCACTTACAGAGAAGTTTTATGGGGCTGTATTTATGGATTGCCGTTCATTGAGAAAATGCTGCCGTTTCATTGACAACTTCTACCGTGTTCAGTGAACAAACACAATCAATTGGAGAAAGTCAGAGACAAATAAAACCAGCAAAGACCCGGTTTAAGTGAATAACATGATAAGTGTCATGTTTGTCTGAGTCAAGCTAACTGATTATGGTTTATGTGAAATAATCTGCAATATTAAACTGATCCTCTTACCGAGGATTCTATTGGCGTCTTCTCTGTGCAAAGATGTTGCAACGCAGGGCTTTTTAGGCTATAGTCGGCTTAGAATGAGATATTAGTGCATGATATGACATGGTGATATCATATGCAGGACGTGTTACGTCATCCACAAGTGCTGGTTCACTGTATGACATCAGCATGAGGCGCCAGGCCAACATCTCCATTGTGCTCATAGCATCATTCAGGCGACAGCAGGGGAACCAAACATGTCATGAAAGGACATCTGGACATGAAAGTCAAAGGGATGCCCCTTGGGGGTTTCTTAAAGACGTCTTTACACTCCATTAAGTCCACTTTGAAAGACAGACACTGTCCATAGGTGGATACGGTGTTTGCATGGGTTGTTGGACAAAGAGATTGGTGTCTGTCTCTGTGGCACAGTAAACCAAAGCACGTCCCTACAGATGCAGCTTCCCTTTCAGAGGATGCAGAAGGGAGACAGGCCTAATCAAACAGCCAGATGGTCAAGATCCTTGAGAGTTTTTTATGTGGGCATGTAACATGACCTCAGCACTCTGGGTTTTATCAAGCATCCTCCATACACGCGCAGCTGATGAGTTCGTACACTCAAACTACTAGCTAATAACGTCTGGATGTAAACCAGGCCTGCTGTGTCTGAACTTTTAGCAGCATACTGAGTGAAACTTGTACTGGGGGTGGGGTCAGATCCGGGTCTCTAAATGTAGGTTTAAAGAGAGAAATAAAGTAAGGAACACAGTATTATCACAAACAGGCCCATAACCCAGACAGACTGGGATAGGGGGAGGGATTATCCCTGATCAGTCCTCATTATTGATTGGGCCTTGGGCTCCCTGCAGACCCCATTAATGGAGGCAGATGACCTCTTGGACAACACCGGCTCTGTGTGTCACTGAGAAACTGTCCCTTCTCCAGTGTCTGCCCCAGAGCCTATCCCCTCATCCTCACACTCTCCCCAGTTCTCAAGCCTCTCCGCTGGGTTAGGGGATACATACCCCCCAGTCCTTTATTCATCCCCAACAATCAGGCTGTTGGTGCTGTTGTTGTCATAGTTGCATTGGGGTTAGGTGGACTAATACAGAGTTTTGAAATCCTGTATTCCTTTGTACATATTAGTTCCCCTCTCCTCATGGGCCAGCCTTGGGAGAGTTTAGACTCTCTACTATGATTATGCACAGGTGCACCTGAACTGACCTTTGTTGTGACAATGTCTTTCAACACATGACATAGCCTACTCATCTGTAGTGACTCAGTCAGTGTCTCATGTGAACAGAAGAGAAAGTTTGGGGATTTCAATCAAATGTCTTTACAAGGGATTCATTTAACTATTTACTAATTACAGAGATTATGGATGAAAAAATGTGCTAATCTGCAGACTCTGGCACATTTACAGTACATTGATGTGAACACTGGAACATTTACTGATACATGCAAACTGTCCCTGCTAAATAAATGGCATATAACTATATAATTAAATTATTCAACAATTATTCATTCAGTAATTGTTTCTCAGTTTCAAACATACTCAGATTGTAATGGTTGTAAAAACAATTATGGCATAAACATCATCATGGTTATAAATGAGTGTTTTTATCAATGTATTAGGCTAAACATTCATTATGAACACGTATTCCTGCTCTATTACCACATTATTAGGTATAGTTATTGTATAGGGAATTGTGCCCATGAAATGAGTGGCAGACTGTCTTGATCACATACCCAGTCTGTCACATCCCAAACGAAGGAGAGTTGTTGTTGTTATCAGTAATGTAATGCATGACAAGGCCACATACAGTATATGGTGACAAGTGATTAATTGAACTCACTCAGTGGGGTTCAAGTCCTCAGATAATATGTCTAAACCAGTCCAGCCAAACCATATCCCCCCATGAGAATACAAAGAGACCATCAAATCGTCCGATGATATTCATAAACGGTTAGGCTAACTATAGTTTTGTCAGTGCTGAACATATCACCCATTTGAGGGTGGCTTTTGTGACAAACGTCAAGGTTTCCACAGTTAGTTCGAAGGACACCAGAAACAGGAAGATAACATAATTGCTTATGCGAGATGCACAGTCAGAAGTAATGGAAACAGTCAATTACCGATCAAATGAACCGTATCATCGTTGGTAAGAGAGCAAGCACAGTGATTACCCCCACAGTTTGCCACAGCCCTGCCATGCGCACCCACACTGCGCCCGCGACAGGCACTATAGGCTACATTAAAGATAGGATACTGTTCCGCTCCATTTCACTATTGAGAGTTATTGAGAGTTTGTTTTGCTCACTTGTGAAATGAGACGTTGGCGACCGTTTAAATTAAAACACTGGAGATGAATTAATTAATTAATTGTACTATTATTTGTATTATTATTATTACTACTAAGCACATGTGTCTTTGTGTTATTATACAACCATGCCGCCAGGCGTGGCTTCTCTAGAGGACATTTTGGTATGTAGATTTCGCGAGGCAAACGCGGTTCTTTGTTCGCGCCAGGCAAGCAATGCTGCAAGCAAGAGCTCTGCTTACGGGAAATATGTAAGGACCTTATTTAAGATCCCTGCTGCACAGGGTCTGCAACGCCTGTCTGACAACTCCCTTTCTCCTCTCCTCTCCTCTCCTCCTCACCCCCTCCTCCTACGTTACAGCCCCCATGCGCAACGGCGCCCGAGACAACAACGCGGTGACCTGCCGCAACCCACGACGAGTGGGGTGGGCGGACCCCCGAAATGTCACTTAACTCTTTCATTCACGATAGTAAGAATAACGCAAATCCTCCCCATACGGTGAACGAAGTCGTTAAGATTCCACAAATAAACTCCATCCAAAGTCCATCCATCCCTCCATAGGCTACTGCTGTGCGTCCCACCATAGACAATACAACATTGGAAATATACCAAAACAGTACACTCTGGTGCCCAAATAGTCACTTGAATCGGGAAACAATCCTAAATGGATCCACTTTTGACATGTTATTGAGGGGGAATTATTAGGCTATAGTCCATGCATCCTTGTGTAAGTAGCATACAGTACAAAGACCGTTGCGGTCTTGCATTGCAGGGATGGGGAATGAGTAGCGTGGCTTGGATCGAACGCATGGCTGATATGGACAAAGAAAAGGTGGAGGAGATATTTTTATAGTTTTTTTCTATACGTGGGGAAAAACGCGGGGGTTGGTTTCTGAGATGCCACAGGCTTGGGAACCTGAGACGGAATGGTATAACGGGAGGACGGCTCTTTTTGTCTCAGCAAGGAGGGGACTGTATACCAGACGGGGTGGAGTGATACATTGCCTAGCCCCTCTCGGTGCAGACGGCCTTGTGTCCCGTTTGCCTAGAGCTGGGAGAATACTGTATCGCAAGTAGGCCTATAGCAGGCAGAGAGAGGGGCCGGTCTATGGGAGGGACTAGCGCAGAGGGAGAATTGGAAGAAGGAGGGGGCGGGGAGGCGGCACGGGTGCTGTTTCTCCAGTCTCTTTCCCCTGTCTTTGTCTCACACTCTTTTGTTAGCCATGCCTAGCCTGCTGGTTCTAGCAGGGATCATGGAGAAAAATGGGGGCTACGGCGGGGATCTAGCCGGCTCCGGGTTCGGAAGCGAAGGTCTCCTAGTGCCACCCGACGAGGAAGAAGACGACTCCCGTGCCCTGAGGGTCGCGCTGGGCCAGCTGTCTCTACTGGGGCTTGGTGAAGGCGAGGACGGTGGCGGGGCTCCTGGAACGGGAGTACAGGATCGGAGTAACAATAACAATAACCATCACAACCATACCAATAATATTGGCGGAGGTGGTGGTGACACAGGGCTTTTGCAAGGGAAGAACAAGTTATGTGTCCTGTACGAGGGTTCAAGTGAGACGAAAGGACGAGGCTGCAACATAACAGAATGCGTCCCCGTGCCCAGCTCAGAACATGTGGCGGAAATAGTGGGGAGACAAGGTAAAGATTCCAACCAAATGTTCCTATTGAAAGTTATGTTGCTGTTCTGAGCTAAATGTGTCTCCCAGTAGTTTGTAGGGTGTTTTAATAATGCTCTAACTGTTACGTTAGCTGGTGTTATTGATATAGAAAAGGGAGTGGTGTTATTTTTTGTTGTATTCTACCACTCTTTGACCATGGTAACAAATCTGTTTCAAGTTAACATACAGTGGCAGAAACTGCAACATTGTTGCAACTAGGCTCGGTTCTATTGTCCGTCTAGTAAATTTCAAATGTGGGGAGACACAAAGCAGGACTGTAACCGTTACCTCATGGGCGCATTATTCTACATCCAGCCATCAATGTCAGCTCACAGACGCACACTTCAGGCAGGGATAGCACTTGCTTCCTTTGTCGTCTGAACGCGCGAGACTGTTAAAAAAAACCGCAACGTGCTACGGGTAACGGAGGAATCTCGTTCGTCCTGAAATGTTTACAAATGATTTATTCTCTTTATTGTGAATATAACTTGTATTTGAGTAACGATTGGCGTTTTCAAGCTGTTGTTTTCGGTTTCGTAAATTCTAATTATGTTCATTGTTTTTGTTGCTGACTGCCCCAGTGACACAATTAGACAATGGCAAAAGTGTTTCTGTTTTCTATTTTCTTGAGCAGTTTAAAAGTGAATTCCCAGATTTAAGATGGATATATCTGTGTATTGAGTAATTGTCGAAGACCTCAACATGAACTTGAATGACAGCAGCTGTCAAACAAAGGTGTGAAAGTGAGAGGGGGGTGAGGGGAGGGGTACATTATTAGGCAGTGTTATTCCTATGATCATAGGAATCGAAGCGTGACTCAGCCAGAAGTTGAACCAACGTGTCGAGTTGAATGTTGTGTGGTTCTTCTATTTTCTGATATAAGATAAGAACAAATAATAACAAAATATGTGGCCTTTTTAAAACCTATTGCCCATATTGTTATTGTGATCAACTCAAAATGGCTATTTATCAGACTGTAAATATATTGATTCTCCAGATTGCTTGTAACCTGTCCAACTCTCAGAACCAGCAGCTCAAGGTTGTTGATTTTTATTTAGTTATTTGTGCTACGTTGTTTTTTTGTTTGACTGCACCTATTGTTGAGTGGCTCTGTTGTGATGAGTCCAAAAGATACAGAGGGGTTGGTTAGACAAGCAAGGATAAATGGGTGGGTCAGAGGCACTGGGCACTGAAAGGGAGTCACACCCAGACACCCAAACCAAGGGCCCCCTTACCTAATGGGAGGGGAGGGGAGGGGGGGGGGGGGTGGTAGGTAAGGGAAACCAATTCAGCCAGTGAATCCTAATTCATGTTTTTGGGGTTACACAAATTAACAGGTCCCCACAATGTCAAGTGGGTCCAAGGCAACAGAGACCATTTGCTTCAACTCCATTTTTCCACAGAGGTGGGGATCTGGTTTTTGTAGTGCCGTTAAGTGCCCTCATCTTCCTGTGCGTCTCCTGTCGTTACTCTGAAGTGTTTTAATAGGGTAACTGAAGACAGCCGGAGGGTGGATCCACTGAGCACAAGTGAAGCAGAGGGCTTTGTGTTGACTGAGAAGTGCTGATTTGGGGGATTTGGGATGAGCTCCTTTTGATTCAGGGTCTCGTTAGTTAGTTCACATTTAACGCCCTCTTTCCCAGGGTCGACTACTGCCTGGTGAATCTGGCAAGTTAATGTCCTGTCCTGGAGAGGCAAATATTAGCGTTTTGTCCTTTGTCAAAGTCATTTGAATTGATTCTGGAGGATGATTTTGTGTCGTCTAGGGCTGTATCATTACGACTTTAGGTCAAGGGTGGGTTTGCTGTGCATGCGCCACTAACAATGCACACAGTACTGGAAAGCATGCTCTCCAAATGACAGACATGGCATACAGTTGTGGAATGATCTAGAATGCTCTTTGTCATTTGCCTGAAGGAAATTGTAAAGGTTCCAGTGGAGTACTTTTCTTTGTCTCCTCTGTTCATAGTTGTAAGTTTTACGTCGCCTATTGGTCTCAACTTAACTATCTATTCACCTTCCTGCTACAAAGGATCACAGAAACGTACATCTATCCTAAGTTAACACATGGTTTAATATAATAACGTTGTGGTTATTACATGAGTTATAACCATCATACTTATTATAAAGCTTGAGTGTTCCATCTAACACCATCATGCTTGAACCCCGACTAGTATCATCACCGCCATCGTCCTCAATAAATAAATAATACATGTAGTTTGAACTCTTCGGCCCTTAGAGCCTCACTGAGTCACTCAGTCAGTGCCATCCAGGCTTCGGAAAGTTAGTGCCCTAGTAAGTGGGGCTATTTAGTAGCATTAGGGGAGCACATTTCCCTCGGTTAGAGGTGATCATGACATTTGATCCACACTGCTAAAGTCCCTGCCCAGGGACTGCAGTTGAAAATAAGCAGGTTGACTAAAACTGGCACTTTTACAGTAATGTTGATTGTTGTGCACTGTCCCTGGTAAAACAACATTTAATAAAGTAAGTCAAGTAAAGTGCATTTAGGCTACTGATGTAATGGTGTGCTGTGATTTCTAGTGCTACTCAGAAAGACGAGCTGAGACCTGACCATTGAATAAATTGATAGTTATTGTTACCAGACCACGGACATACATACGCCTCTTAAAGACCCTGCTAAGGGGAGACACTCAGGGATTCTTAGGGGTGGAACATGAACTTGCATTTCAGAATGAGAACGGTAGCTGCACACCTGCGTGTATATGTCACCACAGGCTGCCGTAGTGGGGCGTTACGTACCGTTTCCTGTTGGGTGTAATATACAGAGTACGGCTGTGTTTACCATATCCCTCTTGACCTCAAGTGCTCTTAACAACCCTACTCTACAATTACATTTTTTTTTATTCCCCTCTTTGTATTATTACAACGTCTCAGTATTAGAGACTTAAGGTAATTTGACACGAAATAGCATTCACCTGTACTCGCTCAGATCTAGGATCTCGCTAAAAGCACTTAATATAGTCAGCCTTTACACACTGATCAAAAACAGAGCAAATGCACTGCAATAAACGACCCAAAAATGATGTATGGGTGAGCCGGAGGTACCAGACTTGTCAGTTCAAGGGGAGGGGCTTGTTGTTCGTGGCAACACTGTTGAATGCATCCATAACTGTAGCCATAGCACAGAATAGTTCTGATGTCCTTTGGAAACAGGTACAATATCTCATCTGTTTATCAATGTTTGTACATAGGAAATCAAATAAAGGGGTATTCTAAAAATACTTTGACGTCTACAGTCTCTTCAATTATTTCAGATTGTACAGCCGATTGAGACTTGATGCCATGTGAAAACATGCGACTTAGTAATGATAATCAATGCAGAAATGGAAAAAAAAAAGTGTAATACTGTAAAATGTTGTAAAGGGGATAAAGACTGGTGACCATTTCTGGACTGTCTAAAAACTCTGAAGTTGCGAGCATTTTAGACCAAAATTTGCCATCTTTTAAAAAGGTATGTCAAAGGTCAACTATCAATTCTGTCTTTGTTTCCATAGAAGAGGAAAACATAAAAAAAGCTTTGTATTACCAAGTAGTAGTAACAATCTCAGCTATTTCAAATTCCTTATATTTGAAAATTGAACAGAAAATTGAATTCATTGTGACCTTGGCCATTTTCAAACTTTGCCTTTTTGTTTCTGCAGGTTGCAAGATCAAAGCCTTGCGGGCCAAGACCAACACCTACATCAAGACCCCTGTGAGGGGCGAGGAGCCTGTGTTTCTCATCACGGGCCGAAAGGAGGATGTGGCCCTGGCCCGGCGCGAGATCATCTCTGCCGCCGAGCACTTCTCCATGCTCCGAGCGTCTCGCAACAAGCTTGGCGTGTCCTTCAGCGGTTCCCCGCCTGCGCCCCTGCCGGGCCAGACCACCATCCAGGTGAGGGTGCCCTACCGCGTGGTGGGGCTGGTGGTGGGGCCCAAGGGTTCCACCATCAAACGCATCCAACAGCAAACCTGCACCTACATCGTCACCCCTAGCCGAGACCGTGACCCTGTCTTCGAGATCACGGGATCACCCAGCAACGCCGAGAGGGCCCGTGAGGAGATCGAGGCGCACATCGCATTCCGAACGGGAGGTCTGCATGACCACAACAATGAGAATGACTGCTTGGGGCCGGATGGCAGCAGCCCAGTAGGCTCCGGGGGTCTGGAGAGCCGCCTGCAGCAGGTGTGGGGTCTGCAGGGAGACCAGCGCAAGCCATTGACCAGTAGCTTCCGCCAGAACTTCTCAGATGCCATGGTTGGAGGAGGGGAAGGAGGTGGGGTAATCTTTAGCAAGGGCAACTTCAACAGCCCTGGAGAGAAGCCCTGCTCCTACTTTGGCTCGGAGGGCACCCAGAGTTGGGGAGACCCAGACTACCCAAAACAGGTGGCCTTCTATGCCCAGCAGCGCTCCAAGAGCTTTGGAGGCCTGCCCCTGCCCCTGACCAGACTCTCTCCAGGCCTTTCTGACCCCTGTGGAGGGAACAACGGCAACTCCTCGGGCACCAGCATCACTATTCTGTCTGGCTCGCCTCATGCCCAGGCCCGCCGTGCCCACAGCGAGCCAACCTCGGGCGTGGGGTTCCCTGGACGCCTCCCTGTACCGGACTCGCCACCGGCAATCCTCCGGGACTGCATGACCTGCTTCGAGAGCAAAGTGACGGCTGCCCTGGTGCCCTGCGGCCACAACCTCTTCTGCATGGAGTGTGCCATCCGCATCTGTGAGCTCAACCATCCAGAGTGCCCGGTGTGCCACACCCTGGTCTCTCAGGCTATCCGAATATTCTCCTAAAAAACACCACGTCAGTTTTTAACATTCGTTTTATCACAGTGTTTGTTTGACAATTATTTACTATTATTATTATTATTATTATACTTTTCTCAGAAAATTTTAAACAAACAAGCAGATATTTTAGAAGGCACTGCTTGCTTTACTAAAAAGTATAAGAAATATTTTGACTTTTTTCTTTTATATATATATATATATACATATATATTTTATAAAAGTTTTGTTTATAAGAAAAGTATAGTACCTAGCATTTCTTCTGTTTTTTTTTACTGCTGCTGTTTTCATTCACGAATCACAGTGTGGGCGGAGTAGTAGGAACGTGAACAGTTTACGATTCAGATTTATTTTACCATGAAGTTGTTTTATATGGAGGAAAGGAAGGAGGTGATCATTGAGGTTCAGTTTAACTCCCTGGTATCTTATCTGTAACTGAATGATATAGGAAGTCAAAATCAAACAGAAGGAAAAATATTTAATCTTTCATTGCACCTTACAATCGTCTTAGTTTCGGATAGTCAGATTAATGATTGTCAATCATCCAGAAAAATGACGTAGCTGATGAAAAGGTAAATCCCCCAATGTGGCAACAACAAAAAATGGAACAAACTGTGATATTGTCATTGAAAGTCTAAATTTGTTCCAATCGAAAGACAGACTATTCCATCATTGTCACCTTTCTGACATTTGTATCCCTTTACAAGCTCGTTGTTATACCTGGTAGTCCTCCCTAAACACCTGTAAGAATGGTAACAATATAGGACAGAATAGCAGACAAACGCCTTTCTTCATGCACATATGTTTTATAGATTTCGTTTTTCACAAAGAGGTGAATGAATGCTACACATTGTATTGCTGAAATGTTCACTTCTGTTACACCTTGAATATCACTGCAGTTTGGTGAAAAGTTTCAGCGATGCCTGTTCCTCGTGGCACTTGAAAAGCATGTTTATTTCGCCGGTGTTAAGCACTGATTTCATTTGTGAGGCCAAAAGCCTTGGAATTCTTCCAGTTGGCTAATTTGGGAGAATCGTCTCCCCGACGGACTAGTTTCAAAGCCAACTAATACCCACTTTATTGTCTTATGTGGTAATTTAGCTGTTATCTGAACGATGTAGGACAAAAACGAGAGCCACTTTTGACAGGCATCTCTCTGAGGTTTGCGCAGTTAGAGCGTCAGCCATTAGAGTGGACAGAAGCTGAGGAAAACACTGAGCTGTTCTCTGAATTGGTAATAGAGTGTGCCTAAATGGGCGAAAAGCTCCTAGAATACAGTACCACCATCCACAGAGCTCCCTCGCCACCCCCGTCCAGCAGCTTTGTATTTTAGCTCAGAGGCCTATAATTATCAGAGCTGTGCAGGAGCAGGTGTTTAATAGCGCACTGTGGATGTGACCTCAACTTTGAGGTCTTTTTTAGCCCCCTCTTTTTCTATTTTCTTTGGGAGTCCCCCCCCCCCCCCTGCTTACTGTTCGATCGCTGGCTATTGAAGGTAGTAATGACTGCAGCCGACCCACAATGCATTGCTTCCCTGTGTGGGGCGTATTGTCTATGCCCAGTGGTGGCGTGGGCCCGGAGTGCTTGGACACGGCCCGGAGAGACTCATTGATAATTAGGCAAATTGTCCGGTCCAGGTGCGGACTGTGCGGGGGAACCTGGTGCTGACCGCCCCATCCCTCTGTCACAGGCACAGAAGGTCCAGTCTGGGTGCAGCTGGGCGAATGGGACCCCTCCTTCCATATCCCCCTCCCTCTTTCCTTCTCTGCTGCTCTGAGCTATCCCTACTGGGGAGAGGGGCCTCCTTTGTCCCAACACTCAGGAAAAAAGCAGCATATTTCAGGCTGCCAGCTCTGAAATGAGAGTGAGGGGACTTTGGAGAAAGAAAGGATATCAACAGTGTCAGTAGATACAGTAATTACCTAGTGTAAATTCTGCCACACAGATCCAATTCTTTGACATTTCCCACTGAACTAGATGTCTCCATGTGTTCTCAATAAGATAAGGGTTTGAAAGCATGCAGACATATATCATTTAAGAGTACGAGGAGTCTGATCACTTGGAGTTCATCACCCCACCCCAATTTGGATGGAGGCCTTTGTGACAGAGAGCGAGCGCAGATCGAAGTTTCCATAGAGAGCCCCCCCCCTTTATCTCCCGTCTGTATGGGACATCCTGCAGCTGCCCACTCACCACAATCACACAGGCTTAGCCAATGGCAGGCTAGCACTGGGCCTTCAGAATGAAATCAGACGATTGTAATTGACAGGAAAGCGGAGGAAACGCCCCATTTAGCCACCACTCATGCTGAATCAAATTACACACCCTTTGCCTCTGCCTTAGCCCCAGCCTGGGGATTTCAGAGGGAGGGAGGGGGATTAGAGCCGTTGGAGGATAAGAGGGGGGCTTTTGGGGGTGGAGAGAGAGATGGCTGCTCCCCAAAAAAAGAGAACCTGCAGATCTAGTCTTTGTGAGAGGGGTCATTTCTGTGTCTTCAGTGAAGGGGTAGTTAGAAGGCTGCTGCCTCATGTTTGCTGGTGGTGGCAGGTGAACAAGGTGATTCAGCTGCTCTCCCACTAACACTGCATCAGATCGCTCTATTGCGTTATTTCAGGAGAACACTTTTGCTCAACTTCTGTCCATCAAAATATGGCGAATAGTTACAATAGACTGTTGTCCCTAGTCTAGGCCGCAACAGAGCCCACTTTTCCCCCATTGTATTGTCAGCAGACCACTCCTGTTGTCTGTGGACTGTGAAGAAATTGTACTTTCAGAGTATCTAAATTCTATGACATATATAGAAATTAATTTAATATTTATGAATGGGGAGAACTGCACAGTGGTTTGGTCTGAACTTTCAATGACAATTTCAAGGCAGTATAACGCTGTTAAATGAATATAGTATTTTCTATTCTTTTTTATTTTGTTTTAAGCCTTAATATTTTGTATTAAAATATTAATATTGCTTTCACTTTGGCATGAAAGTTTAGTGACATACAGTAGGCCTTCAATAGTATTGCCCCTTAAAAAAAACTTTAACGTAACTATTTGTCAGAAAAGAATGTGAATCAACCGGGTTGGGTGGGATTAAATGGAATTGGGAAATTAGGCTCATAAAGACTTTACATTAAAATATAGAGTAAAGCACCTTATGAGAAAACACATAATTAATACCAAACTGACCGCTGATGGTGAATATTTCTTCATAGATTTTGAAAGCCATGCACATACTGTAAGGTTTCCCTTTCATGTTTTTCTAATATAATTATTGTTATTCCTTGTAGTAGTGGTATTATGGGAGACCTCTCATCCATTCAGTCAGTACTGATGACTTGGTTGAGTTTGCACTGGTTTAATGAGGGCTTTTTAGAGAGTCTCACTGTTTTAGAGGCTGTGGGAGAAATTTGCATTGTGCTTTATGAGAAAGGATTCTGCGCATCTGTGTATATATATATCAGTAATTTACGTCCAGTCAAATGCCTGCTATATAAGTGGGATTTTGATTATTTTTACAAGGTGAAAATATCATTTTGAATTTGTTTGTTTATGGACTTTGAAGATTACTTTGATTTATATATATATATATATATATATATATATATATATATATATATATATAATGTCCCCTCATCCTTAAACATAAATACGTATATCGATAGGCTACTTATATGTATGGATCTAATACACTTAAGCATTTCATCAAGTCAAATATATAGATAAGAATACCACAATACCACATACTGTAATGATGAATACAGGGCTGTATTGATGTTTCCACTGACATATACCGATACATTCTCTCAAATATGTAAAGACATGTGTTCTAAAATATTCCTAGATCCTTTTGGATGAATCAGGTTTTATGTACATTAGGATGAAAAGCAATAATGTCAATACTGCAACAGTAAACAAAAGAGCCAGTTTAGTAAGTTCAAAGAATTCAGCGCCATCCATAACACAACCTTGATTCATTTGGATATTATTCCATTTTTGTCTATCTTCTAAAAATGCTGGATTTATGCCAATTTAGGATGAGAAATGTAATTAATTAGTATCGGTTTCAGGCACAAGAGCATGTTTTTGTTGCTTTCCTACGTCTTGCTTTTAGTAATTTTTGACTGCTTAATCCCGTCTTTTTAACATTGAATATTAATAAGACTGCAAGCATACCTCAAATACAGGGTGTGCCAACACCAGTGCAACCTCAAGAGTTCCTCTTAGTATCTGTGGAATTTTGAGAACACAATACCTATTATTTGGAAGAAACCAATTGCATTGTAAAAGTAAGCTTTTCAGTGTACATACAATGCTTTTCAGGAACATAACATGAACAATTGAGGCATTTCCTGTCTGTCAAAAGCAGGAACTCATAACTCCTATGGTGATAGATTGGTGTTTAAGTGACAACTTAAATCACACACTAAAGTAGACGCAATGGTAAGACAGAAGGTTGGATTATTTGCATAGGATCTGTCTAAGACCTCTTCCATATGAACGTATACTGATGCCCAATGCATTGAGCCAAACATTTTCATCACTTGACAAAGTAGCATTTATTTAACATGTATTACTCTGTATTTATTCATGTTTAGGGAGAAACATTTATAGTTACCATAAGCATATTTTGAGAATATATTTCAGTTTTTAGATTGGTTCCAAAACATGTTTTGTAACTGATTTGATGGCACAATTTAATTATTTCTTTATGCTGTCTGTTATAAGTAGTTGTCATTATCCAGCTTTTAGCTGATTTAAAATAAAAGGTCAAAAGGTAGCCAAAGAACAAAACCTTGGGAGAGGTTCGAGGACATCGATTGGAATTATATTGCTGATCATAAGCTTACAATTCTACGAATGTTAACACATTTCACCCTTATCATAGTTTGGATTTATTGATGAAGGTGGCTGAGGTCAATACAATAATAATCAGCGTTTGTTTTTAATAACCTACTAGTGATAGTTTTGTCAAAAGTCGTACAGCATACAAGCTTCAGTCAATATCTGTGAAATGGAGCTTGTCTCAATAAAGACATCCTGTTTCAGTTTGGTCTTGTTTTATGCTACAGTAGCTTCAGTGATCAACTACCCAATCACTGCCCAAAGACACCAATCTTAATGCGTCACCCTCTTACGTTGTATTTATATTGGTATTATTGCCAACTTAGATTTATAAATAATTATGTCAATAAGTTTTGTTTCATCATCACAGCTGTTAATGTGAAAAGGCTAAACTTGTCTTGGAAAGTTGATGTTTCTTCAGAATGGGGCAGGAAAACATACTAAATTAGAAAAGGAAGGGGTAGAGATATGTATTTGTTTACAATTCTGTTCAAATTCATGTTGAATTGCAGCTGAAGGGCTAGATTCGTCTCAAAGACCCCAGACTGAACAATAGTTGAATAATGCATAAGAAAGTTGTTAAGATTACACAAATACCCTGCAGTAGCTTTGTTAGAGTTTAAAAAAACAATACTGTGGTTTTCATTTAATATTGTTTATAGTTAACTTTATTCACCATGTCAAAGTATGATAGTTGAAGTTCAGTACAGTACATAAGAGTAACAGTAAAATTAAGATCCCATGGCATTAACATATTTCATCAACATAACCACAAGGTGTATAAATAGCTTTAAAGAAATTAAGATGGACATATATTTAATTCCATATATTTACCTTGAGGTGTAATTGATATAGAAATTCAAATAATGACTGTCTTATAAGATGAGGTATAGCTTGATATATGCACCCACTCTACCAGAATATGAAGTACTCCACTTCCTTTAGTGGAGAAACAAAGATGGCGGTGAGATAACTCTTAGGGGGATGTCTATTTCATTAACCATTTTTTTCAATTGTTAGTGTTCTTTACAATATATTAAAGTAACCATAGAAACTCTGAACAGTTTTCTTCTCTTTAACAAATGTACAACTCTTTATGCATTATGTATAACAATAATAGCACCCCTTTCAAGGAGTGATAGGAAATCCTTTAAATTGATGCACTTAAGCAATTATTCCGACCTATCATAATCACAAGATGAGCAAGTAATGCATTTGAATGTAAAATAAATTACCAGTGCACTCCTTTTACCTATTGGTTTATACATTTTAAGTGAGCTGAAAATAAATTGTGAGAAGGTTTCATCGCAGTCTATATTTGAGTTCATCCACATACATTTATAGAAAGCAACTTAAAAATAATAATACTATTACAGTTTCTTAAATCTATTTTGCTAACATGGGTTATTATTTCATAGAAAGACGGGGAATAAGTCAGTTTCTGGATGTTATTTATGAAAATCTTAAAATGAAGAAAACATATGAGTAACCTCAAGAAATGTGTTTTTTAGTTAAAAATTCAAAAAGTTAATATATTTCTAAACACAGGAAAGTTGGTTTCTGCTAACGGTAAAGAAAAAAAAAGTTTTATTTATGAAAGTTATGGACTTGCCTCCACTATATTTCATTGTAAATGAAATAAGAGTTGATGTGGGTTCCCCATAGCTTATATTTTAACTTCCGATATGCACTATTTCAAAGAACACCAGTGCATTCACAGTGGAATTATGACAGAAAATAATATAATATTTTTTAGGATTTGGAGGTATTTTAGTCACTGAGCATCAATTCCATGCCTCAATTACACCTTTTTTTCTTGCATCAGCACTCGTTCTCTATGCTGCCTGCTTACCTTTTCCCCTTTGACTAACCCCATACTGACTGGCCCCATTACACATTTCCTCTGGAGTCTTAACTTGCTTTTATTAATCTCTAACTTTTTATGCTAACACAGCTTCAGTTGTGAATACAATGCTGAGAACGAGTGATTAAGGTGTCCCGCAGGGGCACATGTAACGTATACAGATACACACACATTCATATGTCTACTACTTGGGACCCTTTGTGATTGGTAAGGCAAGAGAGGACATCATCAAAGCCTTAATGAAGGATTACCTAAACATTTGGGCTCAAATTTCTTCATGAAAACATGACAGGGTGGGAACTGAGCTGAGTGATCAATAGATTAGCACATAGGCACACTGTGTAGTAGATCTATGGTAACCAGCCACACACACACCAACACATTCATATCCGTACTAGTTTGCATGTATCTTGTATGGTCACTTAGACTGGATAAACACCACAGATGCTATGTGTTTGGTTTTAACACAAGGGGTCTGGGGCTGGTTGTTCCTTGTAGATTTTCATAGTTGGCGCCCCTTCAGAAACAGAAAAAAAGGACAAGTGTTTCAGGTGAAGCAAAGAGAGACCGTTTCAGTCCCCTTGTGACACTCAGTATTTTGTCCTTTTCATTTTCTCATCACAGTTCTATAAAAGGGGAGGAAAGCTTGGTTGTCATTCCTTCACATATGGATGAACCTAAAATGTATTTATTTAAATCTGAAAACTAGGTAGTTAAAAGTGAACATTTGTCATTACAATTCAACATGCCAGGACGGTATATTTTCCGCCACCACTGACTGAAGCATGGGGACTGAAATGACCTTCCGGCCTTCACGTTGTCCTCTTCTGAAGGGGCCACTGCAGTCTGACAGTTTGTCTTTGGTAGTGTTTCTTCAGATTCTCCCGGCAACGTAGAAGTGTTTCATACCGGTCTTATAGTGGTCTTTGTGCATTAGTTTTGGGTCAGCATCTCCTGGCTTTAGTTTCTGGTTTCTCTGTGATCAGTGAGAGAGGGTTTGCCATGTGGCTGGCCATCACTTTGATAAAATAAAAAAAGTCTTCTTTGAACTGTTACAGTGTGTCATGCCCGCAAGAGGCATGTGATATTGCAGGTTTATTTCTTAGCACATGTTGTGAATCATTTTTGACATTTTATTATTGTATCTGCGCCATATTAGTTTTGGTTTCTGTTATTTTTTCAACGATTCAAGATGTATTGTAAATGTTTCTAATAAAACAAAAATGAAATTGTTTCCGATGGATGCTCTTTGCTTTGTCTTGAATATTTAAAAAAGTTGCAGTTGTGAAATGGCAAACAAGTACCATAAGTGAATTACCATACAGTAACTCCACAGTATGTAATTTTTCATTGAAAAGTAGGCACAAATAAGAAGCAAGACTTAAGAAATTACATTTATTTATACATGTGCAATCTAAAATGTACACATGAGAATTAACATTTTAAAAACCTAACCTTTACATCCCAATTTACTACTGGGAATGCCACAAGGGAAAAAAAAACTCAGCAGGATAATGACTGTTTACACTGTTGACCTTCGGCTGTGGTAATGGCACCCTCAAACTTTCCCCACACCTCCCCTCTTTTGCCAAACTAGCAGATCTAGAAGGGCTAGTATCCTCCCTAGTGCTTACTCTTACCAACAGAACTACACACACCCAGAAAAAAGAGAAAATATAACCATACAAAGAGACCTGGGAAACTCTTAAGGGATATCCCAGAAGGCATGATACGGTTCCAGTTACATACAGTGGAGGAGTTCATTTACAGTAAAACAAGCCATCTTGTGTACATCAGAGAAGCAGCAGGGCTGAGTGCCCTTACTACCCATCTCTTGCAACATGAGCTGTCCAGCCATCTAGGACAGCAGGCCGCAGGGAGGGCTCCACTCAGACCATGGTATATGACCACCACTCCAACCAATATCCCCTCATCACCCTCACATATCTCCACAGTCACGGAGAAAGCGACAGCAATTCAGTTAAACCGGAAAAGGATGGTTCACGGTGATAAAAGGATAACACCCAAAAGAGCTAGACTGTCTTTTTTGCTAACAAAGAATAGGCCTATGTGAGAAATATTGCTGTGCAAAGTACTTTGTAATGAGTTTCAACAGGGAGGAAAATGTTGATCACAAAAAAATCTGAAGAGCAAACTTTATTTTGTGTAAAGACTAAAAGGGAAGTCGAAGAGCACTGATAAAATGGACATGAAAAGTTCTCCACGGACCCCCATTTTGTGCAGTTTAGATTGGCCTGACATTCGACCAGGAACATTTGGGATAAGATGGCTTAACTCCTCGGTTCCCCATTAGCCAAGAGTAGTTACATTTAATAACTATATCATAAAAGGATTTGATTACCAGTGAAATCAAGAACAAAAAGAGGACACCCGTCATATATAGTAAGCAGCTTCAGATCAAACCCACCCAGTGTTGCATGTTAGCACAAACCCTTTGGTCAAACAAGACCTCAATATAGTGTGAAATAAATATAATTGGGACAAACTGAAATATGTTTGGGAGGAGCTGCCTGACAATGGAGAGGTGGGGGTTACATTTCAGTGAAATCAGGTCTTCACTGCCGAATCTTATTGCCCCTTCTCTGTGCTGGGGAATTGGGTGCGTTCACAGGCTTATTAAATTGATCTGACAATGGTGGGGGGGGGGGGGGGGGTCAGTTCACAATGAGTGAGACAAACTGTGGAAAGATATGGAGGACCATATCCAAACATGCTAAATTTCTCAATTCATGTAAATTAATTCATGTCCTCTTTCATATTTAAAACCAATCAAGCCAAGGCATAACCATAAAGCTTATTGAATTAGATGGGGACAGACTTCTCAGAGGAAACAATGCATAGAGGCTATGGAAACACTTGGTTGCCCCCTTGGTCTCCCTGTCCTTCTGTCTCCCTGTGTATCTCTCCACTTGTTTCTGTCTGCCTGTATCCTTGTCTCTAGGTTTCTCCTCCTTGTCTCCCAGTCCTCCCTCTCCGTCTACTCGTCTGTCCCTGACGGTGGTGAGGCCTCAGTTGTTCTGGCAGCAGGCACTTGACTTGGCAGCGTTCTGCGTGGGCTGCACTGTGATCGGCACCACATTGGAGTTGGGCGAGAAGTCGGCGTCGCTGCGGCCCGTCATTTGCCTCTGGGACACAATGTTGTAGATGGCTGCAGGAGACGGACAGACAGACAGGTGAGGACACAACAGTTGTTGTTGGATGATGAGAAAGGGAGAGTTTCGTCAAAGACTACAGTGGATACAAAACTGAGAACAAGATGGTCATGCAATTGGGACCTAACAGCATTTTACTTTCCAGGGTTGTGTAAATAAATAACAAAAACATGAAATGGAGACAAGCTATCATAGAAACCAGCAGCACCCCGTGGCTCCTGGGGATTGAACTTCTGCACCTTCCCTAGGATTACTCGAGTCTGGCACGCAAAACTAACTTCAGACTGACTCATACATGCCACTGACTGGCGGGTAAATCAGCAAGAGATTGAAAACGAGCAGACAAGACGACCTCAACTAACCCTTGAACTGGTATTTCAACCACTAGCTACAGTCAACATGCTTCCCAGGTCAGGGAGTCTCTAGTTCAATTCCTGTGCTTGAGCACTGCTATGCACTCTGTTGTTCCCTCTTAAATGAGCTAATTAGAACTTTCTATGAATAACACATTTGTTTAAGAGTAGAATTACTAAATATTAAACTTCAGGCAGCTGGAATTGTATGTGGAGGAGGAAAGCAGAACACATAGCAGGGAGCATGCTGACAGCCCTATATCAATTGATTTGAAGGCCTCACTCAGTGATGCTTGTTCCTCAGACACTCTTGGGTTTGAGTCGGCCGTTCCCCATTTTTAATTTTATAGCGGCCATGTATTAACAAGGGCCTTTCTAAGGTTTGGCTAATACGTCAATGCCTCTCAGTAAGTTGTTCTTGTAGAGGTACTTAATGTGAGTTGTGCTGGGTATGAGGGACTAAATTGTGTCTTTGTAAAACGATGAGACTTCTGGAAAGAACCGCTAAACTACTTCTATACTCGAGTCGAGGCAAATTACACTGAACCATGCATGAGAGCACCAGCTGTTCCGGACAACTGTGTGATCACGGTCTCCGCAGCCAATGTGAGTAAGATCTTAAAACAGATCAACATTCACAAGGTCGCAGGCCCAGACGGATTACCAGGACATGTACTGCGAGCATGCACTGAACAACTCGCAAGTGTCTTCACTGACATTTTCAACCTCTCCCTGTCTAATACCAACATGTTTTAAGCAGACCACCATAGTGTTCTTGGGCACAGGGACTAAGGTTACCTTCCTAAATGACTACCAACCCATAGCCTTCACGTCTGTAGCCATGAAGTGTTTTGAAAGGCTGGTCATGACTCACAACACCATTATCCCAGAAACCCTAGACACAGTTAAATTTTCATACCGCCTTAACAGTTCCACAGATGATGCAATCTCTATTGCACTCCACACTGCCCTTTCCAACCTGGACAAAAGGAACACCTATGTGAGAATGCTATTCATTGACTACAGCTCAGCGTTCAACACCATAGTGCCCTCAAAGCTCACCAAAGGACCCTGGGACGAAACACCTCCCTCTGCAACTGGATCCTGAACTTCCTGACAGCCCCCAGGTGGTAAGGATAGGTAACAAGACATGCGCCACGCTGATCCTCAACACAGGGGCCCCTCAGGGGTGTGTGCTCAGTCCCCTCCTGTATGCCCTGTTCACTCATGACTGCACGACCAGGCACGACTCCAGCACCATCATTAAGTTTGGCAATGACAACAGAGGTAGGCCTGAACAACGACAAGACAGCCTATAGGGAGGTCAGAGACCTGACCATGTGGTGCCAGGACAACAACCTCTCCCTCAACATGATCAAGACAAAGGAGATGATTGTGGACTACAGGAAAAAGTAGACCGAGCTCGCCCCCATTCTCATCGATGGGGCTGTAGTGGAGCAGGTTGAGAGCTTCAAATTCCTTGGTGTCCACATCAACAAACTAACATGGTCCAAGCACATCAAGACAGTCGTGAAGAGGGCCCGACAAAACCTATTCTCCCCTCAGGAGACAGAAGATTTGTCATGGGTCCTCAGATCCTCAAAATGTTATACAGCTGCACCATTGAGGGCATCCTCACTGGTTGCATCACTGCCTGGTATGGCAACTGCTCGGCATCCCACCGTAAGGCACTACAGAGGGTAGTGCGTACAGCCCAGTACATCACTGGGGCCAAGCTTCCTGCCACCCAGGACCTCTATACCCGGTGGTGTCAGAGGAAGTCCCTAAAAATGGTCAAAGACTCCAGCCACCCTAGTCATAGACTGTTCTCTCTGCTACCGCACAGCAAGCAGTACCAGATCGCCAAGTCTAGGTACAAGAGGCTTCTAAACAGTTTCTATCCCGAAGCCATAAGACTCCTGAACATCCAATCAAATGGATACCCAGACCATTTGCATTGACCCCCCCCCTCTCTCTCTTTTACACCACTGCTACTCTCTATTATTATCTATGCATAGTCACTTTAATAACTTTACCTACATATTACCTCGACTAACCGGTGCCCCCACACATCAACTCTGTACCGGTAGCCCCTGTATATAGTCTCGCTATTGTTATTTTACTGCTGCTCTTTAACTACTTGTTACTTTTATTTAACTGCATTGTTGGTTAGGGGCTTGTAAGTAAGCATTTCACTGTAAGGTCTACACCTGTTGTATTCGGCGCATGTAACTAATAACATTTGATAGCTCACACTTGTATTTCAATGTACATATTGCGACCTGGCCCCAAAAAAATGCTTTAGTCATTTCCTGGCAAACAGCAGATCTGATTGAGGCTCACACAAAGTGTCATTGTCTGAGTGTGCCAATTACAGATGCTTTTGACCTTAAAAAATGTCAGGTACTGTTCAATTTACTGCAGAGTAATCTTACAGTAGGGGCCTCGTAATAACCTGAAATTTGCTGCCATCTATTGGCGGAAGATGAGCCACCACTGAACAAATGGACTACAAAGCTCTGAGTACAAATCATTTACATATATATAATATATAAACTAAAGAAACGTTTGGTATGGCCATTAATAAGATGTGTGAAGAGGAGACCTTTACTTGGACTAGCAACTCTTTAAGTTAGAGTAGGCCAGCTCTTTCACAAGATGGCATGATTCTGTGTGCACTACAGGGTGAACACAAGTTGCTTTGGGGCAATTTCACTTCAAAAATGTTTACCAAACAAAAACCATAGATTTTTTTATGCATAGAACACTATGCATAGACTAATTTTAACTATTTCCACAGAAAATATGACAAACATATTTACAGGAAGGACTGCACAGATACAAAGTTTGGTAATAATAAAAACAGATTTAACTGTAATTCTGCAGTTTCCAATAAATGTTATTTTATAATTTACTGTATAAATTGTTAAATGTAGTTACTGTGCATAGAATTGTATGGTTTGTTAAACTTTTTAAAATCAATGGTTTTTGTTTAGCATACATTTAAAAGTAAAAATTGGAGTCGGGGCAATTCCATCGTTACCGAATTACATTGTTAAAAACCACAAGCAGTCCCAGTGTATATGGTAGGCAGCGTAGCATGGTATAAGCAATAAGGCCCGAGCGGGTGTGGGATCTGGCCAATATATCACGGCTAAGGGCTGTTCTTAAGCACGACACAATGCAGAGTGCCTGGACACAGCCCTTAGCCGTGGCATACTGGCCAGATACAATCTGCAGTCAGGGCTAAACCTCCCAGTTCATAATGTACACTAACCTGTGAGAATAGTCTGGAAAGCCAGCTCCACATTAGAGGAGTCTAACGCCGAGGTCTCCAGGAAAGACAGTCCATGCTTCTCTGTGAAAGTGGAGAGAGGAAAAAAAGCAGAAAAAAACTCACAGGTCATATTCATTGTCCATACTAGTAGGCACTTCATAAAACAGCCACCCAGTCATCATACATCAGCAATGATGCTATTTGCAACAGCCACCACAGTGTAGACTAACTGATAGAGCAAATATAAAAATGGCATGTCATCGGTGACCCTTTGTAGTCGTGCTGCATGAGCCAACCCTAGTAACAAATCGAAAGCAGAAATTGAACGAGAGCCTGTGGTTTCACATGGCATGCTTGTTTACTCTACACAATGACGTCTTCTAGAACAATTCCATTCATTCATTTATATATATCAGGCACTCTTATCTAGAGCAATTTACAAGTCAAAGTGTATTCCATGCATGAAATAAGACTCAAGGTCGTAAGTAAACACTTGAAACATTATGCAGAGCTACAAGGGAGAAGTGTGATAAGCTGGAAATGTCACATTGGAGTGTGGAGAGAAGCTAAAAATCACAGTGGAGTCAACTTGACTGGCTTTTTTTCTATTGCTGGGGATGTGAATTCAGTACCATGGGCTGTTAACCACTGACAGAGGCAGCCTGATGGGAGCTCTGTTGTCTCCACATCAAAGAGCAGCCCCCAAGGGGAAAGTGGACAGTGAAAGGCATTCCCTTGTCCACTGCGAGGCTCGGGTGCATCACTTTCCACAAACATTTTTGAAATGTGTTTAAAGTTCCCTTATTCCAATTTTGAAAGAGAGATTATGGCCATATTTATGAAAACATTGGTATTGTGTTCAGATTGCCGTATCGCTTTGTCTACTGCTATTGCGAATGAAAAAGCTAAAATTATTGAGGGAGAAACAACTCTCCTGTACTGACCCCTTGGCTTGTAATGCTTTGGAAGAATCAGCACAAACAGATTAACAAGATGGCTATAAAAAAAAACTAGTTGATGTGAGGATACCTGCCAAGGCCTTGGCCTCATCCGTGGGCACAGCCCTGAGGTGGCGCAGGTCACTCTTGTTGCCCACCAGCATGATGACGATGTTGCTGTCAGCATGGTCCTGCAGCTCCTTCAGCCAGCGTTCAGCGTTTTCATACGTCAGGTGCTTGGCGATGTCGTACACCAGCAGAGCCCCCACTGCCCCACGGTAGTACCTACACAGAGGACAGGAGGAGGGAAATAAGTTTTACTGGGAGCAGTGGTGAACAGAACAGCTGAGCATTGGCTGAGTCAATGGAGTGGTAGATTTAGTTTGTCGTTCCCTACATGAAATGCTATTGCATACATCATAAGCAAAGGACTCAGTTGTCAACAAGATGAGAACATTTGAAAATTAGCAGAAGTAGGCTGGAATGTTCTGTACGCACAAATATCCTCAATGGCTGAGTTTACACAGGAGGCCCAAGTCTGATATTTTTTCCATTGATTGGTCATTTGACCAATCCCATCAGCCCTTTACACATCAGATCTTTCAGAGCTCATTTGTGAAAAGGATCTGAGGGTATTGGTCAAATGACCAATTAGTTAAATAAAGATCAGAATTGGGCTGCTTATCTAAACACTGCAAATATGTCAAAAGGTGCCTGACAGACACAAAAACAAATCTCTATGCGTGTGAGCTGTGTTAATACTCACGCTGAGGTGATGGCTCTGTAGCGCTCCTGTCCTGCCGTGTCCCAGATCTGGGCCTTGACAGTCTTGCCTTCCACGTGGATGCTGCGCGTGGCAAACTCCACCCCAATGGTGCTCTTGCTCTCCAGGTTGAACTCGTTGCGGGTGAAGCGGGACAGCAGGTTACTCTTCCCCACTCCAGAGTCCCCAATCAGCACCACTGGAGCACAGAGAGAGGATCGAAGGGATGAGTCAGACAGACACCACCAGAATAACAATACATTACACTACCCACTGTACAGGGGTCTACAAGCAACTTGTTTTCTACAATGTAGGAACAGGGACACTCAGTAGGGGTAAGACAGGCCTGACAAAAAAAATTGTGGTAGAAGATACGACAGCTCCTGATTGGGTCACACCATGTGTCTGCTGTTCTGTTAGTGATTAACGATCTACTGAGAGGGTCTGACTATACTTGACTGTAGTTCAATAAACAATATTTGTGTTTTATTTCTATAGACAAAGCCCCATGACGTGAAGTTTTGACCTTTGTGAGGTAGCACCTAGGCTAAGTATTGTCATGAATGACTGAAGTTTGATTTAATTGACCAAGATGATGCCTTGTGTAGTTCAGCCTATTCACATAGCACCACCACTGAACCCTGCCCTTATGGAGCAATTAAACATTTGGCACCTGTTCCCGTTGACACCCATTCATTTCCAAACACAAGGCGGGGTGTTGGGAAAGAGAATTTTACAATGACTGAAATCCAGGTGAGTCAGGAGGAAAATCCTAACTCAAACTCACCACCCTGTTATTAGGAAATAGGAACTGCTTGTGTGTTTATGAGGCCTTATTGACAAATGTCCTACTCCCACGGAATGTAGGCTATCATACAAGCTAAGCATGGAACCTCATAACATGAAAATGCTACAGTGGGCCAACAGACAGTTAGAAACCTGCCTACCAATTGGCGATTGTGCCGACTGACTCAAGCTAGGAAAACCTAACAAACGTTCACTTGTTCCACAGGAAATCCATTGGCAACTCTTCACATCAGCTAGTAACGTGAGAACTGGGACTATGTAGTTCCAAGAACATCCTTGTCATTTGCAAGAAGGACTCTGAACTACAATTCCATTAGACTAGCCTATCTGGTAACAGTGATAATACGGTGGCAGAGGAACTAACAGCAGCATTATGCAACTTTCAGTGTACCTGTCACCAGAAACATAACATCCCCAATTTAGGCTAAGGTATTGTGTAGGCTGCATTCCAGAGTTCTAAAGATACAACCATTCTACAATAATTGTTATATTCTTGAACGCCATCACTACATAGCATAGGCCTAAACAGTGTAGTCTAGCTTCCTTAAAAATCCTAATTCTATTTCCCAATACAGTATAAGGAAGTTATTTTAAGAAGGCCTATCTTATCTGGAAGTCGAATCAACAAGAGAGCATATGTTATTTGTAAAGAGCGCACTCAGTAGGAGTCCTTTAAACAAGAAAGCTGGTCAACTTGCTGTGCAACACTTACAAGCGCCTAGTCGGGAGTAGTGATTCAACCACTCACCTGACTGACTCATGCCTAAACACTGAGGGTGCAGTAAAGAAAGCAATTAAAAGCAGGAAACTGGAGGGGGAGGAACCTACTGGTTATGTGGCCTACTGACAGTCCTCACTTTAGGCTCTATGGGGCAGTGCATTCTAGCTGTGTAATCGAATCTATCTTCACTACGATCAGAGGCCTTCTGTATAGGGACAGACAAACACACACACACTCACTTGATTCATGCAGGTCTTTCCAGTTTGATAACACATGCTTGTTTGCGGTTCTACATTTGAACAAAGGACCCTGTGCACTTTATTTTCCTTGGTCCAGGACAAAACAACCCACGAGGGAAGTAGTTAGTGTAAGTAAGTACAGGTGAGCAGTAAGTATCCACTATTATTGTAACATACCAACTGTTGTTGTATTCTTACAAATGTAGGCCTACACATTCTCATATGTAGGCCTAACAATAGGCTACAGTGCATGCGCACAGAAAAGTCTGGGAAAGGTACGACTAAACAACATAGAACATAAGGTTCAACAAGTTATGTTGAGTAGGGGCCAATAAGCTTTCACTCTGTGCTATCTGTTAGATGAATTAGGCCAAGGTCATCTTCATTCATATGTGAACAGATCGTGGAGATGACTGCCTTCTCTAAACCTAGAGTGACCCACCACTAAACCAGGTCAATGGAATCCCTACAAACAGAATGGTGCTTAAAGGCTAAACCATGTGGACACTGGTCACATTAGGGCAATCCGTTTGAGTAAATGTAGTATTTTGAGGTGTCATGCTGCCATTGTCAGTGGGCTATATGACTCCTGTTGACCAATACTTCCTCTCCTGATGATTGCGTCATAGGCCCACCACAAGATGACTAAACAGATGCCACTTAATGGATAGTTACTTGGTGCTTATTAACTGAGTGTTTAGTGCTGTTGCAATCAATTAGCCTACTACACAGTTGTAGCCATATTTCTACTGCATGGAAACAATAGTTTCAGCAATTGGGTGAAGTTGTTACTGTAACTGGTACCGCTACGCATTTCCTCGTGTCATTGAGAACTGATTTTGGCAGCGCTCGTTACATATTTGAGTACAGTCCGAATAATTTTGACAGGGCGGAAGCGGGGACAAATGAAATGTATTACATTGAAAGCGGTGTGGCGCTGAACCAACTGTAGGTCGAAATTACTACACTCAAAAAAATGACAATGTCATAGTAAAGTATCGTAAAAACACTCACCTTTGAAAAGATAGTCATATTCGTCTTCTCTATTCGTCATTTCTTCAACGTTTCTACCTATGGAAATGTGAAATGTTCAAACCCTCCCGTGGTCGTTTCTGTTCAATTCGACAAAACTTCTTGACCATTTATCTCGCGACCGACCGCTTCCTTAGAACGAACAACAGAGTCAAAAAGGTACATTCGCACTATATCAACACCTGTAATATATTATTCGATTATATGTATCCTATTTGACTGTGAAATTTTGAAAGACAACAAACTATCTTTCACAAACTTTCGACTCCTCTTCCCGACCACTTGTAATGTGCCATTTCCGAGCGACGTAACGTCGAGTCTCTAGCCCCGCCCTTTGCCCAGTTTCGACTGGCCAATCGAAGACTGATACCTGTCACTGACTTTCCTGTGATTGGTCTACATTGTTGTCATTCATGATTTGCCTCCACTGATCCTACTCATCGCTTCTTGGGTGACGTCTTCAGTCTCAAGCCTTCCCAGGTATGCTGATGCCGCGTTCAAAACACCTGGGACCTTGGATCTCGGTAATCTCCGACTTCGGACTTCAGTGCGTTCAAGACAACTGGGAACTACTGCACACAGCTCGGACACCCATGCATACCCCACAAGACATGCCACCAGAGGTCTCTTCACAGTCCCCAAGTCCAAAACAGACTATGGGAGGCGCACAGCACTACCTAGAGCCATCACTACATGGAACTCTATTCCACATCAAGTACTCATGCCAGCAGTAAAGTTAGATTTAAAAAACAGCAAAAATACATCTTATGGAACAGCATGTGAAGCAACACATACATAGACACATGCATACAAACACACGATAACATACAAACCCTACACACATGTACACATGGATTTTGTGTTATATATATATATATATATATATATGGTAGTAGAGGCGGAACACACTTAATATGTTATGAATGTATTGTAATGTTTTTAAAATGTATTACTATCTTAATTTTGCTGGACCCCAGCAGCAGCTAATGTGGATCCATACTAAATACAAAACTCGGAAAAAACGAGTTCCGACTGGGAAAAATATTTTTGAACGGTCATCCAACTCGGAATTCCAGGTCGGGAACTCGGGCCTCTTTTTACAGCTCCGACTTTCGACCTGAAGATCACTGACGTCAGGATTTGAACACGTTTTTTTCTTCCCGGTTCCCAGTTGTCTTGAAAGCACCATGAGCCTCAGGTTTAATTGATCATTGGCACGGTATCATAATGACGTCACAGCACTGCAGCACGTGAACTGTAGGCTACGCTTATGCAACTAAATATGTGCAATTAATATATACTTCTTTGTCAATCTGGATGTAGGCCTATCAGCCTATTTATTGTATTTTTTTTGCACCTTGGGTCTGAAAAAAAGCACTATAAATTAAATGTATTATTATAGGTTTAGCCAAGGGCTACTTATGAGATCAATATGGTCAATGTCTGATCATTAATGGGATAACTTCATTAGATTCAAAAGTGATCCTCACAGATGGAAAATGTAGGCTATTCCATCAATCAGTTGCTGTTTGTGTATTATACTTATTGGCATATGCATTTTTAGATGTATTATAATGGCATGTGTGTATGATGGATTGGCTATTATTGTGAAGGAAATCAAATGTAAAAAGTTATAAGTAAAAAGGCAAGCAATAATGCACCTGGCACTTGAGTGCAAAAAATATTCCTGTATTGTTGTAAAATCACCTCACAATAAGAATAAGCCGTTTTGGAACAATTTAAGCATAACATAAAACAATTACATGTTACTGTACATTAAGTAAACAGAGCACAAACAACAGTGACAGCAAGTTTAATTAATCAAGTTTTGTGTAAAATTATTAACATGGCTCTGGCACCTGTTGTCCAACCTCAGTCACTAAAAATACAAATATTCTGTACATCAGTTGACCACCTTTAAAAAAAAAAAAAATGTATCCTTCCAAACAAAGTTGAATCTTAAAAGTTAACACAATCTTTGTTTGAGACATTTTTTATATCCAAATGATTTCTGGATTCTTTGGGGAAATGTACCATGTACTCCAGCCATGTACTTACATCTTTAGGAATGGAAAACTCATTCTGTCTGCCACCATGTAACTGTGTCACATCAGAGGTCTTGCTCAGCATCATTCTTTTGCAGAATGATGCCCACACTGGGTGGTTTGTCCCATCAGAGGTTCCTACAGCAGGGCTTCTTCTCTTCAGGGTCGCCTGCAGCTCTGTGGACAGGGCTGGCCAGAGACACGGCACTAATGGACCCCCGGGTCACCTCTTTACTGCTCACCTTCCTGTGGATCTCTGATGGAATAGGCACAGGGATACAGTATGAAATGTGGTGCAACAAACAGTGACAAAAAACATTGACCACAAACTGCCAGTGACACAACTGCCATTTTGTTCTGCAATGCCAACTTTCCACTCAGTTTTCCGGATGAATTACTGAGCATTGATTGCGCTACTATTACACCAAAAAAACAAGGTTAGCTAGAGAGCTAAAAACAAACAAATTGATAATAGGGTTGGTACTGTAAATATATAAAGTAAATTACCTCCAAGGACATTTTGGAATGCTGTCTCAACATTTGTGGACTCCAAGGCTGATGTCTCTAAGAACAATAGGCCGTTCTTTTCTGCAAAGAGCAAGAGAGGTAGTGTTAGAGTATTTTGTCATAATTTAGGTTTGTCAAATTTGGGGTGAACTAGTGACTCAAGCCCAGTGCTTGACATGGACTAAAATAGACTCTGGTACTCATTTTGGGTGCCGGTACTGTTTATATTTACAGTAGGTGCAGGAGCTCAACAATACCTTTGAGCTAATATTCTATTTGAGGAACAGGAGCTCAACAATACCTTTGAGCTAATATTCTATTTGAGGAACAGGAGCTCAAGCAGTAGAATATTTGAGGTGCCGGTACTCAGCTCCCAAGTCAAGCACTGCTCAAGCCTTGGACCAATAAGTTTTGACCAATAAAGTAGATTGGCCGATTGGCTGTTGTGAATATTAGTATATTAGCAATGCAAAACCACAATTCACTATATAAGGGAACAACATTTTGAAGTTAAATGCTTTGTGTTTATCCTAGGATATATTAATTGTGCCTGGCAGCTGTACCTGCAAAGTCCTTCGCCTCCTCAGTGGGCACTGATCGCTCTGACCCCAGATCAGTTTTGTTGCCCACAAGCATGACTACGATGTGAGGGTCTGCATGATCATAGAGCTCCTTAAGCCAGCGCTCCACACTCTCATAGGTCAGATGCTTGGTGATGTCATAGACCAGTAGCGCTCCGACAGCTCCTCTATAATAACTAGGTAGAACATATGAAAGCAAAAGAGGTGATGAGAAAAGTCAACACCTTACCAATAACCTGATGTTTTTATTCATATTGATACAGTATGTGATGGGTGATGCCTCTGAGTATCCATATCCCATTTTTCTCTTGAAATGCCATGTAGGCCTCCATAGTATGATACATGATTGAACTGACAAAAGATTTATAATATTCTAATAGACTTGTTTTTGATTACAGAAAGACATTTCTAGGGAAGCAAATATACATGAGGGAATTATTCAGTAAAGTAATTACTAAACTCTGGACAGAGAAGAACTAATCCTGCAGTGGTATACCATATCCTCAGATTTGTCTTGTCATTAAATTGAATGAACACAGTTTTATTGTTTTGAAACGTGTTTCCATGCCATTAACCCTTCCAGAGTCTTTATAAAATAACAAGTCAGGAATTTCTTAAGTCAGAGAAGAAACATGTTTGAGTCTGGATGTTTTTTGAGTATGTCCAGCCAAATGGATATTTACACCAAAATGTACAAGTAGTAAATGACTGGAACAGTGAACCTACTGTTTATTCCTCCAGGCTATCTGGGAAAAATGTGAAACCAGTGCCTCTCCACGTGGAGTGTTTGGGCCTATAATACCACCCAAGATGCCCACACAATAGTGAGGAATTGTCCCTTTGTGTTTGTGTGTGTGTGTGTGTGTGTGTGTGTGTGTGTGTGTGTGTACGTGGGTCCACAGTTTCACCCAGAGTACTCACGCGGAGGTGATGGCCCTGTACCGCTCCAGCCCAGCCGTGTCCCAGATTTGAGCCTTGATGATGAGACTTTTCAGTTGAATTGTGCGTGTGCTGAACTCCACCCCGATGGTGGTGCGGCTGTCGTGGTTGAACTCGTTCTTGGTGAAGCGGGAGAGCAGGTTACTCTTGCCAACGCCGGACTCACCTATCAGAACCACTGGAGAAGAAAGAAGGGAGAGAGGAGGGTATGAGTTCTAGTGCACCAGAAATAGGTTTTAATATGTGCTTTACATCCCCAGTGAGTCCCCATTATGTGAATGAATGGTATGTCTATCATCTAGAAAGGGGACTAGGCGTGTTTCATCCTACACATAGAACACTTTATTTTGCCATAGTGCAGATGCACAACAGTATCAGGCGTAGAACCTCAAGGTGCCATTTCAGGGCACAACACATATGGAATTACAATAATGAGAGTAAGTAATGGTTTTTACACACAAAACAACAATTCTTCAATGTATCTTTTCTTTACTGTTATAATCTCACTCATGTCATCCCATTGATTAATACCAACTCATAACTACAATAAGGCTGCTCCCTGAACTTTATGCACATAGTGTAACTCTTAGGTGAGGCCTAGGTGTGTCCTCAAACAGCCCACTCAATTTCACTAACCCTACCCTAAATCCTCAGTCTTAGTCTGCTGCTCATTGTTCCCATGATATCATTGGGACTCTCTTCACAATGGTGTTCTATGACAGAAACAGCACCACACCTGTGCAAATGGTTAATTGGCTAATTATGTTAAGTGAGGAATGTAGAACAAACCATCTGAGAAGTAGCATCAAAATCATGGCTCAGGTGTCTTTAAAATTAATTATCATGCTTGTTCATGTTAATTATAATCCAGCAAATGGGAGCTAATATGTTATTATTACGCTGTGTAGGTTAATTAAGAGATAAGAGGTATGTAGTATATACAGTGATGAGTGGTCAGTTGTTTAAGAGAACCAAAGGAGAACCAGAGAGGATGGGATTTATTGCATTGCTCTTGGGGAATTTCCTGTAATGAAACAGGCCTTCAAAAGAGGAAACAACAAAAAAAAATCTGGTGGTACAGTTTACGCTGATACTTCCCTATATCTATCTTGCTGTGAGCAATCAGTCTACTGAGTCCAAACAGAAGAGGTACAAGTAGCAATGAAGCCCCCTTGTATGTTGCAGTGACTCATGTCTTTGCTTATAGAGTGTGAGCAGCTGACTCAGAAAGCCAGCCTTGGCTTACTTGACAAACATATAGGAAAATATGACCACGTCACAATGACACCATGATTTCAACACAGCCGACTGAGCTGAGCCAAACACCAATTCCTGCTTTACTCTCAACCATGAGAATGTGAGCTGAACCAAGATAGACATCCAAGTTCCATGACGCACCAGCAAGGAAGATCTAAGAAATAAGTACCCAGGAAACCAAGAATGTGAAAAAGAGCAGTGTGCAGAAGGTTCATGTTCCCAGATTTACATTATAAAGCAACTATCCAGTTTCTGGTCTCCGAACCCAGGTTAGATTTAACCTGAGGTGTAAAGCAGCAGGAAAGAATGGTTATGATGTTCTACTTTGGTTTGTTTTGGGTAATTGTTCACTCCATTGGCAGATCATTGTTCTGCTTTTAGTAGGTGGGATGAAAATGTGGCCATTTCCCCTCCCATACTCAGTAACCTCTTATGCAAACAATACCCCTGGTTTCCATGGCAAATAGGACAAGAGGCCTTGAAGCACTCTACTGGCCTGGTTTGACTTTATTCTGAGGAAAAAGGGGATTAAGTAAATTGCAGAAAACTCCCCCTCATGTAATAATAATTCAGTTTACTTCAATTGATTTATGACTAAGCAGAGCAGGGAATCAGTTAGATTTTACTTCATGATGTCTGGATGGTTTCAAAAATAAAAAGTTATAGTAGAATTAGGCCTAGTCCTTCGTTCCAGAATGAATGGCAGAAACTTACATGTGGATCAGTGAAAACACACTAAATTTGACTTCGTCACCTTCCCCCTGGCCCAACCAACTGGGTTTTCTTGTTTCCCTACCGACAAATCACTTCACCTCATCATGCACAACATCACCTCCTCTACCAGGCCTGCAGCGTATAGGCCTTAGTAGGTCATTTAGTGTAACAGTACACATGTTTCTCTAGTGTGACTATAGACATAATGGAGTGATAGGCTCAAACATTCAGGAACATGTGTTTTCCTGGAATGACATTGACAAGCTTGTGAAACTCACCACAATAACAGTTGGAGGTCGAGAATGTATTCAGTTACAGAGAAATAGCATTCAAGTTCATAGAAATAACAACATTCTTGAAGTAGCACTGTACTGACTTGTAAAATACCAACAGTAGCTTATTAATGAACCTCAAGGTTAGAGGCATTCTTAAAAGTACTGGATAAAACTCCTAGACCTGGGCCTTTATCCACAAACTGTCCCAGAGGGAGTGCTGATCTAGGATCTGTCCATACAGGGTTATTCATCATGACCTAAAATGCTAAACCAATCCTAGATCAGCACTCCTACTCTGAGACGCCCTGCACAACAGGACTGGCGTAAACATAATTGCCAATATTTATTGAGTGCATGCACTAGGCAAGACAACTTGCTTCTGAAACAGGGTGTGTCCTAGAATTTTTCTGTAATTTCAACACAGGTGAGAGTGACCTGCATCCCATCTGTGTGGTAGATGTGTTACTAACAATCTACTGTGTGCTTTTGATACTGTGCTGGCACTTAACTTCTAGCCTTAGCATACACACACTAAGTGACAGAACCCAACGGTTGTCTGTACTGAACAACACTGCACTAGCTCTACTACAGAAAAAGTAGGTTTCAGAGTCACTCTGTTGACATATACACTATATCATTATTGTGGCTCAGTTAGTAGAGCATGGATCTTGCAATGCCAGTGTGAGGAGTTTGATTCCCATAGAGGACCAGTAAGCAAAAAAATCTGACAATGCATGCATTCACTACTGAATAAGAGTGTCTGCTACATTATGTAAATGTAAGACATCAATCTGTTAAATGTGAAAGAACATGACTCACCCTTAAAGACAAAGTTGTAGGCCTCATCTGATCCCATGATGTACCCCTTCAGTGGTGCCACAATGTGAAGCCTTGTCTTCAAGTCGAGCTCTCAAAGTGTGAGGGGAGAAAGGAAAGATGACACTGGCCCAGAAGCCACTCACCCTAATCTTCAGATTTAAAAGAGCTGCACAAATACTTTGCAAGTCACCTGCCCCCCTCTATGTTTAATATAAACTTAGATTGTTTACAAGGAACTTGCTCCGCTCTGTCATCAGGTAGTTCTGCTGAGGAATGATGGGGGTTGGGGGAGTGGCTTGGTGTAAGTCTTTGGCAGGTTGAACAGGTAGGACAACAGCATGAGCAACTGTATTAAAACAATTGCTACATGCCACCTGGTGGACAAACCAAATGAGTGTCTTCAGGAAATTACTGTTTCCCTATCCCTTTTTCATGGTGAGAGACAGATCATTGCTTCCTCTGAGGTGTATTCACTATGAACCAAACGGAAGCAAACGAAACAGGGAGGGACCTACCTGCCAAATAGAACCTAATTGTTGCAAAACTGTTTCCATTGCTAAATGTTTTGCTACAGTATGCAACTATGGAATTAACCAACCCCTGGTTCTGTTAATCCCGAACCAGGAACACAAAGCAACAGTAAAAGGGACCTAGAAACAGTGTTGATAAAGGTCTGAATTGTCAAACAGATAGATATATATATATCAGTAATAACAATACTGTCAAACAATGGGCAAGGTAATGCAATCTTACGTCTGTTCAGCAAACCTGTAATGCAAAAAAACAACTTGGTACCCCTGGAACAAAAAATCTAACGTATAAATCAAATACATAAAACCATTTATTTCATATCCCTGAAGATAATTTTTTTAATTGAATTTTCAATTGAAAAAAATAAAACTTAGCCTGTTACAAAGGGATATCATACATTTTATTGCGTGACAGGAACAGACAACTGTAAGATTCTGACTAGGGTAAACAGTGAATGCCTTAACGTTAATGTGTCAGCATTTTCAGCAGTCCTCTTGAATCTCAAAGATTTACCTAGCCAGCCTTACACAAAGTATGAGCTTGACGTTTGAACTGCATGCCACAAAAGGCCAAATTACTAAAAACTCAAGCATTAAGTTAGAGCATATTGAGTATAAATATAGTAATCAGAAGATAAATACTCAGTTCATTGATACACAGACTGCAGTGGTTCATGAAGACCAGGTAAAGCATTCACATCAGCAATAAGAGTTCATGTATGTTCAGGGGAGACAAAATGGAAGACAACGCTCCAGCCAGACTTCCCCTATGATGCAGCAACTTGGGTTAAAGGTTCCTCCAGATAAAGCACCAGTGCTTCAGCCTAAAAATACCACACAGACAGGAGAAATATGCTTAGTATGGTATGCAGACATGATCTGTGCTCATGGCTTTTTAAATTACATACAGTTGAAGTCCGAAGTTTACATACACCTTAGCCAAATACTTTTAAACTCCACAATTCCTGACATTTAATCCCAGTAAAAATTCCCTGCCTTAGGTCAGTTAGGATCACCACTTTATTTTAAGAATGTGAAATGTCAGAATAATAGTAAAGATAATTATTTATTTCATCACATTCCCAGTGGGTCAGAACTTTACATACACTCAATTAGTATTTGGTAGCATTGCCTTTAAAATTGTTTAACTTGGGTCAAACGTTTTGGGTAGCCTTCCACAACCTTCCCACAATAAGTTGGGTGAATTTTGGCCCATTCCTCCTGACAGAGCTGGTGTAACTAAGTCAGGTTTCTAGGCTTCCTTGCTCACACACACGCCATCTCAGTTCTGTCCACACATTTTTATATAGGATTGAGTTCAGGGCTTTGTGATGGCCACTCCAATACCTTGACTTTGTTGTCCTTAAGCCATTTTGCAACAACTTTGGAAGTATGCTTAGAGGAAGACCCATTTGCGACCAATATTTATCTCAAGACATTAGTTTGGAAGTTGTCGCTTCAATATATCCACATAATTTTCCACCCTCATGATGCCATCAATTTTGTGAAGTGCACCAGTCTCTCCTGCAGCAAAGCACCCCCACAACACGATACTGCCTCTCCCGTGCTTCACGGTTGGGATTGTGTTCTTTGGCTTGCAAGCCTCCCCCATACTGTGGATATGGATACATTTGTACCTGTTTCCTCCAGCATCTTCACACGGTCCTTTGCTGTTGTACTGGGATTGATTTGCACTTTTTGCACCAAAGTACATTTATCTCTAGGACACAGAACGCGTCTCCTTTCTCAGCGGTATGACGGCTGCGTGGTCCCATATTGTTTATACTTGTTCATCTGTACAAACAATAGTACACATGGTACCTTCAGGCATTTGGAAATTGCTCCCAAGGATGAACCAGACTTGTGGAGGTCTACAAATTTTTTTCTGAGGTCTTGGCTGATTTCTTTTGATTTTCCCATGATGCCAAGCAAAGAAGCACCGAGTTTGAAGGTAGGCCTTGAAATACATCCACAGGTACACCTCCAATTGACTCAAATGATGTCAATTAGCCTATTAGAAGCTTCTAAAGCCATGACATAATTTTCTGGAATTTCCCAAGCTGTTTAAAGGCACAGTCAACTTAGTGTATGTAAACTTCTGACCCACTGGAATTGTGATACAGTGAATTATAAGTTAAATAATCTGTCTGTAAACAATTGTTGGAAAAATTACTTGTCATGCACAAAGCAGATGTCCTAACCGACTTGACAAAAACTATAGTTTGTTAACAAGAAATTTGTGGAGTGGTTGAAAAACAAGTTATGACTCCAACCTAAGTGTATGTAAACTTCCGACTTCAACTGTACATACTTGTTCTCTTCAGGAATAAGTCATTAGTGTTTTGTAATTTCAAATACAACACAATTCAAATACCAATGTTAACAATGTCATCCACACTCAAAGTATTCTTCCTCACCTTGGCTTTAAGCATTCCAAAGCCCACAGTCTCTTTGGCATACATGCACAACAGTAGGTTAGCTACCCGTGTAATGGCCACCCTGCCTTCCTGCAAAGAGAAGACAAGAAGGGAATAGATAAAAATGCATGCACATTGAATTTCAATTTACCTTTGATGGTGATTAGAGGTCAACCGATTAATCGGAATGGCCGATTAATTAGGGCGCTATTTCAAGTTTTCATAACAATCGGAAATCTGTATTTTTGGGTTAACTGCCTCGTTCAGGGGCAGAATGACAGATTTTTTTCCTTGTCAGCTCGGGGATTCAATCTTGCAACCTTACAGTTAAACTAGTTCAACGCTCTAACCACCTGATTACATTGCACTAAACGAGGAGCCTGCCTGTTACGCGAATGCAGTAAGCCAAAGTAAGTTGCTAGCTAGCATTAAACTTATCTTATAAAAAACAATCAATCAATCAATCCTAATCAATAGTTAACTACACATGGTTGATGATATTACTAGTTTATCTAGCGTGTCCAGCGTTGCATATAATTGATGCGGTGCGTACTCTCGTTGCTCCAATGTGTACCTAATCATAAACATCAATGCCTTTCTTAAAATCAATACACAGAAGTATATATTTTTAAACCTGCATATTTAGCTAAAAGAAATCCAGGTTAGCAGGCAATATTAACCAGGTGAAATGGTGTCACTTCTCTTGCGTTCATTGCATGCAGAGTCAGTGTATATGCAACAGTTTGGGCCGCCTAATTTGCCAGAATTTTACATAATTATGACATAACATTGAAGGTTGTGCAATGTAACAGGAGTATTTAGACTTATGGATGCCACCCGTTAGATAAAATACGGAACTGTTCCGTATTTCACTGAAAGAATAAACGTCTTGTTTTCGAGATGATCGTTTCCGGATTCGACCATATTAATGACCTAAGGCTCGTATTTCTGTGTGTTATTATGTTATAATTAAGTCTATGATTTGATAGAGCAGTCTGACTGAGCGGTGGTAGGCACCAGCAGGCTCGTAAGCATTCATTCAAACAGCACTTTAGTGCATTTTGCCAGCAGCTCTTCGTTGTGCTTCAAGCATTGCGCTGTTTATGACTTCAAGCCTATCAACTCCCGAGATTAGGCTGGTGTAACCGATGTGAAATGGCTAACTAGTTAGCAGGGTGCGCGCTAATAGCGTTTCAAACGTCACTCGCTCTGAGACTTGGAGTCGTTGTTCCCCTTGCTCTGCATGGGTAACGCTGCTTCGAGGGTGGCTGTTGTCGATGTGTTCCTGGTTCGAGCGAGGAGAGGGACGGAAGCTATACTGTTACACTGGCAAAACTAAAATGCCTATAAGAACATCCAATAGTCAAAGGTTAATGAAATACAAATGGTAGAGAGAGAAATAGTCCTATAATTCCTACAATAACTACAACCTAAAACCTCTTACCTGGGACTATTGAAGACTCATGTTAAAAGGAACCACCAGTTTTCATATGTTCTCATGTTTTGAGCAAGGAACATAAACGTTAGCTTTCTTACATGGCACATATTGCACTTTTACTTTCTTCTCCAACACTTTGTTTTTGCATTATTTAATTTTTTTTTTAACATGTTTCATTATTTATTTGAGGCTAAATTGATTTTATTGATGTATTATATTAAGTTAAAATAAGTGTTCATTCAGTATTGTTATAATTCTCATTATTACTAATGTTTTAAAAATGTAAAAATTATTATTATTATTATTATATATATTTTTTTAAATCGGCTGATTAATCGGTATCGGCATTTTTTTGGTCCTCCAATAAATCGGTATCAGTATTGGAGTTGAAAAATCATAATCGGTCGACCTCTAATGGTTATACTACCTCCCAAGCTGCCAACTAGCCTAGGTCATCATTTTCTACCACTATTTAACTAACGTTATAGGGCATACAACAGATTTTCTCTGGAGCCTCTGACTGTGATACTCAATGGATAATCAAAGCAAGGCAGAATTATGGGGGGAAAAAAACATTTGGTTCATGCATAGTAACTAGACCATATAGTTCAAACTCTAACCATGCAATCCATCAGAATGAATTTGAGTTTATCTTCGTTAAAAGCTTGATGCCCATTCTTGTCATAGGCCGACCAGATGTTGCTTGCGATGGCAGCGGTCACTCGAGCGTCAGTGTCCCCATAGCCAGAGTAAGCCAAAAGAGACCCTTCATTGTTTAACAATCTGCGGGGAGAACATGTAAATACGTTAGCCAAGGAGAGTGTTAGCTAAGACTTACCTACATGTAGGTAGCTGTCGTTAAACGTCATCTTAAGAACAAATTATTAGCCAACTTAGCTAGATAGCAAAAAATAACGCTATATTCACGTGCCTCTGCCACTCAATACTTACAGTGTGCTTTGTACTCCGCTTGTATTTGCCTGGCTGAGAACTTGCGTCAATGCTTTTGGCCGCAACATGGTTGGAGTGAGCAATACTTTGCAGCAACTCGATTAATTTAGGCGAAATTATGATGAAATGTATATTATCACCCAGTTCAGTGACTTCTTCAATAACAATCCAGTCAGCTGACCCCTTCAACTTCCTGATACAAATCGTAATGCATTATGGGAATGACACGGTTTCAATCGTCTGATTGAAACCGGTCACTGGAATAATATATTCAAATGCACCAATTCAGCTGATCTGCCCCAATTATAGAATTTATATCCTTTTCATGTTGCTCCTGAGATGTTAAACACTTGTCCAAGTAAGGGGACTGGGGGAGAATCTGTATTAGAAGAACAGAGTTAGCTACAGTATGGGGCTAATTGCAGTTATTGAATAAAGAAACAATATGGTATATCAAGGGCACAAAATGGCATATATCCCCATCATATTTTCAGACATGAGATTCCGATCAGTTAAAAAATTATAATAGCTACCCCGAGTAACCTCTGCGGTGAGGCCGGATGAATCTAACAATTGCATTGCTCCCAACTTCACAGCCCAAGCATATTTGATGAGATTGAACTAGCCCCAGTCATTTGTTTATAATTTACACAGCTTTCCTTTAGCCACCATTTTAGACCAAGTGATATGAAATGATCATAAATTGAAGATCTAAGAAATCCATGCTTTTATACATTTTGTCATCATGGAGGAAAATAAACAAATCCAAGCTCCTCTCTGGTGAATGTTAAAACAGCTTAATGCTTAATTGCCATTAAGATATTTCAATGTTTATTTCAGTTCACAATTTATATTTTCAAGCTTGGTCCTTTTATGATCTACCAAATATGCATGGTCACCACTATAACTTTCCCACCTCTCAAACTACACACAATTCCCATACAAGTTGAACAAATCATCCATATCAAGTTCATATAATTTCATAACATACACAATGTAGACTAGTGTTAATCACACCTGGTCCTAGGGGGTTGCAGTCAGTGTGAACAGGCCAAGTCTGCAACATTAACTACTCATCAAGATCATGAATAGCTGAATCACATCTGTTTGCGCTGGGCTTGCACTCAATTCCAATTTCACTTTGCCAAAAGGGTGCGGATTGGCGTAAGCTTGGGCTAAATTAAGTTTCCACCACATTTCTCACTGCAGTCCAGTCCAGTGCTTTTAAATCTGAGGTGGGGTGAACAAGTGTGCATTTTGAGGATTGAGAATCTGAATTCAGCATAGGGTGCATCCCTCCAGGATCAGGAGTGAAGACTACTGGTGTAGACCATGCTTCTGAACTAAATGAATGACCACCACACACTTGATCATGTTTCTTGAAAGGTATTATTAGAATAGATAACAGAGTGACTCCAAGAAAAAGGCAGCGCTGAACAGATGTTCTTTAACTGTAGGTACTGCAACTAATATGTATGGGTTTAAGAAAAACTATTCTCTATGCTATTAGTACACTTTGTCATTATAGATTTCACAAATTATTTTGGAATATATTGCTGAACCCAATACATACATTTTTATCAGGCACTAAACCGCTGCTTGTATGAAAATACACAAAATGGTTAACGTAAAAGGTGTCTGCATTTTTATCATTGCTCAGATTAAAACATTGAGGTCTTATCACAACCCATAATCAGAGCCTAAACGGTTGAATAATTTACACTCAATAGCATTCATTGACTCAATGTAGCATTAACTACAGAGCTCACCAAGCTACCTTGCCTGACCTTCCAACCTGAAAATCATCCCTTCCAAAAAAGCTGAAAGTGTAAGCAAACAGCTGAACCTGGGGCGCTATAGTGCTCAAACAGAGAATCCAACAGCCAGGATCAGTTTTGAAGGATGTCAAGAAATGATTAAAGCAGAAGGTAAACTGAAGGTGAGTGGTAAAGAAAAGAGAAGGTAACTTCTACAGCTCCTGTAATAAATACTAGTCAATCAGGCATGATAGAGTGAAATTAAGTAAAAACAAGCAGGTTCTCATGACAATGAAAGAATGAGTGATTCCTCTGACCTATGATTTCAACACTCATATTCCTCCAAATTTCAACTCGTTACCGGCTAAACACAATCCATTAAGATGGGTTAAGTCGGCAACCTCATGCATGTCCAGCAAATGGGCAGTCATTTCAGAAATAATCTCCCATAGTCAACAGAGGAAGTAGTCATGTTAGTGGTGGCGTCATTTTGCAGCGATGTCATCATTCCACAGGGTTGATATGAGATCTCTCCAATAGAAACTTGAATCTGAACACCCACTTCCTGCCCCCATATCTTTCCTACTTTTCACAGATCAGCCAAAGAGATGAATAGTAATTGGAATTCAGTTGAGTCTATCTGAGGGGCTTGTCAGACTGTGATGAAGGACTGTGTTCATTTGTAAACTCCCACTCCAGCCCTCACCACCCCTACCTAACCCCTCTCTCCCAGTAATCTCAGGGGGCTAAGAGAGTTAGGAGGGCTGGGAGCCCAGCAGTCTCTCAATGGCAGCGTTGATGTCTCCCCCCGTGGCGATGAGGGCCTGCAGGTTGGCCTCACGGTTGATGAAGCCCATGGCGCTGAGCTGGTCCAGCTGCTGCTGAAACCGCACCTCCGGGGTTACGGTCTGGGTCTGCGAAGGGGAGCATAACCAAAGTCAATTTTTATATGAGCCTACATGGAAAATGTTGCTGGGGTCCTATTTGAGTGACTGTTAGGAGACAAGTCTCAGTACCAGTTTTAATTGGTTTTAGGCCAATGAGGCCAGTAGAAACACAAAGCTAATGCTAACTCACTGGATAATACCAAAGTATAGTTACCAAGTAGAAACTATGTTTGCAGCTCAATGACATACCGATGAGCCGCCTCCTCCTCCAGCAAACATCTGTAACATCTGCTGCATGAGCTGCTGCTGCTGTTGGGATGGGTTAGTGGCAGCAGTGGGATTTGAGCCCTGTGTTGGGGGAGGAAGATTTTCTGGGGCCACACTGCCTCCTGTGGTTGGAGGAATCACTGGGATCCCACCAGGAGCCAAACTAGGAGAAGAACCATAGTTTAAGTGGCATCATCAATAAAATCAAATGTAAGCACGAGTCTGTCCAGTAAGCATCTACTGGATAATAGATGGTACAGTACCTGGGCATGAGTCCTGGGGCTTCCGTCTGTAGGGTCTGCAGGCCCTGCTGGATCTGCATGAGAGCCTGCATGGCCCGGGGGTTAGTCATCACAGACAGTGACTCAGGATTCTGCATCTGTAAAATAACCATTTAGTTGGTCAACCCAAATGATGTTCCATTTAGTCAGTCAGAAACTCAGCACCTTCCATAACACTCTGTTGTCTTTTTTGTTGTTGTTGTCAGTATATGGAACTAAAGTGTATAACTGGAGACAGAAATCTGACCTGTTGGAGAAAGACCGGCATCTGATGTCTCAACTGTTCCTGTAACTGGGGGTTTCCGGCAAAGAGGGGGTTGTTCAGCATTGCCTGAGGGAATTAATAAAGAATTAAGCAATGATTCTACTCTTCACACAAAATAGCCTAGAATATTCATCAGGACTTCTGAATCCTACTGCAGAGAGGGCTGAAGTTGTGCAGACCTGCGAGGCGAGGTCAGGGTTCTGCGCCAGCGACTGCATCATACTGCGCATGTAGGGCGCAGACAGCATGTTCTGCATCAGCTGGGGGTTCTCAGAGATCTGCTGCATCAGACTCTGCATGCCAGGGCTACCGAACACACCTGGACAGGGTGTGGAGTGAGAGATACAGACGGATCAGCTAAGCAGCAAAACAAGGGTTATACTCAAATGTGGTATGTTAATACAGGTGTAAGGGGAAATATAGTTTTGCAGATTGACTAAAAGGTAAAAGTGCTTCTTCTGATGTAGTGGTGTTACCGTTGCCCAGCCCAGAGGCATTGATGCCCAGGGGGTTGGAGGCACTGGGTGCAGTCCCGCCAGCAGAGGTTGTTGTTGTCGTGGAGGCACCAGTCCCCCTGATCTCTGAGGGGGTCGTTCCAGGGGGTCCCCAGGGGTTTGGTAAGGGCTCCCTGTTCTCTGTTCTGGAGGGCTGCACGCCAGAGTCCAAGTTGCCCCCCAAAGCAGAGAAGGGATTGTTTCCAAACTATGGATGGGAAAAAAGTGGACTAAGTCACACAACCGGACTTGATTCAAGACAATTAGATGTCTACATATGGTATTTGCAGGAATAATCGCTACCTGCTCTCTAGCGGCACTGAACATAGGCTCCTGGATGTCTGTGTACATCCTCCGGAGGGCGTTGTAGCCCCCAGGGATGCTCTCCAGGTTGCTAAGCGCCCGGTCCTGGTTACGCATCATCTCTTGCATCATGGCTGGGTTCCTTGCCAACTCCATGGTCTGAAGAGAGGAAGGGAGTTAACATTATGCATCTGTGCATGATCCTCCTCACATCCATTCCTCCCATCGTTCTGGGAGTGGTGCGGTCTAGTTTAAGGGTTTGGGCCTATGTAAATTGCACTGTTACATAGAGTCCTTTTTACATTTCAACTACATTGTAAGCTAACTACATAAAGAAGCAAAATGGTTTGAGTAATATGCTCTTCGAGCCTAGGTTCTTAAGAGAGATTCAAATAAAGCCAAGACACACTGTGATTCCCCAAAACCAATTATATGACACCTTGAACAAAGGACCCATCTGAGCTCCAGACTTAACCTGTCTCATAAGTTCAGGGTTGTTGAGCATGTGGGAGATCTCAGGGTTGCGCTCCATCAGCTGCTGCATCTGAGGGTTTGTCACAATCATCTGCCTCATCAGGTCTGGGTTGGACATCATGTTCTGCACCAAAGGGTTGTCCATGATCTGAGACAGCATCTCCGGGTTGGACATCAGCTGTCTCTGCATCTGCTGCTGCATCTCCATGAAGTTGGCCGAGCCCATGCCCATGCCTGACAGGCTAGATAGGTCACCAAACCCACCTATGCAGACACAAGGGGGCGGTGGATTACTGGAAGGATATAGGTTAGTGCCTAGTTGTGTGGATGTTGAGTAGTTGTATGGCGATATGGTCGTCTTTCTGTGAGATGGTTTGGTGGGGACTGGGTCACTAACTCAGTAAGTTGGGTGGCTGTGTGGAGGTTGGGGTAGGCCCAGTGCCTGGTGTTGTGCTGTCATTGGGCGCTGCGCTGGGGTTAACGCTGCTGTTGGCCTGGGGGGTCCCAGAGCTGGATGCCGAGGACTGGGATGTGCCACCAACTGTAGCCCTGGAGAAAAAGTGAGGTCATTATCAACCTAAATGTTCCCATTATCTCACACACAAAATCGTGTCACTAGAATAGCGGGCAAGAAAATCTTCTTACTTGGGAGCAGTCTTGATGACTAGGTGAACAGTGAGTCCGTCCTTGATGCCGTGTTGGTTCAGTGTGTCTCCATCCTTTAAGATTTTTCCAGCAAAAATCAACACCAGCTGGTCCTGCTTGGCATTAAACCTTTTGGATATCTCCTCTTTAAACTGTATGCACGAGACAGAATGAAGTGCCCGGTGAAGACAAATGGGAACAAAGAGGATAGGTACACACCCAAATCATTCAGTGTTGGTAAAAAAAAACAAGTTATCTTGGCTTAGCTAGCTAACGTTAGCTAACGATGTGAATCTGCTAGCTGTCCTTTAAGTTTTATAAAGAACAATGAGGTCAAATATGAATGGTTTAGGGAATCACCAAATACAACATTAACCATGTCGCCAGCCGTGAACTTAACGATCAGTTTCATGAGTGTGGGTATAATTTGTGGGACGTTCCAACAGGAATGAATCTGTTCCAAAAACTTCGTAAATAACAAGGTTGCCAACAAACAACGCATACAAAGTTGTATAGCGGCAGAATAAGATACCGGGTAGGGAGCGGGCTATTTCATAAAAAATGTCACTCACCACGTTTATTCCGAAAAATGTCTGTCCTCACTTTGGTAGCCTACGGACAAACATTAAGAATAAGCTACGTGGTGAGTGGATGCCTATTCGGCAGCTAGGTGAATTGATCCTGCTACTTTGTATGCGTTGTTTGTTGGCAACCTTGTACTTTACGAAGTTTTAGGAACAGATTCCTGTTGGAACGTTAAACAAATTATACCCACCCGTTTCCCGATCGGCTTTCGCAATGGCCGGAGCCTCCGTTGGCTAGCCGGTTATCAGCTAACCTGATCGCAGCTAAAGTTAGCTAGCTAGATGAGCCTGACAGAGACGTAGCTGGCTAGCTTACTCACAAGCTAACGTTAGCTAGTTGCGTAGTTAGCTAGCTCATGCTTGCTATACATGTCTTTACACAGTGCCGATTGTGCAAAACACGAGTAAAACTACTATTAGGAACCGACTTAAGGAAATGGACAAGTTGAAAATAAATATTACTAGTCAGGAAAATGAGACTATTCTTCCCAATTAACATCGTAAACCTGCTAGGTAATAGTTGTCTAGCTAACTTCGATTTATGCTTATTAGCCACAGCATGACTTGCATAACTGACTGTGTAAATAAATGCAAATACCTGTGCGACAGAAGAATCTTCCGATATCGCGATCTCCTCTTTATCTTTCGGAGTTTTTACCGTGACCACAATCATGGTCCCGTCTGAGGCAGCATTTTCAACAACGTTGGAATCCACAGTGGGATCTGTGCCGCTGTTCTCCGCCATCTTTACTCCTCTTCAAATTCACTACATCCAGAGAGGAAGAGGTGAAGCGAGAGGTTTTACTCAGCCCAAAATCTGTCCACGAAAATACGATTTGTTTGTATGGTCATTAAGTGTCGAATTTGGTCAACAAAAATGTGTATATTTTATTTGCTATGTGAGGATTATTTGATCAAATAGAAGTTTCGTAATGGTGTACCAGACGTGGCATTTCGCATTTCGAAAAAACGACTTTATCGGAGTTGTGCATGTTGTCATAGAGGTAGATAGAGGACTCATCATATAACACGTTCAAGCATGGACATTGTCATTGAGGGCTTCTACCGTTAAAGCGGTCAACTAGGTGGGGATTCCTATGAGTTGGGAGTTTTCAACCGATAAAGAAGAAAATCATGTACTACTTTAAATGGAGTTAGCCTTAAATGTGCTGCCAATGCTGTTACAAACGCTATAATATCACATACACAAAGATGGGTCCTCTATCTATCTCTATGGCCTGTTGTTGACACTCGTATCGGCCCCCTCATTGGCTAGAATGGTGCCACGTGCTCTCGCATCGCCCGCCTTCCATCTTTGAGGACATGTAATTTCCATTGTTATAGCGGTTACTTTACTATCTCGTCAATATAATAATCTTTGCTACGTCACAAAACTAGCAAACAAAATTCTCAAGCTGAGATGAAAGCAGTATTACCTTAGGTTTTTGCAACGTTGAAGTCTAGTGGTGTGGGGGTGTCATTGCATTTGGCCAAAATGTATGTGTACTACTCAATTATGTATATAAACCCAGTTCTAAATCACTGTCAAATCTAAAATTCTAATGCTGAGAAAAAAAGTGGGCAAATACTTTATATATTAAATATTATATTTAAAGGGGCAATCTGCTGTTGCTACGTACATTTTTGGACCCCTAAATTGATTATTGAAGAATATAATTTATGCCTTAGTTCAACTGTCACACCCTATCAAACCCAAAATATAAGATTGTTTACAAACATTGGAGTAAAACAATGTAAATGTAAACAAACACTGCATCCTAAAAACTTGGTTAAAAATAAAATGTTAATATCATGGATGGTCAGTCCTTGCACCATTATGTTTATGAATGTGAGAGTGGTTTACATTTTTCCAGGCCCAACCCTCAACTTTTTACCACACCATAACATAGTTGGGGTGTATACCTTGTTATTGTTTAAACTACAGATTGTCCCTTTAAAGTATTGTAGTTGTTTTGTGCGGTAATGACCATAAAATCCCACATGCATTCATTTAATTCTTTAATGACATGAAAATTTGGGTTTGAAGGTGAATAACAGCCTATCATGCCTAATAACTCAATCAAAGCACTGCACGACCTAATGCATTTTTCCTAAAGTAATATCATATTAAAAATATAATTGAAAGCTGTGACGGAAACAGGACGTTTCGGTAGGCTTTAATTTTATATATGCCAACAGATAATTTGTTCATTGGACATAGTGGGATCTTTTTGTGTCGGTAAAATTAATTACGCGAGAAATGGCGGCGCATGGAAAACGCCTTCATGCGCAAATATTGATTGGATATAATAATTGTCATTTAAAAGTACATTTGGATGTGGCGTGCGCGCAGTGGGTCATGAGTTAAAAAGTTTGGGATCCCCTGTAGATAATAATTGTAGGCCTACCATCTTAACCAGGGGTGTCAAACTCATTCCACGAATGGCAGTGTCTGCAGGCATTCGTTTTTTTCTTTCAATAAAGACCTAGACAACCAGGTGAGGGGAGTTTCATACTAACTACTAACCTTAATTAGTCAATGGAGTACATGGGTGGAGCGAAAGTCTGGCGAGAATCTGCCCTCGGTGGAATGAGTTTGACACGTGATCTAAACTGCTATGAAATACATTTTCCAAAACCAAAAATATAGAATTTTCAGCTGTTTGAAGCTGGTGTAGCCTACAAAACCGAAAGTAAAAGACGCAAAAACTTACCTTAAAACCGGGAGCCATAGCCCACATAAAACAAGTCTACCGCTTATTTATATGAAAAGAATGCACTCACTACTATAAATCGATCAAATATGTAAAACATCTTAGACTTACTTTCAATGAGAATGACAGTAGCAAGTTACCTATTGCAGCTTTAAGCGAAAAAGTACATTTTGTGTACACTACATCCTCACGCGTGGACTTTCATCCGCAACAAGTTTGTTTGGTGGGAAAATACTTTTTCTTTATGTGGATTTTAGAATATTCGCATGACAGTCTGTATCCAACTGGCTGGAAACCTACCGACGTGGGAAAATGTGCGTCTTTTTCTTTATGTGGATTTGAGAATGTCCATATGAAAATCTGTCGCCAATTGGCTGGAAACCAAGCTAATGACATTCTTAACGAGGCTCCTCTCACATTTGTGACTGTAGATCAAGGCTGAGAATGTACCATTTGATTTTTTTTTTTTTAAATGTGTGATTAACCTTTGTCAAAGACGAAGGAAAAACACTAGGTTAACACTATTAGACCAGCCTATCCTTTATCAGTATGCTATAATTTAGTTGCCAATCTGCAGAGGTCAGACCACCAGCACTTGTGTGAAACTCCTTAGGCCGGAGCTGTATGTGATTATCCTGGTCTTTAGCCAGGTGAAACATTTTATTTCAGTCTTGGTAGAGGAAAGCCATCTAGAAAAGTTAGGCTATATAGAAAATCAGGAGTATGATTTTTGGATTTGCATTATATTATTCATATTTTTTGGGGCAGGTTGTTGCATGTTTTCCTCCTTTAACATGACCATGAGGACCACTGAGAAAGGTCTGTTGTGCCACCTCTACAGTACATGTTACTGCTTTTTGTGTAACTATGGCTACAGGTATTTAAAATAAGTCCCCATTAATTCCAGAACAGATATTATAGCGGTGATCTGTTTGTTATTCGATGCAAATGCAGTACGCCAGAATATGTTTTTGTGCTGGTCAAAGGCAGTCAGGTCTGGAGTGAACCAAGGGCTAAATCTGTTCCTGGTTCTGTATTTTTTTTTAATGGGCCATGCTTATTTAAGATGATGAGGAAAGCACTTTTAAAGAATAACCAGGCATCCTCTACTGACTGAATGAGGTCAATATCCTTCCAGGATACCCGGGCCAGGTTGATTAAAAAGGCCTGTGTTTTAGGGACCGTTTGACAGTGATGAGGGGTGGTCGTTTGACCGCAGACCCATTACAGACGCAGGCAATGAGGCAGTGATCGCTGAGATCCTGGTTGAAGACAGCAGAGGTGTATTTAGAGGGGAGGTTTGTCAGGATGATATCTATAAGGGTGCCCGTGTTTACAGATTCGGGGTTGTACCTGGTAAGTTCATTGATCATTTGTGTGAGATTGAGGGAATCTAGTTTAGGTTGTAGGATGGCCGGGGTGTTAAGCATGTCCCAGTTTAGGTCACCTAACAGTATGAGATATGAAGATAGATTTGGGGCAATCAATACACATATGATGTCCAGGGCACAGCTGGGGGCAGAAGGTGGTCTATAACAAGCAGCAACAGTGAGAGACTTGTTTCTGGAAAGATGGATTTTTAGAAGTAGAAGCTCATTGTTTTGGCACAGACCTGGATAATATGACAGAACTCTGCAGGCTATCTCTGCAGCAGATTGCAACTCCGCCACCTTTGGCAGTTCCATCTTGTTGGAAAATGTTATAGTTAGGGATGGAAATGTCAGGATTTTTGGTGGTCTTCCTAAGCCAGGATTCAGACACGGCTAGAACATCCGGGTTGGCAGAGTGCTAAAGCAGTGAGTAAAACAAACTTAGAGAGGAGGCTTCTAATGTTAACATGCATGAAACCAATGCTTTTACAGTTACAGAAATCAACAAATGAGAGTGCCTGGGGAATGGGAGTGGAGCTAGGCGCTGCAGGGTCTGGATTAACCTCTACGTCAACAGAGGAGGAGTAGGATAAGGGTACGGCTAAAGGCTATAAGGACTGGTCGTCTATTGCGTTTGGAACAGAGAGTAAAATGAACAGGTTTCTGGGTGTGGAAGAATAGATTCAAGGCATAATGTGCAGACAAGGGTATGGTAGGATGTGAATACAGTGGACGTAAACCTAGGCATTGCGTGGCGATGAGAGGTTTTGTCTCTCGAGACATCATTTAGACCAAGTGAGGTCACCGCATGTGTGGGAGGTGACACAAAAGGGCTAGCTAAGGCATAGTCTCTACATTGAAATAAGATAATAATCACTAACCAAAACAGAAGTGGACAAGGCATATTGACATTAGGGAGAGGCATGCGTAGCTGAGTGATCATAGGGACCAGTGGGAGGTTCGGCGAGCTGGAGACACGGCAATCCAGACAGCTAGCAGGCTGGGAATAGCAGAAGGGCCTTAGGGGGGAATGTTGAGGAGCTGGTTGGAAAAATGATAAAGATGTATGGGTGAAGTCTGACCTGCCAACTATGGCTGAGGCAAGAGGAAAGATGATATTTGTACAGAAATCCAGCTTTAAGCTGGGCATTCCTCTCTTGGAAACAGACAGCCAGGGTTCTTCAGTTTGTCAGGAAATGACAGGAATTCATTGTATGTTTATTATTCATTGAGGGAAGGGTTAACCTCTCAGTTCCTCTAAACTGAGGAGGTACTGTTGGGAACTAGCTGAGACTGGTTGAGCCCTCCCTATCAGCTACTTCCCTGTAAGGAAACCAAACTGTGCATCAAGCAGACTGGTCTACCACTGATCACATAGGACCTATAGAGGTGTCCATCTCAATTGCCATGAATGGAGGAGCTCACTTTCTCTAAAATATGCATTTGTTGTTGAATAATACATTTTGAGTGAATTTAAATGGGTGTGTAGTTTCATGCTCTCAAAAAGAAATGTAATCAAATGTAATTACAAAATAGTAAATAAATAGATTATATTGAACAGTTCATACTGCAAATTGAAGCTCAACAGTTATAAAATCTATGCAGACATTTGTCATGGTTTACATTCTCTCGTGAGTCAGCGGGAGGGATCTGAGTGTTTCAGAACACCCAATGGTTGCATGGCCGGATGCGCCTGGTAGGCAGAGTATGCTCATTTTAGACCATTCCATTGGTCCTTAAGTGAAATCTCCAACCACCCGGGGCACCGGGACATGCAAAATGAACTCCACCACTGACAGACGCATATGTAACTCCTGGATAGTAGTTTATTTTACAGTACTGTTTTAGCTGTTTTACTGGGACATTATATGGTATGGGTACTTTCTGCTGCTAACTAAAAATAATTAAACACTATTTGTACGTACGTGTAGCCTACTTGGTACAAAATGGGTGGAGCACTTTCTAATGCAAAATGGCTGCCATTGATGGCATCGCCCAGTTGGGTGCTATACATTGTATGTGAGTTTCCCCCACATATCTAAGTAAACAATCGGTAGCCTAAATTCTTTACCGTAAAGTGCTGCAGAAATTTGAGCTGTACTGAATTGATTGAATTCATAAGTTATTTGAGCAACATGGTCATACAATTGCTGTTTCAAGTAATTTCCCAGAAGAGGGGGTTTTATGATGTGCACTTCCTGCTCAGGCATAGCAGAGGCTCTACACCCACTCATCACCACACTTTATGACATGCCCTATCATCTTTCAATGAGGCAAGAGATTACCGCAATGAAGGAAAGCAAAGCAACAAAAATAATGGGTAGATTAACTTTAATGTTGTCTACATGGGATGGAACCTGTTTGCCACTATGACCCAATTAACACTGTAGCAGTAACAACAAGAGTGCCCTTATTTAGGGCAGATTCAGAGCTGTACAATGCCAGAAATTCTCTAACAAAATGAATAGTTAGTCCTTTAAAAAAAGGTGTGTCCTACAGATGCAACACAGACATTATCAGATGTTATTGGAATGAATGTGCACCTTTTAACATGATTACTTATACGGGATACACACCTATTTTAACATTACAATTATTGTTCTGCCTTTCTGTTGATTTAGAGCTGTGTAACCAAGAGTGGCCAGCATGTCAGTGACCGTGACCAATGGCAAAGGGGTGGCTGTATTTACTGTGAATGCTAAAGAAGGAAGCAGTTGGCCCCTGCTGTGTCAAATACTTGGGACCCTGTGCTACAGCCCAGCAAGCTCTGTGTCCCAGGGACCTTGGAGGCTCCAAGCAAATTCCCAGTCAGCTCTGGGGGTGGGTGAACTAAAATACACACACACACACACACACACACACACACACACACACACACACACACACACACACACACACACACACACACACACACACACACACACACACACACACACACACACACACACACCACAACATGCATGTCTATCACCACTGGGTCACAATTGTCATCAGAAGTGAGAGGGAGTTATCTAAAATTATTATTTTTTTATTTCACAGACTATACAGATCATGGTGGGAGTACTCAACATTGGCTTGGGAGCGATCCTTGTTAGCACTGATTATTACACAGGCAGGGTGTAGGGTTCCTTATTGGCTTGGTGGTGTGGTAAGCTTACTTTATTTTGTTATCGTTTACCATGTTATCATGTTTAGTATGAAAGCACATGATTTCACTTGGAGTTATAACCACAGTAAACAAACCAGGAAATATACAGTGCCTTGCGAAAGTATTCGGCCCCCTTGAACTTTGCGACCTTTTGCCACATTTCAGGCTTCAAACATAAAGATATAAAACTGTATTTTTTTGTGAAGAATCAACAACAAGTGGGACACAATCATGAAGTGGAACGACATTTATTGGATATTTCAAACTTTTTTAACAAATCAAAAACTGAAAAATTGGGCGTGCAAAATTATTCAGCCCCTTTACTTTCAGTGCAGCAAACTCTCTCCAGAAGTTCAGTGAGGATCTCTGAATGATCCAATGTTGACCTAAATGACTAATGATGATAAATACAATCCACCTGTGTGTAATCAAGTCTCCGTATAAATGCACCTGCACTGTGATAGTCTCAGAGGTCTGTTAAAAGCGCAGAGAGCATCATGAAGAACAAGGAACACACCAGGCAGGTCCGAGATACTGTTGTGAAGAAGTTTAAAGCCGGATTTGGATACAAAAAGATTTCCCAAGCTTTAAACATCCCAATGAGCACTGTGCAAGCGATAATATTGAAATGGAAGGAGTATCAGACCACTGCAAATCTACCAAGACCTGGCCGTCCCTCTAAACTTTCAGCTCATACAAGGAGAAGACTGATCAGAGATGCAGCCAAGAGGCCCATGATCACTCTGGATGAACTGCAGAGATCTACAGCTGAGGTGGGAGACTCTGTCCATAGGACAACAATCAGTTGTATATTGCACAAATCTGGCCTTTATGGAAGAGTGGTAAGAAGAAAGCCATTTCTTAAAGATATCCATAAAAAGTGTCGTTTAAAGTTTGCCACAAGCCACCTGGGAGACACACCAAACATGTGGAAGAAGGTGCTCTGGTCAGATGAAACCAAAATCGAACTTTCTGGCAACAATGCAAAACGTTATGTTTGGCGTAAAAGCAACACAGCTGAACACACCATCCCCACTGTCAAACATGGTGGTGGCAGCATCATGGTTTGGGCCTGCTTTTCTTCAGCAGGGAGAGGGAAGATGGTTAAAATTGATGGGAAGCTGGATGGAGCCAAATACAGGACCATTCTGGAAGAAAACCTGATGGAGTCTGCAAAAGACCTGAGACTGGGACGGAGATTTGTCTTCCAACAAGACAATGATCCAAAACATAAAGCAAAATCTACAATGGAATGGTTCAAAAATAAACATATCCAGGTGTTAGAATGGCCAAGTCAAAGTCCAGACCTGAATCCAATCGAGAATCTGTGGAAAGAACTGAAAACTGCTGTTCACAAATGCTCTCCATCCAACCTCACTGAGCTCGAGCTGTTTTGCAACGAGGAATGGGAAAAAATTTCACTCTCGATGTGCAAAACTGATAGAGACATACCCCAAGCGACTTACAGCTGTAATCGCAGCAAAAGGTGGCGCTACAAAGTATTAACTTAAGGGGGCTGAATAATTTTGCACGCCCAATTTTTCAGTTTTTGATTTGTTAAAAAAGTTTGAAAAATCCAATAAATGTCGTTCCACTTCATGATTGTGTCCCACTTGTTGTTGATTCTTCACAAAAAAATACAGTTTTATATCTTTATGTTTGAAGCCTGAAATGTGGCAAAAGGTCGCAAAGTTCAAGGGGGCCGAATACTTTCGCAAGGCACTATATAAGTAACTTTATTTATTTTTACATTTTGGCCTGCCTACTTAAGTAGTATTTATTTTGAAAGAAAATGAAGGGTTGAAGTCAAATGTCTGTGTATTTTCTTGTGAGTTCTTTGTTATTTTTGTCAGGACAAATAATGTGTTGATTGTGTAGGTTGTGCGCATTTGATTTTGATATTTCGGTGCCTTCTTAGTTTATAGCAGTTGGCATCATGTGTATATTGGCTGAGAAGTTCCCCAGTCCCTGCTTGGTGAGTTGTTCATTGACCTTAACTCTTTCCTGTCAATCCTTAGCCTCATTTCCGTCCTCCATTGAACAATCATTCAATCTGATCCAGTTGAATTATAATCATCAACTGAATATTTGAGACAACTAGTACTCAGTGGTTTACTCAATTGAGTCAAACTGGTTTTATATTCCCTGATTGTGTTTTAGGTGGGCATCAATATGTTGACGAACCTGTCAGGTGCTTCTCTGGCCATTGCTGGAAATGTGCTGGCAAACTGCCATTTCTGGTGGAGTTGCAATGATGACGACTACATCTGGCGAGATGACTACTATGGCGGCCAGGTGAGACAACTACCAAGTCATCCGCAGAGGGATAGACTCTTGGTGAAATGCAACGATGCCAAGCAGGTTTCACTGGTGAGTGCTTTTGAATGACGTTTTTTAATGATATCCATCATGTGAGTCGATAGTTGTCATGTCCCTTCTCTGTTCTAAGTAAAATATATTAACATTTTTTACATGGATCAAACTGCTTAATTTAGTAATGAATATGTGTGTTCTTAAACAGAGATGGTGGGTTCCATGTTTTAAAGCACATTCTAATAGCTGGTATGCCAGTCTGTTTCTGTATTTTCCAGTGTTCACCAACACCGCTATTTAGGTAAACATTCCGGTCAACTGTCAATATGTTCAAATCCTCCATGTGTCTGTTCTACCATTAGATGTTGATGAATGCCTTGGACATCGTGCCTGCAGTCCTTCAGCTTTGTGTCACCATCAGCTCTGCGGTGTTGGGTCTCAAGGCTTTGTACAAGGATGAAAAGGAGGGAAAAGAGCGAATACAACGGCCATACAAATGGAAGTAGAATACGGATTTGTAGACACACACACACACACACACACAACCAAGTAGTGTTTGTTGTGTCCTCCCAAGTAATGTGTAACTTTGCTCTGATATGTTGCAGAACTTCCGGGACCTGGAGCAGCATAAGCCTCTGCTGGAGGAGGTCACCACTAACCCTGCAGCTTAAAGAGCACAAATCTGATATACTTTATTATCCACAAGGGTAAATTTTGTCATGGACAATTTAGTGGTGCTGCTTCCACATGAAATACATAGAATACATTTGATTCTACATCAATGGAACATCATCATCATGCACACCCCCACACATTTTCTGTTTCATACATACAGTATGTAGTACATATAGTTAACATACAACCAGTGTCAAGTCACAGTAAATTAAGTATGTCTTCATGCAGTTTGAGTCATGTTTTTTGTATTTGTCATTTTTACAAAACTGAAAGGACAGATAAAGGGGAATATATCAAGTTAATTACTGAATTGATTGTTGTATTTATATATTTTGTATTTTGATATTTTCCTACTGTATTACACCCCCCCCCCCCCCCCCCGAAGCCGTTTTCCTCAACATTGCCATCAGGTGGCAGTCATTCCCATACAAACATACAACATTGGTTGCTCATAGGTTATCTTGGAGGCAAATACGGGTAACAAAAACGGCAACATAAAGTGTCTTCAGGTCTTAGCCCATAAGGTCGCAATATCTACTAAATTAAGATATGGAATTGTTTTCAGATGGTCATAAAATTGCTAAGTTTGCCATTTGAGTACCCCTGTAGGTATATACATTTTTTATATATTTATATGCATATATTTGATGAAACATTGAATTTGGCCTTTACTGCTATAACCCATAGAAACAAATTGATTAACACATTTGTATATGGCAAAACAGACAGTCCAAAAATAAATTGTAAGGAATAAGGTTTTGAAGTGTCTGTCCTATACACTGGCGTAACGCAGTTTCTCTGGACCCCCGCAAGGTTGGAGTGGGGCCCCCACTCCCTAAAATAAACACAATGTGTCAGCCAGAGAGTCACTCACAAAGTTTAGACTACCAACCACTGTCCATGGTGCTGAAATTAGGACATATCTATGCGGCTGCCTATCGGATCGATGATAGGCTTTCTGTGGCGACAGGGCATGTAGCCAATAGCTTTGCTTTAGCAAACAGATACATGTTTATTGGTAGGCCTATTTGGTCGTCATTTTCACATGTTAAGCTTAACATTTCACGAAGCTGTACACAGTTCCGCAAGTCTGCCATCATTAAAATGATGTCTGGTGGCAATAATATAATCACTGGTTCAGTAATTAAAGTTGGAAATTTGAACATTGCAGATTGTAAAATGTCTTTTCGATACAACAGAATACTAATCTGCAACCAATTTATAAAAATAAAAAAAAACACCACTGTCTTGTGTAGCCTACCTGAGCCTTCATGCCCATGATCAGTCATCGTGCTCTCTCCCAGCTTGGATAGAAAGTTGTTGGGCGTAAAACCAGTCTATTAATGCCAAATAAGTCAGTCCACCCTCAAAGCACTAGTTTACTATGGATTGTTTCATTTTGCAGTGTACGCTACTATCTATAGCTATATGCATTATTTGGCTGCCATTTCGCTGCTATTATAAACTTTTTATAAAAAATTACACATCAAATAGCCCAACAATGAGGAAAAAAGTATTCAGCTCGAGGATAAATGTAGTCATTATTTATTGTTGAACTCTTTGTCTGGCTAATAGCATACACAAATGAGCTGCAATCAAAGTCAATTAGATGAAATCTAACTTGAGAGGCTCCTCTGGTCTTCAAAATTCTTCCTGAGATGTTGTGCATTATACTGTATGTCCATTGCGCTGCACACAATTGAAACTTGGTCTTGAATGATGCATGTATCACAATTCCAGTGGGTCAGAAGTTTACATACACTAAGTTGACTGTGCCTTTAAACAGCTTGGAAAACAGCTTGGAAAATTCCAGAAAATGATGTCATGGCTTTAGAAGCTTCTGAAAGGCTATTTGACATTATTTGAATCAATTGGATGTGTACCTGTGGATGTATTTCAAGGCCTACCTTCAAACTCAGTGCCTCTTTGCTTGACATCATGGGAAAATCAAAAGAAATCAGCCAAGACCTCAGAAAAAAAATGTAAGACCTCCACACGTCTGTTTCACCATTGGGAGCAATTTCCAAACGCCTGAAGGTACCACGTTCATCTGTACAAACAATAGTACACAAGTATAAACACCATGGGATGAAACTATTTTGGTGTGAAAAGTGCAAATCAATTCCAGAACAACAGCAAAGGACCCTGTGAAGATGCTGGAGGAAACAGGCACAAAAGTATCTATATCCACAGTAAAACGAGTCCTATATCGACATAACCTGAAAGGCTGTTCAGCAAAGAAGAAGCCACTGCTCCAAAACCGCCATAAAAAAGCCAGACTACGGTTTGCAACTGCACATGGGGACAAAGATTGTACTTTTTGAAGAAATGTCCTCTGGTCTGTTGGCCATAATGACCATCGTTATGTTTGGAGGAAAAAGGGGGAGGCTTGCAAGCCGAAGAACACCATCCCAACCGTGAAGCACTGGGGTGGCAGCATCATGTTGTGGGGGTGCTTTTCTGCAGGAGGGACTGGTTTACTTCACAAAATTGATGGCATCATGAGGGAGGATTTTTTGGGGGGGATATATTGAAGCAACATCTCAAGACATTAGTCAGGAAGTTAAAGCTTGGTCGCAAATGGGTCTTCCAAATGAACAATGACCCTAAGAACACCTCCAAAGTTGTGCCAAAATGGCTTAAGGACAACAAAGTCAAGGTATTGGAGTGGCCATCACAAAGCCCTGACCTCAATCCCATAGAAAATATGTGGGCAGAACTGAAAAAGTGTGCGCGAGCAAGGAGGGCTACAAACCTGACTCGGTTACACCAGCTCTGTCAGGAGGATTGGGCGAAAATTCACCCAACTTATTGTGGGAAGCTTGTGGAAGACTACCCAAAACGTTTGACCCAAGTTAAACAATTTAAAGTCAATGTTACCAAATACTAATTGAGTGTATGTAAACTTCTGACCCACTGGGAACGTGGTGAAAGAAATAAAAGCTGAAAAAAATCATTCTCTCTACTATTTTTCAGACATTGCACATTCTTAAAATAAAGTGGTGATCCTAACTGACCTAAAACAGGGATTTTTTTTACTCTGATTAAATGTCAGGAATTGTGAAAAACTTAGTTTAAATGTATTTGGCTAAGGTGTATGTAAACTTCCGACTTTAACTGTATATGTCAATAAAAATAAATAATGTGCCGTTTGCTTAATAAAAGGAATTTTTAATTATTTATACTTTTACTTTTTATACTTAAGTACATTTGAGCAATTCCATTTACTTTTGATACCTACGTATATTTAAAACCAAATACTTTTACTCAAGCAATATTTTACTGGGTATTTCATGTGAAATATCATCACATGTGAAGTGTTCCAAAATCACATGGTTCAACATGATTTCACAAGTGAAATAAAATGTTACATGTGCAAATCATAACACTCAAACTCTGAAGATCTTCAATCCTTTTCAACTCAGGTGTGCAGAGTTAAATCACATTTTAAGTTTGATGACAACAACAGTTGCAAGCCTGAAAATGTATGGACCTTGTGCAGAAAACATGCTGCACTTCATTTTGCCCCCAACAATCTTACTACCTCAAAGAAGCATTGGCAGAAAAAGAGAGCGAAAAAAAGACCCCAATCAATGAAGGATTGGAGGAAAATGACTCTATATTCTGCAAGCATGTTGTAATGTTCAAAGGATAGACTGTAACTTAGGTAAACTTACATTTAAATCAGTTCCCTTTGAAGCTTCTCAGAGGGATTATCTGTATTCCTCCTTACATAAAGAGACTGTCAGGTTCCTCATAATGAAAATTCAATATATTCTCTGCAAAGTGTTTAAACTTGGCTGTACTTAGTCTCATAACCTTGTGATATATCTCAGAAAGCCTTAACTTCCTAGTTTCTCTATGCAGTACCTCTGTGAGGGCCTTGTGATGCTGCCAGTGAATTTCTAGAGCCCACCATCTGATAACCATTCAGTTATTTCCAAGGAGACAAGATTAAACAAGAGACAGGGTGACGTTAAGGTGATAAGTGCCAGCACAATGTATCCCTGCATGGCGTACACATGTTTTCGTTGCCTCGTGATGTTTTTCTGCGTTCCTGAGGTCACCTGATGGGCCGGCTCAATTATGGACTGTGTGGACAAATCATATTCATGGAAGAGTAATTTTGGTCTGATTGAAAGCATCTCTCAGCCTATTCACCAGTCTAGCATGGTCAGCCCCCTCTTGAATATAGACAAAGTCTAGCCTGAGAGTGGAGCCATCCCATGAATGCAGAGGCCACTTTGTGTTAGGTCAGGGATGGGCAACTCCAGACCTCAGGGGCCTGATCGGTGTCAGACTTTTGACCCAGCTAACACACCTGACTCCAATAATCAGCTAATCATGATATTCAGTTTAGAATGCAATTAGTTTAATCAGTTGTGTTTGCTAGGGACGGGGGAAAAATGCATCACTCTGGCCCCCGAGGACTGGAGTTGCCCATCCCATTGTTACTTAAAGAATTTAAACCAAAAAGAAATGCAGATGTCCGCAGAATATTGCGTCACAATTAAATTCAGATTGTTCAAAAAGTTGTTGAAGTAGCGATGACCATGGTGTCACAATATGGACACTGAAATCAAAAGGCAGGCATTAAGTCAGTCTAATCAACACTGTTCTCGATTTCAGATGGTTTATGACAAGAAGAAATGAACAATGAGTCTAGAGGTAGACACAAAACGGTCTCTAGACTGCTAGGACAAAAAGTCAAGTCTGATCAATAGAGAATAGTCAAAATTACTTAACAGGTAAAAGATAAATTAACCAGGATTCAGAGGGGAAAGAGATGGGCCTTCAACAGAACCCTGAGGTGCTCCAGAATCTCCATCATGATATTATTACATTAAACAAATAATGATCATTCTGCACAATTCCCCCCATTTAGACAGGCCCACTGGCTTAAGATGGACCAGCCCATTTGGCATTTACCCAAACTGTCAGGTTCTGACACATACCTAACAAATAATTTAATGACCTAATGTCTTAATATGTGTTCATTATTAGCCTGTCTGCAAGTCTGTCTCTGATTTGGCCAATATCTTGCCAAAAATGTCAATGATGCTGTGAAGCATTGTTGAATTTTAGAGACTATTTATACCCATGCTTAATCATTGAAATGTTTTACTGAAAAGAAACTTCACAGCAAGGTTATTATAGTTTTGTGATTTACTATGAGTTTTAAAAAATATATTAGAAATTCAGTTTCAGTTGGTTTTCAGACTTGGATTTATTAGTTTTTATTTAGTTTGAGTTTAATAAAATAATTTCTATTTTGTTATTTATTATTTATTTTCAGTTTTAGTGTTAGGGACAGAAAATAACCTTATGTGTGGGAGGTTAGGAGCCATTCATGTGTCGTAGGCCTATAGTTTGTGTTTTCTGGGGATGTCACTTCTTGCCACTGGGGATCAATAATACATAAGGTCAAGGCATAGGTTTGATTATGTGTAAATTATGAATCAATCTTAATATGACGTGGATTTAAAATGATAATTGTCGTTTCTCCACTCAGATTCAAACATTTCTGTTGCGCAGTTCAAAGCTATTGCTAGCTCTGGTTGATGTTGGTCATGGGTATTCTCTTGCCTGTTCTGTAACAGCTTGATAGCCTTGACTATGTTTGCCACGTGATCTTCTCTTCTTGTATGTCCTATGCGTCCATTTGCAAAGCAATCAACCCATTCACTCTAGCAACGACAGGAGTTTTACATTTGGGATCAAGTGATTGGTTGAATTTTCTGAAGGCTGGTTCATCGCACAGTCTCGTGGACTTGCCAGACTGGATGAATAAATTAACCAGTGCTGCCTCTCTTTTTTTTTTACTCAATTAAATTAGGTTGCCATATTTCTGCTCTTTTCATGCAAACCGCTAAAGTTGGTTGTCCTAGCAATGCCGTTGACGTGCATCTACTAATAACTGGTGGCTGTCTCACCTTGTCTTTATCCTGAAATTGTTTGTATGATTCTTTGTGGCCGCTGTTCAGGTGAACTTTGAGGTTGGTTGGGTTTTCCAATTTATCTCTGTTCCACACATGCTGCTGACACTACAATACATTTGCTTTTGTCTTTTTCTGAAATGAACTCAAAACAATCTCATACAGGGCTTTACCTTTTGCTGCCACCATTGTTCAGGCTCACAGTCAGCGATCGCCCTAGGATTTCTTCCCTGTTAGCTACTGATAGCTAGTGATAGTGATGCACAAGCTAGGCCTATTTGAAACATCGCCATCTACTGGCAGCATTTATCAGCCAGATTCAGAAGCTTGAAAACCCCATCAGAAAAAAAATTGGATGACCCCATTTGAGAAGGAAAACAATTACAGCTAAACATAATTGATGATGGTTTGTACTTTATTTTTTATTTGTCTTGCAGTTAAAGATAAGTTTCACTAAAGTTTAAGTTTTTCAAATGTTTTTCTTAATTATTTTATTTCAGTTTACTAAATTGTTTTTTCCAATTGTTGTTTTTATTTTAGTTTCAGTTTTAATTTACTTTAACAACCTTGCTTCACAGGTTTTTCAAATATTAAACATAGAAAGTAAAACATATTTGATGTGAGTTGGTTATTGCACTATAGATATAGTAGTTTATGTAACATAACAGTTTATGATACATTCGTTTCATAGTTATGCTAGGAAGATGTGAACTAGCTAGCTGGTGGGCTAGTAGTAGCCACTGTGCAATAACTTCACATCCCCTGAGACCTGAAGTGGTGTTGCTTCCAGTCTACCACAACCGTGGGTTGAGTGTACAAAACATTAGGAACACCTTCCTAATATTGAGTTGCACCCCCATTTCCCCTCAGAACAGCCTTAATTCATCGCAGCATGGACTACAAGGCGTCAAAAGCGTTCCACAAGGATGCTGGCCCATGTTGACTCCAATGCTTCCCACAGTTGTGTCAAGTTGTCTGGATGTCATTTGGGTGGTGGACCATCCTTGATACACATGGATAACTGTCATGCATGAAAACCCCAGCAGCGTTGCAGTTTTTGACACACTCAAACCGGTGCGCCTGGCACCTACTACCATACCCTATTCAAAGGCACTTAAATATTTTGTCTTGCCCATTCACCCACTGAATGGCACACAAACAATCCATGTCTCAATTGTCTAGACGCTTACAAATCGTTCTTTAACCTGTCTTCTCCCCTTCGTCTACACTGACAGAAGTGGAATTAACAGGTGACATCAATAAGGGATCATAGCTTTCACCTGGAGACACATGGTCAGTTTATGTTATGGAAAGAGGTTGTGTTCCTAATGTTTTATACAGTCACTGTAGATTTGAGAGTACAAATTGTGGTGTGAGCTTGGTCAAACAGAAGAAAACTCCAATACAGTTTCCTAAATATATAGTCTAATTTTCATGTAGAACACATCATTTTTATCAACAAAACAGAAACATTTCTATCAGTTTATTCATCGTGAGAATAGTTTTGACCCTGCTCTTTCCAAAGAGGGGATGTGCAAGTTCTGTGCCTAAGATATTAAAGCCACATGGCTTACAGAGCACGTTGGGTGTTTTCAAACTATAATGGCATGGCCACAGCTTCTGTCCCTCAGATAGCTCTACCCTGTGACTCTGATTGTTTTGCTATGATGTCATTGAATATATATATATAACATTGAGTACAATTCATTTTTCCGATCTGTAACTCCTCACCTTACATGCAGATTGAAGCAATCCTCCAGTGCAGTATCAGCCCTTTCCTCAAACATGCTATACTGTGGTGACCAAAGACAGCAAACCAAATAAATCAAGATCATTTATTTTAACATAGTAATATCCATCTTTGTTTTTATTTGACAGTAATTTGTGTGATAAAAGTAAGGCATATTGATAGAGATACTAGAACAAAATAATTCCTTTTAGATCAGAGAAAACATCTTGAACATGTTACTCCCCTCATTATCTAAAGAAAACCACACAAACATGCTACTCTGTATGAAGAGATGAAAGCGCCTTGTAGATTAATTATATTATAATTTGTGTTGTTTAGGGCTCAGATACTCATATGTTGACAAAGTAATATAGATATGGCTTAAAATTATGCAATAAGGCCCGAGGGGGTGCAGTATATGGCCAATATACCACAGCTAAGGGCTGTTTTTATGCATGAGGCAAAGCGGAGTGCCTGGACACAGCCCACAGTGCCTGGACACAGCCCCCATGGTATATTGGCCATATACCACCAACCCTTGAGGTGCCTTATTGCTATTATAAACTGGTTCTCAATGTAATTAGAGCAGTAAAGATGTATGTTTTGTCATACCCGTGGTATACTGTCTGATATGCTATAGCTGTCAGCCAATCAGCATTCAGGGCACAAACCACCCAGTTTATAATGTTGAATATGTAGTCCTTATTACTTAGTTTAAGGGGGTGCAATGAATTGTGTTCTTTTCATCCCCTTTAAAAGGGTTTAAGTTATTGCCAATGGCTAGTTTGTAATACACAGGCCATAGACGTCAAACCACCACTTCATAATCATTAATTTATTGCATTTACAGTACCAGTCAAAACTGGTACTGTATATAGCCCCTTTCCAGATGCTCCAAGCGCTGTAAGGAGGGTGTGTGTGTTTACGATGACAACAACTCACCTCATCCACCACCAATGTGAAGCACCCATAAAAGTATTAAAATCCCTCAGAAAATAAAAGTTGCAAACTACAGTGAATGCATGGAAAGTGGAATGGGTTAAACATTATGATACTAAATGTAAATAGTTCATAGGGTTGTGGAACTATGGACTGAGTCGAGATGACCTGTGATACCAACATTTCTGTTGCACATCACAACAGGTAAAGATGTGACGAGCGTATCTATGCTAGGCATTCATGAGCACATCTTCACAGCAATAATATGTCTTAACATGCCTTTGTAGTGGGTTGATTGATCCAATCACATGGAATGGGAGCAGGTTCACTGAAGCAGTGTGTCCCAAAATAACAGAGACAGGAATAACAAAACACAATGTCAGTTGAGTTGTTGTCATATCACAGGAGGTTGGTGGCACCTTAATTGGGGAAAACAGGCTTGTGGTAATGGCTGGAATGGAATATTCCGTTCGCGCCGTTCCAGCCCTTTCTATGAGACGTCATCCCCTCGGCAGCCTCTACTGTGTCATATGAATGTAAATTGCAGCAGCTGAAAATGAGTCAAAGGTGTTTTTTTGTTTTTTTACATATAAAAAGAGGGAAAATGCAATTCTAGTTATGCAAACTTGAGGGATTTCTTTTTACAAACATTAGGCTTTTATATTTACACACTTCATAAACATTATGTGATTTGGTCAATATAGAACATGTATCAAGACACAAAGATTAATTTAGATTCTCAGAGGCATAGATCATGACTATCACAGTTATTATGTGTGGTTTATTTGAACATGTCAAGCAGATTTTATTTACACTATTTTAGTAGGGGGCATACATAAAAGAAAAACATTACAAAGAATAGATTAACAGGTAAAACAGTCTTTGGTAAGTATCATGCCTTATAATAAATGTTAGCCTATGTTCCTCCTCATTAGTATAGCTGGGGATCAGAACTCAACTGAGAAAGAGAGAAAGTACTTGGCAATGTCAGTCTTAGTGTAAAGATCAAATTGGACTGAATATAACATTGGGAGCTAAGGCTAATTATTAATTCATTTTTAAGTAAGAAAAAGTCAATTGTAGTGAACACAAACATAGAAGTTCTTGTGCTCCTCCCAGTAGTGTAGCTCTTCGGCAAAGCTCCAGACACAGGCCAGGTCTTTGCAAGTCTTGACCGTGTGGACTGCACATGGACCTGGCAACTGCTCAAACAGGAGCTCAGCTGTACCCACTACGGTGAGTTTCTTCTGACCCTGGATCAGCTGCTGGATGTGGGCCTTGTTCAGAGGCTCGGGCGAGGCACTGTAGGAGACCATGACGTTCAGCTTCTCGTCTGTCGCTGGCACCTGAAAGCGATTTTTTCCTGTGGGGCACTGGATGTCTTTTTTGTTGGAGAACAGGCCCGAAGGGGAGCTGAATATACGGACAGACCAGCACACCCAGTCATACTTTCTTTTCAGCTTCTCCAAAATGGCGTCTGCCAGCTGCTGGTTGCTCAGGTCAGAATGGTCCCTAACCAACCTCCGGGAATCCAGTTCAGACTGCTTGGGGAAGCTGGTGATGCAGTCCTCAATGACAGCATTCATTTTCACCTGTACATCCTTCATCTTTTCACCCCAGTCTTGAAGAAGCTTCTCTTCGTCATCGCAGTCCTTTAGAGCGGTGTAGCCCATCAGAGCGATGAGGCCTATGCAAAAGAGTTTCTTCAACCTGGCACAGAAGTCTTCCATTGCGCGTCGACTTTTCTCTTCATAGTTAAGAGTAATTTCCAACACTGACTCTCCAGAGAAGTTGTCTCCCGTCACGGCACTATAGAGGGTGTGTAGGTTTTTGTCGCCACCTGTTTTGACAAAATGCTCCATGAAAAGCTTCTTCTTGACCTCACGAAACTTGGGTTTGGCATTGAGGATGTCCATGTACTTGCGGAACTGGTTGGAGATGTTCTCCTCTACAGAAAAGTAGGCAGCGTCTGCTCCGCTCTTCTTGATCTCCTCGTTAATACGCTGCATCTCCTCTGAAACCACCTCCAGGCGTTCACGAACTTTCTGGAACTGCTCCTTCATGAACGCAGCTTCCTTGCTCTCCACATTGTCCAGGGCCAATTTCACGATGGGAGCAGCGATGGCGAAAACAGGGAAGAGGTCACCTGCGATACTGGCCACCACCTCAGCTCCCTGTTCAAACACTTCCATTACAGTCTCTACCACGTTCTTCTTCTCTGCTACGATCTTCTGTAGCTGGCCGGCCATCTTTGCTGGTATTGTTATTATTCAGTGCACAACAAATAACAGTATAACATCTGAAAATAAAAGAGCATAAGGACATGGTCAAAAGGATGTTTGAACTCTTTTATTTACATTAGACATGATAAAGTCTACAGAATGACTCGACTAAACTGACACTTAATAATAGCAGAGTTTACCAAAGTCAGTCCTGGGGCAGCACTGAGTTTGTGAAACGCTGGTCTATAGAATGACTCTTGACAAAGACAGAAACCTTTCTACTGACACTTAACTAAAGCATTATTGAAGATCCATTTAAAATATAGACAACCAATCATCCCCCAGTTCAAGCCCTTAGTTAAAATGGAGGAAATGTTCAACAGCAATACCAAAGTCTTAACAATTAGGCCCATATAGTTGATTACCTACCTCCCTATAGAATATTAGTATCTGAACTTACGTAGAGCTGTTCAGGTATTGTTGGACGGTGGCCTGCTTCCTTGCTCACACTCTCAACTAGAGTGAATCCCTGCTGGCCTCACAGTGAGAACTGATAAAGAAAGAGAGAGAGGGAGCAGTGTAAATTGCAGTACACAAGCAAAGCCTGCTGGGATTACAGCTGGACAATCAAAGTGAGCAATGAGGGAACAATGCAAAGAGAATTCACAAGTGAGGGAAGACACGTAGGGGTAGATACTCTATGGAGTTTGAAATGTGTACTTCAAGGCAGTGTTTTAATGGTTTTATGGTATAGAAATGTTTTAAGTATTTACCGTTTACTGTCTGCATTATACACTCAATTCAAGTGTGTTGTATATCACATCAACAAAGTGCCAAATTAGGAAAAAACAACCAACCAATGAAGATCTGAAATACGGTTTGAAGTATGCACAGCAAGCAGGAAGCCAATTAGTAACTTCAAACACTATGATGCACTAGAGCAGACTATGACTGAAGGGGTGGTGGATTGTAAGTGTACATTTGAAGAAATCACATGCAGTATCTAGCATTGGAATAACATAATACAAGCAGGAATTAAGACTAATTTCAGCCTGGAGGCCATTTTAGATTAAATACTATCATTGTTTGTTACAGAAGTAGTGACAGAACATTTATTATGCCGCATTTAAAAAAAAAAAAGTAATATACTGTATAACGTATACACCTCTGCTGCAATAAATCATTGCAAATTGTATTTGACAACTGGCATGAAATTACTTTCAGGTCAAAGTACAATGTTATAAGCTCACAGTTTAAAAATAAAAACCTAATCCATTCTCCTTTGGCCCTTCAACTACCACCACCATCCCCACCACGGTTGCTCGCTCAGCCAGTCCAGTCAATGCCATGGAGAGTTTGGGAGTGATAAACTGTCTGTTGGAGATTAAACTTGCTGAGCAGGAGTGCATTTTCCACAAAAATGCAAGTAACCACAGCAACTAGACAACGGAAACTATTCTGTCAGCGTCTCAGTCTGCCTTTCTCTGCTGCTGAGGTCTGGCCCAAGGGGGTTTACACTGCAAAAGATCAGGGAAGATGTCACCCTCATTTCTCAACCTGATCTATCACCTACATCTACAGCTGTCAAGGGAGGCACAGTCTTTATGGCCGTAGACAACGGCGACTACTAAAACAGATTGGTCTAAGAAAATCCAAGAACTCTAGAACAATCTCAATACAGCCAAAGCTGACAACTCTCACGCATTTGACCCTCTTCTCACACCACACATCTCGCATTGAAAAGTACAGATTTTATTTTTTAAATTAGTTAGTGCGCTAACATTTCAACTGTGCTACAAATTGTTTTGAAAATGGAGAATCTGTGCCACTGAGGTATAATAAGAACTGAAGAATGTGTCCAAGATGTCCGACCGTTGTTTTCAAGATAAACCTACTCAAGTTCACATACGTCGATTCATGGACCGTTAATATCGAGGTGGCATCCCGTTTATACGGACAAACATCACATGCGCACAGGGAGCAGTGTCGACGTCATACAAACCCATGGCAGACATTGGATGAATATAAAAATGTTCATAACTTCGGCTGAGTAAAAAATAAATAATAATAATTGGCCTCAGCAAAAAAAAAATTATAATTTAATGGATGTTTTGTGTACAATGGTGATGGCACAGCTGTCTAAGGCACTGCATCGCAGTGTTTGAGGCATCACTACAGACCCTGGTTCGATACTGGGCGGTATCACATCCCGGCCGTGATAGAGTCCCATAGGGCGGCACACAATTGGCCCAGCGCTATCCGGATTAGGGGAGGGTTTAGCCGGGGTAGGCCGTCATTGTAAATAAGAATTTGTTCTTAACTGACTTGCCTGGTTAAATAAAATACAAAAAACAAAAAAATGTGGCAGTGTATGGAAAATTGTCTTTCTGGGCTGGGTATCAGCTAAACTACAGTACCGAAGCAAAACTGTAGGAGCAGTAGAAACCATGCGTCTAAATTTAACATCACAAGAGGAACCTCTATCATTGAGGGGATTCATCTCGCCTGGGTGCGCAGGTAGCCGTGTTTTGCATAGGCTGAAAGTTGATTGCATTTGGAATCAGGATGCCTTCCGGGCTTGGGACAGGTGCCCCGTTCAAAGCCCAGGGTTAAGTCGGCTCAAAATGAATTAAGCACGTGTAGTAATTAGTAGGGTCCTGTGTTTTCCCATGCAAAAGTGATTGCTTTTGATAAACAAAAGGCTTTATCTGCCTTCCCAATGAAAAATATTTGAACATTTTCTGACATTTATTTTATGGAAAAGAGATTTCTAGATGAGGCACCATGCTGTCTTGTCGACAAAACGACAGAGCGCCACAGATTATTCTTTGATTTGAGAATGGCGCTCCTCCTTCCCCGCTTTCGCCCGATGGCGTGACGGCTCAGCATAATCGAATCCGTCCATTGTCTTGCCATAGCACTGTGAGCTGCGGCACATTGAAGCCTTTGATGGGTCTTGTTATGTAAAGGATCAAGGGGACTGGATGAGCATTTTAAAGAAACGCTCCTCAAGATGAGAGCGGAGTTGAAAGGAGAGAGAGAAAGTTCTCAGCTGAGTTTATAAAACTGTAAAAAGAGCAGCACGGTAGCGCTGTTTTATGTACAATGTTGCCAATAAAATGAGGCTTTGTTTGGGCTCCCGATTTGTGCAGCGGTCTAACGCACTGCATCCCAGTGCTAGAGGCGTCACTACAGACTCTGGTGCGATTCCAGGCTGTATCACAACCGGACGTGATTGGGAGTCCCATAGGGCGGCCCACAATTGATCCAGCGTCGTCCGGGTTAGGCTTGGGTAGGTCGTCATTGTAAATAAGAATTTGTTCTTAACTGACATGCCTAGTTAAATTTAAAAAATATAAAATGTTGCTGTTATTCCCGTCCCTATAGAGAGAAATAGTAATGCTGTATTTTTGTGGGCACTCCGCCATGGTTAGTTGGACAAAGCCTATGGGAAAGATGAATGAAGTTTTTATAGGGTTTTTGTAGAAATGCCAAAAATAAGGTCTGTGGTAAACAAAGACTGAGGAGACCTTACACGTTTTGTTCTATGAGATAATGTTCCTCAGCTAACGTCACTTTTTGAGAATTTTTAACAAATTAATTCATAAAAAGGTCATGTCAACTGACTGCTATTATCTCATAAGACAAAACGTATAAGATCTCATCTCATAAGCCTGTGTTAACCTCAGACCTTATTTGGGGCGTTTATTCAAAACTACATTTTTTTCCCCCATAGCTGAACGAACTAGAGGTAACTAATTTCCGGGTTTTAGGACTATAAACTGGCGAGCTCTATTGCAGAATGCAGCCGTTTGACAGCACATACTAAAGTAGATGTAATCCGCACTTGCAAAAGTCCCCTTGTTTTAGCAGGGAAGTTTGGTAGGGTGACCTTTTTGGTCAGATTGTGAACTCAAAAGTTTGATTCAAGAAAAGGGGGGGGGGGGGGGGGGCAATAAATATACCAATTATTTGATTAGGGAGGGTGTAGGGGCAGATTTATGTAATCTTGTATTCAGGAGATTTTATCTATTTAATTTAGCCTGATCAGTGGAATAATTGTAATTCTTAACAATGGGGTAAAATATAAGGTAATTAGTGTGCTTGTCAACAATGACACTTATTCCCCATGCTTATTTTTATTATTCCACTTCTTCCAATTTTGACAGTGTAATCACACATTTGAAATCTGATATGCCTATGTCTGAAAATTAATGATGAGGCTATGTATTTTTGCAGCCATTAATGGACAGTTTTGAATAAGTCACAAATAAGCATTGGATGTTAAATACTCCAGGCCTCAAATATAATTTTTCACATTTTACTATTGTGCAGTCAATAACACAAAATAAAATCTGTATATAGTGTGTGGAAATGAATTAATGAGGTAAGGCAATAAATAGGCCATGGTGGCAAAGTAATTACAATTTAGCAATGAACACTGGAGTGATAGATGTGCAGATGAGGATGTGCAAGTATAAATACTGATATAAATACTGGTGTGCAAAAGAGCAGGGAAAAAAAAGAAAAAAATATGGGGATGAGGTAGGTAGTTGGTTGGATGGGCTATTTACAGATGGGCTGTGTACAGCTGCAGCGACCGGAAAGCTGCTCTGACAAGCCGATGCTTGTAGTTAGTGAGGGAGATAAGTCTACAACATCAGTGATTTTTGAAATTTGTTTCAGTCATTGGCAGCAGAGAACTGGAAGGAAAGGCGGCCATATAGGTATTGGCTTTGGGGATGACCAGTGAAATATACCTGCTGGGGCGTGTGCTACGTGTGGGTGTTGCTATGGTGACCAGTGAGCTAAGATAAAGCGGCGCTTTACCTAGCAAAGACTTATAGATGACCTGGAGCCTGTGGGTTTGGCGACGAATATGTAGCGAGGACCAACCAACGAGAGCATACAGGTCGCAATGGTGGGTAGTATATGGGACTTTGGTGACAAAACGGATGGCACTGTGATAGCAAATTGGATGCAGTCTGAGTAGAGTGTTGGAGGCTATTTTGTAAATGACATCGCCGAAGTCAAGGATCGGCAGGATACAGTTTTACGAGGGTATGTTTGGCAGCAGGAGAGAAGGAGGCTTTGTTGCGAAATAGGAAGCCGCTTCTAACTTTGGATTGGAGATGCTTAATGCGAGTCTTCAAGGAGAGGTAACAGTCTAGCCAGACACCTAGGTATTTATAGTTGTCCACATATTGTAAGTCAGAACCGTCCAGAGTAGTGATACTAGGCGGGCGGGCAGCGATCGGTTGAAGTGCATGCATTTAGTTTTACTAGCGTTTAAGAGCAGTTGGAGGCCACGGAATGAGTGTTGTATGGCATTGAAGCTCTTTTGCAGGTTTGTTAACACAGTGTCCAAAGAAGGGCCAGATGTATACAAAATGGTGTCGTCTGCATAGAGGTGGATCAGAGAATCACCCACAGCAAGAGTGACATCATTGATATATACAGAGAAAAGAGTCGCCGAGAATTAAACCCTGTGGCATAGAGACTGCCAGAGGTCCGGACAACAGTTAGGTCACCTAACAGTATGAACTATGAAGATAAATGGGGGTCAATCAATTCACATATGGAGTCCAGGGCACAGCTGGGAGCTGAGGGGCGTCTATAACAAGCGGCAACAGTGAGAGACTTATTTCTGGAGAGATGGATTTTTAAAAGTAGTAGCTCAAACTGTTTGGGCATAGATCTGGATAGTAGGACAGAACTCTGCAGGCTAACCCCCCCCCCCCCCCCCCCCCCTTTAGCAGTTCTATCTTGACGGAAAATGTTGTAATTGGGGTTGGAAATTTCAGAATTATTGGTGGCCTTCCTAAACCACGATTCAGACAAGGCTAGGACATCAGGGTTGGCGGTGTGATCTAAAGCAGTGAACAAAGCAAACTGAGGAGGCTTCGGATGTTAACATGCATGAACCCAAGGCGTTTCCGGTTACAGAAGTCAACAAATGAGAGCGCCTGGGGACACACAGGGCCTGGGTTAACCTCTACATCACCAGAGGAACAGAGGAGGAGTAGGATAAGGCTAAAGGCTATAAGAACTGGTCGTCTAGTGCATTCGGAACAGAGAGTAAAAGGAGCAGACCTCTGGGCGTGGTAGGATAGATTCAGGGCATAATGCACAGACAAGGGCATGGCAGGGTGCGAGTACAGTGGAGGTAAACCTAGGCATTGAGTGACGATGAGACAGGCTGTTATGGCTGCGATCCCCAGTGAAATATACCTGCTGGACCAACATCAGGGGGAATTTCAGAGTGACAACTAAAAATACAACTTCGTAACATTAAACATTCTTGAAAATGCAAGTGTCTTACACCCTTCAAAAGATTAGAATCTTGGTAATCAAACTACGTTTTCCAATTTAAAATAGCTATTACAGAGAACAAATCCCATGCTTTTGTTTGAGAAAAGCAATCAAGAACAGAAACATTTTCCGCCATGACAGTTTTTACACATTCACATCTGAAGGTAAAATTATGACTTTACATTCTGATATCTTGCTCTTATTTCTCTTCCTGAGTGTCCCATTGATCAAATGAAGTGCCGTTTCTTTGATAAAATCCATTTTTATAGCCTAAATCGAAACATTTTGTAAAACGATTGTGGCGTGAATTCCATCTCTAACAATTTTTTACGGAGCATTGGGCGTGATTCGCCCCTGTAAACAATCGTTTATCTAGTCATGGTGGGTTTCAGTGCATTCCTCTGGATGTTTGCAACACAGCCAAACGTCATTGTTTTTTTTGTTTGAGGAATCTTGGAGTGTTATGATTCAAACGAACTGAGGAGCTGTTTATGCAAGGACAGGACGTACTTCTGGACGGGTAAGTGCTAATGCCGTTTTATGAAATATAAAAATATATATATATTATATATAAAAAATATTATTTTTTTTTGCAATGAAATGTGTAGTTTGTTTGTGTGTGTGTTGGTTTGTTTGGGTGTGTGTGTGTATATATATATATATATATACATACAACAATGGCCAGAGTTGAATGGAACTCCTTAGTGACTGTTCCCTCTGCTCTATACAATACATATCTGTTTATTTTATGTGATGATAAAAGGCTCATACAATACAAATATTTTTTTTATGTTTTCTTTCACAGTGATAGCGACTCCGACTGGGAGCCCCCGGTGCCAAGCTGCCCGCTCTACCTCTGCCCCCAGTGGTGTTCATATGCCACAGTTCATTACTGCAGGCATGACTGTGCCTCAGCGCCAAAAGGGCACAGCATGGCGGTGTCGTTGTGTTCTGTGTCACATGAAATGCACCACTTGTTCAGTTTGCCTCTGCTTTACATCAGAAAGAGACTGCTATGGGACATGGCACAGGCAGCAAAATATTATGACGAGGACTTCCAAGGGGTGTACTGTTTTTTTTTTTAAATATTTATTTTCTAATCTTTTTTTGATTTTTTTTTTTCTGTGTGTGTGTTAGAATTTAGAATGTTTTATATGTTGTATATAGTTATTTGCACTGCTGTATATAGTTATAGGTCATTTCACCAATTCGGCCACTTGGGTACATTTGGGCAACTTGTGTGGGACACCTGGGTGACTTCATGCTAAATGTCATGTAGCTCACCCATTCCTGAAGTTATCAGTCTGAAACTTTGCACACCTACAGTTGCCCTCTTGTGTTATCCATCAAAAGATGATACTACAACAATAAAAACAGAAAACGTATGCTCTTTCTTTCTCTTTTCTTCCACCAGATCTACTGTGTTATATTCTCCTACATTCAATTAACATTTCCACAAACTTCAGAATGTTTCCATTCAAATGATACCAATAATATGCATATCCTTGCCTCTGGGGCTGAGCTACAGGCAGTTAGATTTGGATATGTCTTCAGGCGGAAATTGAGAACAAAGGGATGCAGCCATAACAGGTTAAACTAGGTGCAGTCTCCGCATGTCTGGGGGGTGGGGCAAGGGAGCTAACCGAGGCATGTAGAGCGGAACTTGGGGCTCTGCAGTAAAACAAAATAAGAGCTACCCTAAACAACAGTATACAAGGCATATTTACATTGACATAGGTAGAGTAAGATTGTGGCAATGATCGTCAACTAGTAGGGTTAAACCACCTGAATATTGATATCTATTAGATTTTTCTTAAAGGTTGGTTGACTGAGAAATGAATTGTTATAACAAGAACATTCTCAAACACCCAACACTTGGGAAACATAGATCAGGAGTTGCCAACCCTCCTAGAGTGCAAGCAGGATTTTCTTCCAGCCCTATTTGAAAGAGTTCACCCAAATGACAAAATCCAAAATGGTTGTGTCTTTAACTAGACTGCAATCTATGATTTGGTTTCACACTGCCTTCAACCATTAATATTAGAATTTCTTGTGCAGAGCATTTGTGTTGTGGTAACACTCCCATCACGTGTCACATACAACTTTCCACCTGGGAACAGGTATCAATCCCTGCTTCCAACCTTCCCACTGTTTTTCCCAATGTGCCTGTCTCCCAATCTCATTTCATTACCGTCTGAATAAAGTGTCAAACTACCCCAAAAATCTAAAAGTAACAAAGTCGTTGAATTTTGAGTGTTCATTTAATGTTCAAAGATTCCGGAATACACCTGACCTGTGGTTTTCATTTTTAAAAATGTTCTACTCTTAGGCCTAAGCCATGTCAAAATATGTAGAATTGCAGGAAATGGGCTTTAAAACAGTACAATTTTCATGGGGGAGGACCCCCAGACCCCACGGCTAGGGCTTGTGTTAGGGGACAATGAAATTCACATAGCAAAATGTCTTCAAAGGTTGGCAGCCCTGTCAATGTAATTGATTAGAATGTATAATCAAGCATACTAAATATAAACAGATGGTCTGATACTATTAGATCAGCAGCTATCATAAAACAGATGGGGCAAATGGCTTTGAAAAAGACACAGCTCTCATTGATACAACATTTGCATTAGAAGCCAGTTTAATGATGGAAGCGGAATGTCATGCATTAGGATAGAAAAACATCCATCTAATTTGATGTAGCCATCCACACTGCCATGCTAAAAAAAACTAGACATTTCAGCTCTCCATTAAAACCTTAACTCCCAGGGGTTGTCTCATTGTCTGAGTGTATGTGAAGTATCTCTACTTCACTAAAGCAGACAAGTTATCCAGGGTAAAGTGATGGTACATTTTCAGATGTGCAAGAATTAGGCTTAGACACTAGCCAACACATAGGTTGAATCATAGTCGTTTACACATCATTTAAATTAAATTACGTTGAACCAACGTGGAATAGACGTTGAATTTACAGCTGTGCCCAGTGGGTACAGACTCAAAAGTGCTATAGCTGTAGCTCTACAAGGGAGGCATATCTCAGGCCAAATAATTCACCAAATAACAAGCAGGCCAGTCAACCTTAAAATGTACATTAACTGATGTCCACTGAGGAGCAGTTAGGCCTACTGAATTAATAATTGTCAACATCATAACTGATCCATTTGTATATTAATATCTGGCCATCAAGATAGACATTTTATAGTGTCTTCTTTTCATGGTTCGAGTCCTAAATGAAATACAAATCATTGAAAGCTGCAATAATAAATAGCAACATTTGAGTTGCCCAAACAATCAGTAAGCTACAGTATCTTTGTCGATTGAGGACTAGTTGAGGGAGGTGGCCAAATCATCCTGTGAAGCTTGCCCACATATACACTGACCAGACATGACTGGCTGCATTTAACAAATGGACATAGCTCTTTGCAAGCCGAGAAGAGAAAATCATATTACACTTGTTGTTGTTAAAAGCTGTTCATGTGGCCTCTTAATGGGAAATGCATCGATTAGCTCGTTCAACAAGGGCTCTAATTGCTTTATTTCAGTACCTTGTTTAACTCCCTATATAGTCTGTATACCTCGTGGATTAATATGATAAGGCCTTGCAACAATATGTCAATTGATTAAATTCAGCACTGTTGCCACCGCAGTAGTACTTGTATCGTGACAATATATAATTATGGCCACGAGAAACACTTCCTGGAGAAGGCCTGCACATTATGTCTCCGATTCTAGGCTACCAACGCCCAACCACTGTTTTGACAGAAGTTGTGCACATAGTTACATTGTGTGTTTTGCGCAACTTACAGTAAAACATAAGCTATTATTTAAATGCGCACATTACATGATAAAGTAATGTTTTCAAAGATATCGTAGGATCTCAAAAAGTCATGACCAATTTGACCAGTCTCGTCGTTAAAGAACTGCGCAACTAATGAAAACAGCTGCGATAACTTTTGGAAAATATAGACAGAACTGTGTAAGCCTATTGAAGACACTTTTAAATACTCATATGCAATTACGGTTGCCTAAAAACTCACCTTTTCATTCGCTTTAGTTTGAGGAAGAAAAGCAAATGATTTAGCCGATCTGTTTTTCTCTTCCTATTGGTCTCATATTACAGTTAAAGTGACACACCCATCGACAGAAGCTAAACTTGGGTGGTGGTTAGACAAGTTGTTGAACAAATGATAGCATATTTTCCTGGTCAACATAGAAACTATAATAAATTACACTCCTTTGACAAATAACTGACACAAGTATTTTACCAAGACTATTATAACATTTGCTGAGGATAATTGTGTTTATATTGTGTGAGCTGATGACTGTTTAGGGGGTAATGTAAATAAACTGTCATATATTATCAGTATCAATGTTTATGACTACATGTACCTACCTCTGCTTAAACGTTTTAACATACAGTACCCTCATGTTTTTTACATTTCTTCAGCTGCAGATAGAAATAGAACATAATCGTCCTAATTTACTATTGCATAAAATTCCTAATGTACTCTTGCATAATGATGACCAGCGATAACAATGTCCTTTATATTGTGGTTTATTATGAATAAAGAAGACCATAAACATGAGAAATTATAAGGATATCAAATGTGTGAATATAGACAGAGATGTAATGTTGTAAGGATATAGATTTGGACAGTGTGATGCATCTATCAACAGCATTTTCCAACAGAGCTTGAGTAAGTCCTCAGTACATTGATGAGGAGAAATGGTTGTTTGCTGAAAGCTTACATAACACATTATTACGCTGGCTGGTGTGCTAATTTACAGTATGGTCATCATGAAATACTGGAATGCAGGTAAAATAAGGTATCTTACTATTCTCTTTGGTAGGAAGAAGTACTAAGTTCTCATATGTTGGCATTGTTGTTGAGTAGATAGCCACAGCCTGGCATAAAATGTCTCATATATGTCCATTCATACACATATACAAATCCTGATAGTTTAAACCAGGTGTGCCAAACTCATTTTGCCCAAGGGGCCGCATTCAGTCTTCAAAGAGATAGAGGCGCCGTACTAAAAATTGGTTATATTTCTTTGCCGTGAAATTTGCATAAGACAGTCCACTGTCCATTGTTTCCCCCCAAAAAATCTGGCCCCTGCAGGCCATGTGTTTGACACCCCTGGATTAAATTATCACAAACTACACAAAAATTTATAAGGCCAATAAACAAATAAAAATGTTGCAGTCTGTAACAAGAGATTACATTTTACACAACCACTAGCTAAAGCATCAGCTAGGTTTGCGATATCAATAAAAACACCTCTAAACTCAGTTATAAACATTCATGAATTGTATTTGTAGTTTTCCCCATTATAACTACTCTATGTTCCATTGCACTGTGTAACAAAAGGCTACTCAGGATGAACACATAGGTAAGCTTTTTTGTGTTTTCCATAGTAATAACAATCCTCTTGGAAGTTGTTGGACTCCACCACTTCCTTATAGTGGCTGACAGCATGCACCAAGCAGTTGGGGAGACTTCTGCTGAGGACCTGAGCCACATTCATCATGTTCCCCTTCAGTTTCTGCCCCTCAATCTCTTGCTGGATCTGACCCTTGTTGATAGGCTTAGGCTGAACACTGAACGAGATCACCACTTTGATGTTGTTCTTGGTCAACACATCAAAGTAATTAGCTCCTCCTCTACTTCCATGGTACTTCTTTCCAGCTAGCCAGTTGAAAAAGAAAATGCGCTCCTTGTCATTGAAGACCCTGATAGACCAGCTCACCCAGTCAAATTTCTTAATAAGGGTGTCTAATAGGGATTTGGTGAAGTCAAGGTCAACACTGCCAGGTTTCTCCTGAAGATGATGTTCCATGTCCAGTTTGGCCTGATCCGCAAAGTTTTCAGTGCAATCGTCCACCGCTGCTTTCATGCGGTTCTCAACATCTTCCATACGCTCCTGCCACTTCTTCACCATCTCATCCCCCACAACCCCTTCCTTGAGGCTGGCGTAACCCATGACAGCAATGATGCCCACCACAAAGAGCTTCTTAAGCCTGGCGCAGAAATCTTCTACCGCCCTTCTACTCCTTTGTTCTGTGGAAACCACTGTCTCCAACATGGGGTCACCTGAGGTATTGTCCCCGGTAACGGCATTATAGAGCGCGTCCAGGTTCAAGTCCGTGTCCGTGTTCTCATAATGGCTGAGGAACTTCTCCATCTTCTTCTCTTTGAACTTGGGCTTGGCGTTGACAAAGTCCTGGAACTTTTCGTACTGGCTGAGCATTTGTGCCTCACGGTCAAAGTTCTGCTTATTCAAGGAGGTCCTCTGCAGCTCCAGGGCGATTTGTTCGATCTCAGCCTGGATGCCTTCCAGTTTCTGGTTGACCATGCTGAACTGCTCAGTCAGGTAGCGGGCATCCTGCCCTTCAGGGTTGCTGAGGATCTCAGAGGAGGCTACGAACACAGCCTCAAGGACGGGATGGAGCTGGCCCACAGTGGCTGCCAGGACTGCGGAGGCCTGTCCCATGATCTCCACTCCCTTCTCGATCTTGCCTCTGTTCTGCACGAGCCATTCTGCCACACTGGTCATTTTGAGGGGTCTATCACAAAGTAACAATGGCCAACAAGGTCTTCAAAGATTCTCCAACTATGTTGATGTCTGAAAGAGAAACAAGAGGAACAAACCATAAAGCTCTTGTGGAGGTTTGTTGAGGTGAAATAATACATTTGTTAAGGCAGCAATATCCGATTTTGTGTATTTTTTTCTTCTTCTAAGGATTAGCTAGCTATTAGTTTGAAAAAGTTTGTGTTGGAGATGACTCGATCATCATCACCTCCAGTGGTGTAAAGTACTTAAGTAAAAATACTTGAATGTCATTTTTGGGGGTATTTGTACTCTACTATTTATATTTTTGACAACGTTTACTTTTGCTGTACTACATTCCTAAATAACATAATGTCCTTTTTATTCAATACATTTTCTCTGACACCCAAAAGTATTCGTTACATTTTGAATGCAGGACAGGAAATTGGTCATAGAACATCCCTGGTCATCCCTACGGCCTCTGATCTGGCGGACTCACTAAACACACATGCTGCATTTGTAAATGATGTCTGATAAAAACAAGTTAAATGCTGCCGTCTGGCTTGCTTAATACAAGGAATTTGAAATGATTTATACTTTTACTTTTGATACTTAAGTGTATTTTAGCAATTACATTTACTTTTGATACTTACATATTTTTTAAAAACCAAATACTTAGACTTTTACTCAAGTTGTATTTTACTAGGTGACTTTCACTTTTACTTGAGTCATTTTCTATTAAGGTATCTTTACTTTTACTTAAGTATGAAAATTGGGTAGTTTTTCCACCACTGATTGTATCCAACACAGAAAACAAGAACAGCGTCTAACACAGATTACATCAGACAGTTGGAGTCAAATAGAACAAGCTACTCTCAGCAAAAAAACTAATGGAGAACATGTTGGGACATGCAAGAGTCTAGTTTCATGCCACACCCAGAGTCTCAGGTATATGACAGGACTCGATCACAGCTTCGGTGGCACTGACTCACTTCAAAACATGATTTAAAATAAACATACTGAATGTTTATGGCAACTCAGAGCAAACATCAAAAGTGTGTACTCTCGCTTTATGACGTGGAGAGTTGCGCAACATTGCAGTGCTGGCTTTTTGGAGTTGAATTGACAAGCCTAACAATAGCCAAGACCCAAATCAAACACAGATGTCCACAACCTGGGAAAAAAGGGGATTTTTCTTTGTGAACATGTGATTTTCAATGTAAAATACACAAAAGAGATGAGCTCACACACATCTCATTCCCCTGAGACAATATCCACTACAGAAAAAAGGCACACCCAGAAGGAAAAAAAATCCCCACTGCACTTGTTCTGTAATGAAAAACACACTTTTCTCCCACACACTAAAATATAAGTTAATTGAAATGCAATTGGGTCATTGAATTCACAGCAACTCCATGTACAATGTAGCATCAGTCATTTACATTTTCATGAAAAACACAAAATACAGATTCATATGTACACCCATAGACCATGGGCTTACCAGTAATTGCTGGATTGCAAGATGAATGGTGTCATTTTACATGCTTTCCCAAGGTCTACCACTGTACTAATTACGTCAGTCCTATTAAATAAGCTAACATCACCAGTTATTGCTATCCCATTTTAAAATGACACAATGTCCAAAAAAATGGTGTTAAGAGTATATTAAATCATTGGAATTTTGATGTAATTTGTAGAATTCACTTGTGACTCATCACCACATTGAACTGAAAGCATTTTAATAACAAATAATAGTGAAGGAAAATACTTACTGAGAAATTGTCCTGGTTTAGGATATGTCAAGTCTTCACTTGTAAAACAAAAACAGTTGACTGTGAGAATGCTAATCCAAGGGTACAATTAAGAGGAAGAAAAAGGCGAGCCCCAAACTATTTTTGTAACCAACAGGAGGTATTTTGCCTTCTTTTCAATATCACTCAACTTCTCTCAAATCCTTTGAACATAGGAGTGCTGAATAAAATCTTATTTCTACCGATTATTTTCCATTCTACTGGGGGAAGAAACAAGCCTAAAGAACTCTTATTGAGACCACATCCTTGAGTGATGAGATACCAGCAAGACCACATCCGTTAACAATGGTATCCCAGCATCTCAAATTGCACTTGAATTTCACCTGTTTGCCTTGTCAGTGCACAAACAAAGTGGATCTTTCAAAACCAGTTCCTCACTTTTTCATATGTCTCAGAGGTAGCCTATACTTCTCAAACAAGTTCAGTTTGTCAAATGATAGAAAATCTGGGTAAATAAAAGTTGACACCCTTGATGCAAATTCAAACTGCCCAGATAGTTAAACAAAATGGAGCACGATAAAGAAAAGAGGAAGAAACTCACCTCTGATAGTCCAATAAAGTATACAGGGGGGTGCAGTCTAGTTATCCAACAGTCCAACTGTGCCTCTGAGCACCAGCCTCCTAGTGTTGGGATGTATATGTAGTCTCTCTCTCTCTTCTCTGTCTCTCTCTCTGTCTCTCTCCCTCGTCACTCCCCCGTTGGAACTCCTCCATCCCCTCTCTGCATTCCAACAGGAACCCACTCTGAGGGATGAGGGGCAGGCACTGAGACAGATAACATCCTGTAAACATAGCCCATGCAAGGACACCACTGCCATTCACACAGGGTGTGAAGGATTGTGTGTGTGTCTGTGTGTGGGTGCATGTGTATGTCCAAGCGTTCAAGTGAGCAAGAGAGCCACAAACAAAACCCTGCTTGTTGTGTCTCCATTGAGGTTGCTATGGCCACTGCTTCTTGCCTCTTTTAACAGTGTGCCTGCTAAATGCCACTGAGTTCTGTAAAGTAAGCATGTTTTACAGATAAGCAATTGCAGTTCCCTAAACAGAGGCAGTTCTCAGTATTTTCAAAATAGCTCACATAAGGGACATCAGAGCTAAAACATGTGTAGTTTTGAACTCTTTTAACCTTGAAAATGCATTATCACTGAAGGCAAGCTATTGGACATTTGGATTGAGGCGTAGTAATTTGGAATACACCCTGTATAAGTTGGAATACACCCTGGAGCTGCAGTGCTCTCAGAGTCACTCCGTCACAGTGCTGAGCAGAGCAGTGAAAGGACCTTTGTGTCTTTGCATCCACACCATGGGAGACAGAGCTCACCCACTGTCTTTGTGCTTCAGCTCTGACCGTGCGTCTGATATGACCAATCAGTCCAGTTAACACTGGAGAGAAGAAAGAGGCAGAGATAGAAGAAGAGGAGAAGGGGTTATGTGTCGTGAAGTCAGGACGGTCAGTCATATTGAAGAGGATTTGGTACCCCTCAGTGTTTTTTGGGTCTCCCTGTATCGTCCCGCTGTCAGATGTCGCACTATGCTAACTCATTACTATCGGAAAGGGGAGGATATGCTTCGCAGGGACTCAACGGTATGTGGCGTGATGGGTGGTATTGACTGACGCTGGGAAACATGCTGACTAGGAGGTGTCAGTGTGATGAAGCAAAGCTTACTTCCTGAATCCTACTTCCCAAATATTCCACATTACGTAATTTGAGATGTCCCCTATCCTGTCAAAAATTACAGTTCACTATCCAGTGTGCTAAAATCCTAAATCATTCATCCATTACCCATTTACCAGCTGGTTTTGTGGTTCATTTTTGAAGAAAAGAGAACTGAAAACTATCGAATGGAAACTTCAGAAAGATTCCATCTCACGTAAAATCTTTTCAATGGAAAATAGGGCCTCATTTAAATAAACATGGCATTTGAAGGGGATTTAAGCATACAAGGTGGAACAATTGTAAAGTCATTAAAATAATGACAACTAGGTGAACAAGGTGTGCCAGATAGGTCAATATATTTTTAGCTGATGTTTTGTCTGGTTTTACTCAGCTAATAGCCATAACAGCTTAATAATCCTGTTCAACAACTTTAATGTTAATAAACAGGTGGAATAAGCATTGTTTCTCTTGTTATTTTATGTGCATAGTGAATCTGCAGACATTATGGCACACATTGAACCTCTTTGTCTTCTCTTTTATGATCCTTGTATGCCGGTTTAGTCGGTTTAGGTTTATAACTAAAATCTCAACAGAATCTCATGATTGATGGTGAGGCACAGAGGCACATGTCCAAATGCTTATGCTGCTATCCCTAATAATTCCAGACTTGATTAGGATGTACAGTATATTTCCTCAAATGAAAGTGTAAGGGAAATGTTAATGTTTGTGCTATTTCTGTGTTCTATTCATGTGCTGTTCTAAATAACACATTTCTGTGTTCATGCAAGTGGCTGATTGTACAAATCCTCACTATTAGTAGCTGCAATTTGGCAGTACGCCCAGATCTTGTTTTGAGAACGAACAAGAAATCTCAGTTTCAAGGTCTCAGCTTAGAGAGAAAGAAGCCTCGTGAGGTAGTCTGTCACATGTAATGAACCAGTATTGTTCTGTCACATGGATGAAACAAAACGGTAATGATGAATTAATTATGTTAAATTATGCAAATATAACTTGTCTGTGTATAGCCGTATAGAAGACAACTGCTGGGTCTGCCCAGGCAGAGTTCCTGATTGACATGTTTACTATGGTTCATTGAGTTGGTTGGAACCTCTCCAGCGCTCTGACAATAAACAATGATTCATTAAGATAGACTTTGAGTGCCCCTATGTAAGAATTTCCACGACAAAAGGTTATAGAAGAAGAGGGGGTAAAGATAATGGAAGGCTGTGTTTGGGCAATAAATATACATATTTTTGCATAATGGGGATAGACATGATGTCCTTGGTCTATAATTTGTTAATGTTAAGAGAGGACTTATCACCCGTCATTCCTGGATTTGAGCAACTCCCATGGGAAAATAAATGCGGGTTGGAATGACAGTTTACTAGAAAAAGGGTTGAGCAACAAAAATGAAAGTGCTTCTCAGGCATAGTGGGTGCTATGAGACGTGAGATACAGCTGGAGGCTCCAAGGTTGGGTCACAGCCAGATACTGTAGGTGCATCAACATCATATATCTGTATCATCAACATATGTGAGTGCTAATATGAGCATAAAATGTGATACCACAATATAATATCACTTCATGGCATTGTATACTGCTTAGTTATTAGGTCACTTATGTCATGTACAGGTGTGGTATCTCTTAATTTGATCACTCTGTTGTCGCTAAGAATTTTCCGGCACTGCATTCAAATGAGCCTCGTGATTTACATAAATTCACTGAAAACCCACAGTTTTCCTTCTCTCTCATCGATCAAATGCTAATGCACCAGACAGAAATAATGTCCTACTACTGTAGATCCTACGACTGCAACATTGAAAAGTACAAAAATGTATCCGAAATGCAGCCATACACAATAACAACCATCGTTTTATATAGCTTAATAAGACAAGATAGATATTGGTCTCCACTACATACAAGTATATCTGAAATGCAGCTGTAAGCTACACCTAAACTATAGCCTAATGTAGCATATTAAAACTAATTTCCTGTTACAAATCATCATTTCCTGCAGCAGGATTATTTTATACCTGAGATGGAACTGGACAAATTAAGATCCTACATCCCACTGGGCACAACTTGTTGAATCAACGTTGCTTGAAGGTAATTTGTCAAGGTATTGTGACATGGAAATTTCAACCACAGGATTATGTCAACATGGTAACCAAATTCCAACATAGACAAATATGTTGAATTTGTATCTTACTGTATATCCGCCATCAGAAAAAAAACACAATAAACTGGTCAGCAGCTACTGGAGAATTGATCTACTTACAGATATTAATTTGGTCTCCCATCCAAGATTATAACCAAGCCCTGCTTATGTTTGTCACTGACTATTACCAATGTGTTATCCGTGTGAATGATTATTGAGAGATCTCTTAATAACTAAATAGATTCCCTGTTGCTATCAGAGTCATTTCAAAGGGGTAGGTTTAACAGAGCAAATTAAATGTAACCAGATATCATCAATATTTAGGCTTATATAGCATTTGCGAAGTCATCAACAGCTATTGTTTCAATTCAACCCAGGGTTCAACAAAAAGATAGACAACAGGCTACATACACTGAGTATAACAAACATTAGGAACACCTTCCTAATATTGAGAGGTGTGTGGACTTGATTAGCATGTACAGTCTATTTCCTTAAATGAAAGGTTATCAAAGACGCTTGTGTCTTATCATGTTGAATGGCTGTGGAAATAGAAGATGACCTCAATGCTATTGACTTTACTTGATCTTTCTGACCTTGGCCTCTAGCTCTAGTGTTTCCTCTTTGCCACAAGATGTCACTTTAGTTCACTGGAAAGCCCCCCAGTGTCTCATCCAAGACAGAATGTACCACTTTGCAGGAGAGGGGGTAAAATTGATGCAGGGTGGTTGTTTGGGCAATAAATATACACTTTTTTTGCATAATGTAGACATGATGTACTTGTTCTATAAATAGTTTGTACTGAATATGGTTGGGTGAGTCTTTCACGTCATGATGAGAGGTGTGTGGATTTCACACTACCCCCTGAATGACACAATAGTCTAGTTTGTGGATTATTGTTGCCACTGACTTCACTGGTATTTCATTTGCAGGCAGTTTAGAAAGATTATACAGTCATTTACTATGACTTATCAGCCTTTGACAAACACATGAAAATACTGTTACAGGTCAAAACCGTTTGCTGTTTATATAAAAAGAAACCATCCTTTATTCCGCATGACCACAGTTGTGTTACTTGGAATGAGGGATTGCTATGCCAACAAAAAGTTGTTACTTTTAAGAGAGGATTTAGCACCCGTCATCCCGGATTTGAGCAACTCCCATGGGAAAACAAATGTGGGTTGGAATGACAGTCCGTTAGAAAAATGGTTGAGCAACAGACATGAAAGTGCTTCTCAGGCATAGCGAGTGCTATGAGATGTGAGACACAGCCGGAGGCTCCAAGGTTGGGCCGCAGCCAGATACTGTAGCTGCATCAACTGTGTCATCAACATACATTACCTTCAGAAAGTATTTCACACCCCTTGACGTTGTCCACATTTTGTTGTGTCACAGCCTGAATTTAAAATGGATTCAATTTAGATTTTTTTGGTCACTGGCCTAAACATGTCAAAGTGAAATTATGTTTTTAGATTTTTTAAAACTAATTAATACAAAATTAAAAAGCTGAAATGTCTTGAGTCAATAAGTATTCAACCACTTATTTATGGCAAGCCTAAATAAGTTCCGGAGTAAAAATTTGCTTAACAAGTCACACAATGGACTCTGTACCCCACACATACAATTATCTATAAGGTCCCTCAGTCGAGCAGTGAATTTCAAATACAGATTCAACCATAAAAACCAGGGAGGTTTTCCAATGCCTCGCAAAGAAGGGCACCTATTGATAGATGGTAAAAAAAAAAGCATAATTGAATATCCATTTGAGCATGGTGAAGTTATTAATTACATTTTGGATGGTGTATCAATACACACAGTCACTACAAAGATACAGGCATCCTTCCTAACTCAGTTGCTGGAGAGGAAGCAAAAAGCTCAGGGATTTCACCATGATGCCAATCACGACTTTAAGAGTTTAATGACTGTGATAGGAGAGAACTGATAATGGGTCAACAACATTATAGTTAGATACAGTTATACTTGTACCAGAGTTGTGTTCCAGAATGTTAATTTGTTTTACAGACAGACAATCTTACACCATACAAGTTGCAAAGGTGGAACTTGCAATGATATCATTCTCAAAGGACAAGGTAAGAAACTGAAACAATTTGACGGATCTATATTATATTTTATCACTGCTAAAGTTCTGGAGTGACTGGTTGTACATACAGCATGTAAGAGAGTGAGAGGTGAGTGTGTGTGGGGTGAGTGAGAGTAAATAGAGAGAGAGAGAGAGAGAGAGAGAGAGCTAAAGTGAGAAAAAAGAGAAAAAGAGAGAACAGAGAGAGCGAACCGAGAGAGCACATATCAATATACAGATTACAACTTTAATTTGCTAATGGTTTTATGGACAGACAAATAAAAGGAAGCCCGGGGGACTGTTTATAGTCCTGCTACAGGGAACCACCCAGACTGAGGTTGAAGCTGGTTCGCTACTGTACATGTGACAATTTTCCTGAAAGTCTACCGTCTAATTAGGAAGCCACACAGCCAGTTATGACGTGGATTGTTTAGATGGGGATTCTATGTAGATTCAAAACTATTACTTCCCGTGTGTTGATGATCATAGATCGCTGCTGTGTGATTTCCTGATTTCCCTTCCTCCATTTCCTCTTTCTCATGCTTTCTCTCACACTCCCTACACTCCCCGGGGGGAAGGCCTCTTAGCACAAAAGTGGAACTACTCTGTGTGTAGTTTGGGGAGGAGGGTAAGTGTGGGGGAGGAGAGAAAACAAGAAGTTCTGGCTCTTATCGCCTAGAGAGAGAGAGAGATTGGGGAGGAGGGTAGTGGGGGAGGAGAGCAAACAAGAAGCTCTGGCTAATATCTCCTAGAGAGAGAGAAAGAGAGAACCTTTGTGAGTGTAATGTTAATTGTTCTATTTAACTTGCTTTGGCAATGTAAACATGTGTTTACAATAGAGCCAATTGAATTGAATTGAGAGTGAGCGAGTGAGTGAGAGAGAGAGAGAGGGAGAGAGAGAGAGAGAGAGAGAGAGAGAGAGAGAGAGAGAGAGAGAGAGAGAGAGAGAGAGAGAGAGAGAGAGAGCACACAAAATGAGGTGGAAACTGAGCACTTCCTAACCTCCTGCCAAATGTATGACCATATTAGAGACACATATTTCCCTCGGATTACACAGATCAACAAAGAATTCGAAAACAAACCCAATTTTGATAAACTCCCAAATCTACTGGGTGAAATACCACAGTGTGCCATCACAGCAGCAATATTTGTGACCTTTTGCCACAAGAACCAACCAGGGAAGAACAAACACCATTGTAAATACAACCCATATTTATGTTCACTTATTTTCTCTTTTGAACTTTAACTATTTGAACATCGTTACAACACTGTATTATTAAACATTATATGACATTTGAAATGTGTTTATTCTTTTGGAACGTCTGTGAGTGTAATGTTTACTGTTAATTTGAATTGTTTATTTCACTTTTTTTTGTTTACTACTTCACTTGCTTTGGCAATGTCAACATATGTTTCCCATGACAATAATGCCCTTGAATTGAATTGAGAGAGAGAGAGAGAGAGAGAGAGAGAGAGAATATAGAGACAGCGATGACACAGACAAATCTGCTGAGATTCTTGGCTGCTAACGTGATGCATGAACCGCTATGAGGAGAGGAATTTGTCTGGGGGAAGTCGAGGCTATACTACTATCACACACTTCATGGGGCCTTGAGGGGAGAGCATTGAGGGCTCGAGGGGAGACCGGAAGTGTTGCCCAACATGAGGGAACTGTTTGAGGCAGTGCAGATGGTGAAAACACATGTTTTGTATACCCTGGACGCACTTTCTCTTTGGTATTTCACCATAAATATGAGTTCTACAGACATTCCATTCACTATTTCATAGAGTCCCATATACCACTAGTCCTAGAGAAGTGCGTAGCTGAACACTCACAAGACTTCAGCCCCAACCTCTAAATGCAGATCCTCCAGCCAGGAGAGAGACCTTTTAGAGAGTCGATCCTGAGTGCTGGGCTGGACCTGCTGCTGTGTGTCACTGAACAAATGTTTTAATGCTTGTTACGAGATTAGCCCACTTAAAGAGCAGCGGGCTGGTCGATGGTCCACACCGATGGGTAATAACATTATCCTGGCTGGGATTGGCAGAGACAGCCAGGCAGAGCCATTCTGCCATTGATCCAGACCCTACAGGGCCACTCTGATGCTGCCCTCCATCAAATCATTAATTTGTTTATGAAATATTGATATTGGCTGCGATCTCTACACAGGCATTTGGACCTACCAGATAGAGTATATTAGAATGTCTAAGCATGTTAAAATATTAAGTCTAACAAACCTGTTGCTGATTGTTCGTTAATGTCTCCTAACATTCTAGGGCTCAGCCATTCTGTGGAAACAACATGATGGATTTTGTATCCTGTCTACTCAATGCTGATTGCCACAGAGTGGAAGTATAATAGGCATAGATTCCAATGGAAATGTCAGCCGTCACTTCTTTTCTATTTCATCCGTATCTAGGGGAAATTTGGAGATGGAAGACAGGGACCACTGCTTACATCAGCTACATGCGGTCCTGTTGAATTATGTGAATCTTCTAATTCTTTATGAAAGTGAAAATAAATATCAAGCATTTTCAGGTTTGGAAAGGTTTAACATTTTACCACATATTGCAAATCATCTGGTATTAAAAGTCAAACATAGTCATGCACAATATATGCTAAATAGTCTCAAATTGTAATCGCTAACTACTTTGAGACGGCTGTAGATTGTGGAGAATCACCATGCAAAACCTGTAACTCTGAGAGTCTTAGAGAAGACTGTTGATCTGTTTGTTGATAGCGCCCTCTGTCGTCAGAGTAGCACTTCTCATTCATGATGGAGAAATCCAGATAATCTTTTTAAACAGATGAACAAGGTAACCTTGGCTCCTTCACCACAACACAGATTCCCTCAATAGAGCAGCCTAGCAAACAGAAGCTTTTGTCGTTCCATAGTGGCAGTTGGAATTCACGTGCTTTCAAAGGGAAAGCTCTTCATGCAGTAGTAGAGCTCCATGGATCAATGGATGTTACCCAGGAAAGCACACAGAACCACTAATGAAAACAAGAGGTACCATGGGCTTAAGCTGTATGGTTTCTGCAATAACACCTGAACTAACCACCAACCTACAGTAGAGACAATCCTGTATTAAAAAAACGTCAACAAAAAAACACAAAATCAAATAACCTATGAATTGAGAAGTTGCAATTATTTCAATACTTGCCTTCGGAAAGTATTCAGACCTCTTGATTTTTTCCACATTTTGTTATGTTGCAGCCTTATTCTAAAATGCATTAAATTGTTTGTTTTCCTCATCAATCTACACACAATACCCCATAATGACAAAACAAAAACAGTGAAATATCACATTTACATAAGTATTCAGTCACTTTAATCAGTACTTTGTTGAAGCACCTTTGGCAGCGATTACGGCCTTGAGTCTTCTTGGGTGTGACGCTACATGCTTGGCACACCTGTATTTGGGGAGTTTCTCCCATACTTCTCTGCAGATCCTCTTAAGCTCTGTCAGGTTGGATGGGGAGCATTGCTGCAAAGCTATTTTCAGATCTCTACAGAGTTGTTAGATCAGGTTCAAGTCAGGGCTCTGGCTGGCCTACTCACGGACATTCAGAGACTTGTCCTTAAGCCACTCATGCGTTATCTTGGCTGTGTGCTTAGGGTTCGCCCTAGTCAGAGGTCCTGAGCGCTCTGGAGCAGGTTTTCATCAAGGATCTCTGTGTACTTTGCTCTGTTCTTTGCCTTGATCCTGACTAGTCTCCCAGTCCCTGCCTCTGAAAAACATCCCCACAGCATGATGCTGCCACCACCATGCTTCACCGTAAGGATGGTGCCAGGTTTCCTCCAGACGTGTCGCTTGGAATTCAGGCCAAAGAGTCCAATCTAAGTTTCATCAGACGAGATAAAATATTATCTTATGGTCTGAGAGTCTTTAGGTGCCTTTTGGCAAACTCAAAGTGGACTGTCATCTGCCTTTTACTGAGGAGTGGCTTCCGTCTGGCCACTATACCATAAAAGCCTGATTGGTGGAGTGCTGCAGTTACAGCCTTATTGGTCTGCAGGTTGTCCTTTTGGAAGGTTCTCCCATCTCCACAGAGGAACTCTGGAGCTCTGTCAGGGTGACCATCTGGTTCTTGGTAACCTCCTGACCAAGGCCCTTCTCCCCCGATTGCTCAGTTTGGCCGGACGTACAGCTCTAGCAAGAGTCTTGGTGGTTCCAAACTTCTTCCATTTAAGAATGATGGAGGCCACTGTGTTCTTGGGGACCTTAAATGCTGCAGAAATGTTTTGGTACCCTTCCCCAGATCTGTGCCTCGGCACAATCCTGTCCCGGAACTCTACGGACAATTCCGTGAACTCGTGGCTTGGTGTTTGCTCTGACATGCAGTGTCAACTATGGGACCTTATATATATATATATATAGGTGTGTGCCTTTCAAAATCATGTCCAATCATTTGAATTCAAGTTGTAGAAACAACTCAAGGATGATCAATGGAAACAGGATGCACCTGAGCTCAATTTCGAGTCCAGTAGTAAAGTGTCTGAATACTTATGTAAAGAAGGTATTTCTAAAAAACTGTTTTCACTGTGTCATTATGGGGTATTTTGAGTAGATTGCTGAGGATTTTTTTTATTTAATCCATTTTAGAATAAGGCTGTAATAACGTAAAAAAATGTGGAAAAAGTCAAGGGGTCTGAATACTTTCCGAAGGCACTGTATATATTATAGCAAGCTATGCTAGGCTGCATGAAGAGCACAATTACGTCCAGGGATGCCATGTTTACCCCAACTTCCCTGAGGAAAAGTTGGTAATGTAATTAAACTTTTTTGCATTGCATTTCACCAGTAGTCTCCAGGACAGGTTTGTGGTGTGTTTGAAGAGAAGTGCTCTTTCATTGTGACTATTTAACATACCCATTGGTCTGCAGCTTTTGATCTCTTTTCAACACCACCTGTTTTTCAATGGTGGTAAATGTATGATGAATGAGACCCTTCTTATGAAACTCATACCCTTGACTATGAAACTCAACCGTCAGAGAGTAGCAATGTTATCCCATAAAGCCACCCTAGTAAACAACAAGAAAGATCCTAACCCCTGTTGTCCTCACACATCCCATACACACATTAAGAGAGGCTGCATGGAAGATAAGGGGATGATTAAAATATATATCTTTCCTACTGCACTGTATATTACAGACTGTACTCAATGAATTTTGACAGGCTTGATTAACGATAGCGTAGCACTGAGGCTAAAGCCCTGGCAGAAACCTATAGCTACTCCACCGACCCAGAACTGCTGGCCGTCTCCACCACTCTCCACCACTCTCCACCTCCAACACGGCTAATGAGTGATTCCATCATGCTGATCCAAGCATTGTGGAGCTCGTCTTCAGCATATTAGCGCAGCAAAAGGTTATTCATAGACTATAAAACCAAAGCTGTGGGCAGGAAATGCTGACTTGTGTGTAAATATCAATTCAATTAGTAAGGGCCCCGGTGAGTGCAGGTGCACTAGCTTGTGTTAATGGCAATAGACATCAACATGTATAAACAAGACAGGCAAGACACACTCATATATACATCCAATAACAGCTGATGTGTTGCCGTTTATTGTCACGAAGCATAATGACAGATGTAGAATTTAGATGATGTTTTTATTATGACTGAATTAGTACGAATTAGAAAGATTAGTCAATTCAACATCACTTCACATCCACGATCCATTGAGTTAAGCTATTGAACTATGAGAGAGTATTGAGTAACATCTGGTCATAAGCTATGGTAGGAGTTAGTCAATTATAATAAAATGCATATACAGTTAATTAAATACTCTGCAAACACTGGGCTATGTAACACGGCCTCAAATTAGCAATACATTCAGATTTCAATACAGTGAATCTAATTGCAACCAAAGTTTCTTGCTAGGACAAACTGCATGGTATATTCACAAAACCTCATCACAATTTTACCATAATTCCCCACACATCCTCTTTAAGGTGGTCAATTCAGAATTTAGAATAACCCCTCAGGTTGATAACATAATGATCCCTGTTTGTCTGACTTGTTGCACCTCTATCAGCGTCACTATGAGTGTACACACAGCGCCACATTCTTGTGCCTCTCCCAGTAGTGGCAGTCCTCCGGGAAGCTCCAGTTGGCCTAACTCTTTTTGTGGTTACTGACAGCATGCACCACGAACCTCACCATCTGCTTCCCCAAGACCTCCATCATGGCCTGGGCACCGCCCTTCTTCTCTGGCCCCTCCATCAGTTGTCGGATGCAGTCGCGTGGCACCGGTTGGGGACCGGTGCTGTAGGAAACCACCAGGTAAGGTATCATTCACCTGCAGCCCCTCAAACAAGTTCTGACCGGCCATTTGTTGGAAGTGGTCCCTGGCACGCCAGTTCCAATAGTTGCTGCCAGAGTGGTTGACCAGTCGGACCGACCAGCTCACCCAGTTGTATTTCCTGGTGAGGAATTCCTGTACTTCCTGAGCCGTGTCCTGAAGATTGCGTTCCTCTTTTTCCTGGAGAATATGCTGGGCATCAAGGCAAGCCTGTTCAGGGAAGGCTGCTACGCAGGCCCCGATGCATGCCTTCATCTTTGATTCCACCTCCCTGATTTTGGTGCTCCAGTGATGGATGGTTTCCTGTTCCTCATCTGGTCTCCTGGTGAGGGCACAGTGGCCCGGCAGGGCAAGTAGGCCCAGGTAGAGGATCTCCTTCATCCTCACATAGAAGTCCTCCAGTAGGCGCCTGTTTCTCGCCTCATACCTGAGACATATGGAGAACCAACCACTAAACTGTTGTTAATAACAATAAAAGTAAGCATCCTATTTTCCATAATCACAAGTGAACAGTTCAAATTCATGCCAAGTGTTCTGAAACTAAAATACTCAACAAAGCCATGCTCCACCGGTGCATAAAGGCTCATTTAGCATGGTTAAGAACACTTTACCTCTCCACCACCTCCAAGATGGACTCCCCAAAGCTGTTGGTGCCCATCAGAGCATCATACAGCACATACAGGTTCATCTCCCCACCGGTGCTCCAGAAACAGCCTCTTCTTGACCTCCTGAAACTGTGGCTTGGCCTCCAGAATGTCCATGTAATTCCGGAACTGGTTCCTGATGCTCTCCTCCACCGAGAAGTACTGGGAATCCAGCCGGCCCTTCCTAATCACACAGTCATTATCCTCCAGCTGGGTGAACAGTACGTCCAGCTTGTTCCTCACCGCCAGGAACTGCTCTTTGACATAGCAGACCTCTTTGCTCTTCACGTTGTCCAGGGCTAGTCGTAGGACAGGGGCGGCTGCCTCACACCTCAGCCCCTCACCTCAAAACTCTCCATCACAGCCTCGATGGCGTTTTTCTTCTGGGCCACCATCTTCTCCAGAGGACTTGCCATGCTCTGGAGGGAGAATCAATATGAAAGTTGAACTATGTGTCAATGCTTGTTGAGGTGTACCGGTCTTCAGAAATCATGCTCAAAATCAGGACGGAAAAGCTGCACATTGCTCTCAAGTAAAGTGGTTGAGTGCCCTTTAATAACAATTGACATTCAACCCCTTATGGGGGCTCAGTCTGTGAGTTTCCCTGCAGAGTAACACAGATAAAATGATCAATTCAGATATCACTATTGGACATTTTCAAATAAGATTGATAACCTTGTTACAGATATTCACTGATGAATCACAAGCTGCATTATTAACTGAGGCAGTACAGCTGTCTATAAGGAGTAACTCAGAACTTTTATGTGCCATATCACTGTTACATCTTAAAGGGGCAATCAGCAGTTCCGACATACATTTTTGTTGGACTTATAAAGTAATGATATGTACCCATTGATTAAAGAATATAACTTATAAATGCCTCATAAGCTAAGTTCAACTGTTGTACACCATCAGAACCTAAAATATAAGCTTGTTTTACTTCAATGTTTTTCAACAAAGTAAATGCAAACAAGCCTCAAAACTTGGTTAAATTATAATTATTATACAATGGATGGTCATTCTTTATATTCATATCTCTGTTTATGATTTTTATTTTCACATTACATTTCTCCAGCCCCATCCCTCAGCTTTTTACCAAAACAGCAGTGGGGAGGGTGTTTTGTAATTGTCACTCCCTGATCTGTTTCACTTGTCCTGGTTGTTGTCTCCACCCCCTCCAGGTGTCGCTTGTTTCCACCAGTGTATTTATCCCTGTGTTTCCCGTCTCTCTGTAGCAGTGTATTTACCCCTGTGTTTCCCGTCTCTCTGTACCAGTGTATTTACCCCTGTGTTTCCTGTCTCTGTGCCAGATCGTCTTGTATGTTCCATGTCAATGTTCCATTCTCCTTTTTCTAGTCCACCTGGTTTTGACCCTTGCCTGTTCTGGACTCTGTACCCACCTGCCTGACCATTCTGCCTGCCTTGACCTCGAGCCTGTCTGCCACTTTGTACCTCCTGGACTCTGGACTGGTTTTGACCTTTTGCCTGTCCACGACCATTCTCTTTCCTACTTATTTTTGGATTATTTAACATCTTCAACTGCAACCATCTGCCTCCTGTGTCTGCATCTGGGTCTTGCCTGTCATATTAGTAATAGTTTCTACTGCTGATTGCCCCTTTACTGATTGACAGTCAGTGAAAAGAAAAACATTGCATTTCATAATTTAATCAATAAAGTGCAGTAGTCAGGCAGCAAGTATAATCACTGGCCTGGAATGTTACTATACCACTATTTACAGACACGTTTTAGAGATGCTTGTATACAAGAGCTACATTTTTATATCTGATATTGTCAAGGTCAAAGCTAAAAATCTGTATAATATTGAATGAGATGCAACATTTGCATGTAAAACAAATGTCAATCTAAAGCCAAATGGGGATAATACATTTATCATGACATAAAATGACTGAAATAGGCAGAGGTGAGAACAGCCCTTCACTGGGTCTGTTTATGCCTCATTTGGTTTCAGAACCGACCAAGCCCAAGCAATATACATAAAAAAACCTCCTTTCATCCCTTGTCTGCAAACTCTAATAGGCTAAATTATTACGTCCTTGATCAGTCCACAATCCGTAAAAGATGGACGATCATACAGACACTGTGCCACTTTCAAATACATGACGTCCAATTAACCAAGCCTTAATAAATAAACACCAATTAGATGTGTTTTATTTGAATATCTTGGATTATATTTTTACCAACAGTCTGTGTTGTATTTCCCAATGTTTAAAAAAAAAAAATGTATAGCAAATTTTGAAACTACATTTTACTTTTACATTTGTATTACTCCAACAGCAATTAATAACTATTGCAGTTGGGTAGGTCGAATAATATAATAATTCAGTGTTTTCATTCATGCCCATGTTTGATGGAGACGCACTGTATCCGTACATTTACCCATGCATTTAGCTAAGTCCCATGAGAAACATTGGACACATTTAGCTGTATTTACCCCTGTCTTGTTGTTAGAGAAACCCATTCGTCTTACAACAGCACATCGTTTCTTTACCTGGTAGTGGCTCGTCCTTTACGCCCGATCAGCCCCAACAGCTGCAGTTAAGATTTTTTTTTCTCACATTTTCTCAAATACTCCCAAGGCTCTTCGCTGTGTTGTTGAGGATAGATCCTAAAAGAGAGGAGGAATCACGGCCACTCATTTAACATCTGCAGTTTGGCATGTAGAGACAAAGAGAGAGAGGGGGAGAGAGAGAGCGAGAGAGAGAGAGATACAACCCATATTTATGTTCATTTATTTTCCTTTTTATACTTTAATTATTTGCACATCGTTACAACACTGTATATAGCCATAATATGACATCTGATATGACTATTTCTTTGGAATTTTTGTGAGTGTAATGTTTATTGTTCATTTTTTATTGTTTAGTATACAATTTGGGGATGTGCATGACTGTTACATATAAAAAAAAAAAACACTAAATCTCTTGACCTCATAATCAAAATAATATTGTGCCTCTAATATTGTATAGGCTTTTATGACAGTTAAATTACATTGATAATATTGGTCCATTTTTACAGTTTTGTTTTACAATGAATTGAAAAACCTACCTAGTGTCTAAAACAATTAATTGTATCAGTTTTAAAATCTCTGTCTCTATCTCTCTCTCCCCAAGTGCCAGCCATAGACTCATGAGCTACTCCCCATCCCCTTATGATCAGAAACCATTATTTATAAATCCTCATAATCTGATTATAGATCTGGAGAATGCACAATTACACATTGTTTATTCACTGAAATGTTATGAAATCGATTACACAACACAATAGGAGTTAACGGCATTTATTTGCAGTTTAATAAAACAAATATCCTATTTGTCTGTGTATTTGAAGCATGCAGCAGCCAGTCTCGAAGGATGACTTCTGACTGATGCATAAAGTTGTGGGAGCTGCACATGTAGTCCAACTGCACATGAAACAAGTGAATCCGACACGTCATGAAGTTATGCAGGTAAGACAATATCTTATGTCTCAAACAGTTGACCTACTTTTCTTAATAGATTTCAGTTTTGGTTCACCGACTCAGGGGAGGGGGTTGTGGGGGGAAACCTGGTTATCTGGCGGGCATGAGGACTACCACAGAGGTGAAGCCTATATCTGTGTGTGCTGTCTAGATGTCTCCTCTTTAACAGTGCAGTGGCCTAAAAACAAAAGCAGACATTTTAAGTAAGCCTACTCTCATAGTAACATATTTAACCAAATAATGTATTTTTCATTTAGGCCCACCATGAGGCTTATCAAAACAGCCCGTAGGCCTATACATTGATTTACTAATACAGTGAGGTAAACACCAGGCCCTCTGGTGGAAATATACACTCTTAGAAAAAAGGGTTCCAAAAGGGTTCTTCGGTTGTCCCCATAGAAGAACCCTTTTTGGTTCCATGTAGAACCCTCTGTAGAAACGGTTTTACCTGGAAACAATAAATGGTTCTTCAAATGGTTCTCCTACTGCATGGGGACAGCCGAAGAACCCTTTAAGATTATAGATAGCACCATTTTTCTTCAAAAAGTGCAGGCACAGCATCTTCACAGTATTACATTCACTTATATGACATCATGTGTGGGTGCCTACAGTTGCACAGTATTACCAAATGTTTACTTATCAGTATTCCACGTCTATTCTGACACCTAGAGGTATGAAATAATACTACAGCAGGGGTCTCCAACCCTGTTCCTGGAGAACTACCCTCCTGTAGGTTTTCGCTCCAACCCCAGTTGTAACTTATCAGCTTATCAACCTGCTAATTATTAGAATCAGGTGTGCTAGAGTTGGAGTGAAAACCTGCAGGAAGGTAGCTCTCCAGGAACAGAGATGGAGAGCCATGTACTACAGCCACTACCTGATTGGCTTTATTCAACACATGTTCCCAATCCCAAAAGGACCCCTAGACCCTACACCCTATGCACTTGTGGAGATCTGATCATATTAGACATCTGCAATCAAATATGGTAATAGCTCTACCTTATCCTCTGATAGGCTATGTGGATGTTCCACCATATTGCTTATCAGCCTTATACGAATCAAATCATCTCAGATCTCAGCAAGTGCATAGGGGTCCATTTTGGAAAAATGAAAGGAGCAAAGCCCAGGTAAAAAGTTAGATGAAAACCCGCCTCAGTCTTCTGAAAACCTAACCCTGGGATAGAGTTCTATTTTTCTGCGAGACAATTACACACATTTTAATGCCAAAGGCACGCCAGAATGGCTTCCAAGAGGTGTTTCTGAGTGGTCTAGTCTGTCTCAGAACTTGAGCAATTTTGACAAAAACACTGGATATATGTTGTGCAAAGTTGGTGTTTCCTCCAAGTATTAACTAAGGGGGTGGAGACTTACCCTGTCACGACTTCTGCCGAAGTCGTTGCCTCTCCTTGTTCGGGCGGTGCTCGGCGTTCGATGTCCGATGTTCGATTTTCCATTGGTTTTGTCTTGTCTTCCCACACACCTGTTTTCAATCCCATTCATTACCTGTTGTGTATTTAACCCTCTGTTTCCCCTCATGTCTTTGTCAGAGATTGTTTATTGTCAGTGTAGTGTTTTTGTTGTATAGGTGCGCGACGGGTCTTCGTACCCATATTTGTTTATGTTCTTTTCCTGTTTAGTGTTATGGAGCATGTTTTTATGAAATTTTTAAGACTCCATTTTACACTCCGTTTGACTCTCCTGCGCCTTACTTCCCTGCCATCTATACACATATGCCTGACACCCAGTTATGATATTTCTGTTTATTTTGTATTTGTTTTGAAACATTTCTATAACTTTTTTCACTTTGAAAATGTGGAGTAGGTTGTGTAGATGTGTAGGGGGAATAATCAGATGTGCAGAATACTGGAAATCTGAATAGTGGGGTTAATAGCACAGAAGAGATCAAATCAAGCTGCAGTGCTTTAGAGAACAAGAACAAATGAAGTAGAGAACGTAACTTTGTGAACCGTTTCTTAGGCAAGAAACGGTTTCACGTCATAGTCTCCAAAAACACCAGAAAAAGTCGCTAGATTTGTCTCTAGTCGATTTTTTGAAAATGTGTCACCAGAGGGGTCTGAATACTCGCTAAATATAGCGACAAATTCGCTAAGTTGGAAACACTGCCCCCCCAACACTGCCCCCTGTCCGGTTAAGTTTAGGGTTCATTTTAAAATCACATTTTAAGACTATAAATGTTTTTAATGCTGTGTTAACATTTTTCTCTGTCAAAATAAAAAGTGTAATTTAGACAGAGAAATGTAGAAAATGTGTAACTAATTGTCAAATTGATGGAAATTCAGGTCAATTGATGGTTAAAGTAATTCATCCATCTTAAAATGCATTGTTAAATGATTTAACAATTTAAAGTATTTGTTGATGTGTATTGTGAGGATTCTGTGTTATGCACTATAGCCCGTTACCATATATGTGATTTAATATTATCTGCTGTTGGCTTGTGTGGATGTATGTGTTATGCAACATAGCTGACTTGAGACATTGTTAACAGTTTCAGGGCCATGGGCCTTTCTCATGATGGAAAAAATACAGAATAACATGAAGGCAGGAACTGTGCAATGAGTTGTGGGGGCACATTCAGAACGTAGTGTTGCGAGAACAAACACCCTTTCTGTGTTTGTTCATAAAAGTGGAGGTGTGTCTGGCCTCTGGCTGATGATGCGTTCTCTGGGAGAGGGTGGGGCTTTACAGGAGTGCTGGTCATCCTGAGCTGTCTGATTGTGGGAGCCATATTCCTGATACACCATGGGCCACCCGAGAAGGCTAAAGAGGGTAACCTGACCCATAGTTTAGACGATGAGGATTTTATATTAACCAAGCATGTGGGATCACTTAATCTGGATAAACAGGAAAGAAATTGAGATATTTGTGTTTGGTTTTAACACCTGTGTATAGGAGGGTGTCAGTGTACCTGTGTAATGGGGGAGGGCTACTGAAACTGGGTATGACGGTAGGGAAAATATGTGGTTGGCATACATGCGATATACTGCCAAGACATTATAAAGGAAGGACTGTGTTATTTGTGGCCATACTAGGCCTGTATTGGCTACTCATCCATTTGCCTTGGGAAAGGGGGAAGGATGGAGGTGTATACTGGAACGTTTTTACCATGTTAAACCCAACTCCAACCTTTGTAAGACTTTGTAAGTTCCCGGAAGTCCCTCCTCAAAAGGCTCCATGGGGTGTTACGGCGTACGGAGGTAACTACAGTTGCATCACTGGTACAGGTAGGGGTTTTGACTATGGGCGGTTGCCTGCAGCAGATTGTAATAGTAACATAACCATTAATGCCACCTGGCCAGTGAAAGGCTTGAATCAAACTAAGGGTGTTGCTGATGTATGGTGGATATGTGGCCCAAAGAGGCATTTAACACCTGTCCTTAGAGGTGACTGGCAGGGTACGTGTGCTTTAGCCAGTCTGATAATACCACTAACCATTATTGAAGTTACAGCTAATCAGCTCCTGGGATCTACTAGAAAAGCACCTAATGATGTTCACCCATACTCCAGATATAAGCGTGAGACACCTTGGTCTGAGGAAACAGATAATATACATTTCAACCTACTAGGTGTGCCAGTAGGTGTTCCTCAAGAATTCCAGGCCCTAAACAGGAATGATGGTTTATGGTATCTACTACCAATTCTTGGCCCCGCTATTGTGGATGCCAAACAGACCTCATGGATAAATTATATATACTATAATCAACAACATTTTGTTAACTATACCTGCTCTGCCCTCACTGGTATGGCCGAGCAATTGACAGGCAGAATAGATTGACTTTAGATATGATCCTGGCCAGTCAGGGAGGAGTTTGCAAAATGTTTGGTGAACAATGATGTACATTTATATCTAATAATACCAGTGCTGATGGGAGTATATCAAAAGCATTGGTTGGGTTGGACGAGCTTTCGGCAGAAATGAAGGGCGTGGCTGGGGTGGAGGAGTCTGGCTGGATGTCTTGGATGGGGGTGTGGCTTGGTGAGTATACATCGCTGGTGGTTACTGGATTTCTGACCCTAATTCTTGTATTTTTATTTTTGATGTGTTGTGCTGCTTGCATCATACTTTGTTTGAAGAAGTATGTTACAGATGTGGTACAGGCTTCAGGTATGATGCTCTTGCTTGATGCTCCTGAAGGAGATGCAGATACGGAATCTAACTTCCGGAGACAGATGGGGCTGACTGAGGATGACCCCTGGTTTGCTGTGGGTGAGGTCGTTGAATGATAACTTCTTAAATACAAAACGTGTACAATATAACTTGTCCTCTCTTATGTGAAGGTTTAGAGTCCCTGGGTGGCAAGGAGCCCACCTGGTACAGGATAGGAGTAGCTGAGAGGACCAGATGGTTTATAACAATGCTTTGCTTTGCTTTACTCTGTTTTCCATGACCAAAAGTTTTATCCCATATCTAACATGTCAATAAACAATGAAGTTTTATCCTATTTTTGGTAAGAGACACCCTTGGGGGTGTCAAAAGGGGGAGTCGAAAAGCATATATAATTTGTTGATTTTTTCTGTTTTTCTGTACAAAAATAAAAAAAATAAAGTAAAAACCTTTTTATTATTTTCATGAAATGCTATTAACATATTACTATGTTGGGACAGCTGAAATAAAGAATAATGAGTGACAAGGATAGTGGGTGTCAAAAGGGGGAATCAAAAACTTTTAAAAAGTTTATATATATGTTAATCAACAAAGGGACGTGCATCACTTCATGTATTCACAAAAGAAAGATTTAAAGTTCCTGGGTTCATCAGCAACCTAGTATATCGGATGGTGTGGTTACACCCCTCGGGGGTGTAAAAAGGGGGATTGTGAGGATTCTGTGTTATGCACTATAGCCCGTTACCATATATGTGATTGAATATTATCTGCTGTTGGCTTATGTGGATGTATATGTTATGCAACATAGCTGACTTGAGACATTGTTAACAGTTTCAGAGCCATGGTTCTTTCCCATGATGGAAAAATACAGAATAACATGAAGACAGGAACTGTGCAATTAGTTGTGGGAGCACATTCAGAACGTAGTGTTGCGAGAACAAACGGTCTTTTGTTAGATAACAGGAGCCAGGTGCGTGATAACTGTATCGAGCATGGGTGCATAGATATTCTACACAACTACAACGACTGACCGCTGAAGCGTCTAGGGGGCTGGGACCAGCTCGGGCGCCAACAATCAACGATAGGCTGAGTGAGTTTAAACCACGCCCAGTCTCTACTCTGACAGGCCGGCTCGGAAGCAGGAACTACTTCTGTCAGAGTATGTTATAATAATTTTGTCAGGAACAAGGCAGTTCTCTGTTTGCCCTGCGAGGTGTGACAGAGAGCCCGTATATATACGAAAATTGCATTTCCCACTTATTGCTTAGCTAATAAAAAATACATAGCATACAATCGGTGACTCAGAGTCATACTTATCCTGATACCAGATTCGAGTGACGCAACCCTAACAGTACCTGTTTTTGCCAGTAGCCCTGGGCATCAGAGTCCAGAGCCTTTTATTGCAGAGTTGTGCCAATGAGGTTGTCAGCTTTTAATTGGCTAACACTTATCACCTGGTTTGTGCAGGTTGAGTTGGAATGCTATTGGAAACTTTAAACATTTGTAACAAGCTAGGTAACAAGCACAGACCCGTGTAATTACAAACTATAATTACCACCGGTATTACATGTTGTTTTTACAGTGTAACTATTAATTATTACAATGAATTACAATACTTGTTCCATGCAGTATGTAATTACACTGTAATAGGGGCCCCTTAGAATGAAGTGTTACTAAAACATATATTTAATTAATAACTATTTTGGATGCATTCCAAATAACTGAAAAAAGTATAATACTATTATAATATTTGCTGAAGATAAAAACTGTTTCATATTGCATGAGCTGATGATTTTTTAGGGAGGAATGTGTTACATCTGCGCCTGCCATGCCCTCTACTGCTCATCCTGTGTCTCCCTAACCTGCCGCCACTCTCCCAGTGCTCTCTCCCTCTTTCTCTCTGTGTGAGTGTGTGACTGTGTGGGCGGAGACAGGTGTGCGGCAGGCAGAGCAGATCCCCACCAGCTGCAACCTGTTCCATAATCAAGACCTCTACAAATACTTAGCCCTGCCACTTCCATCCTGACAGATTGTAACCTCTGCTCAGTCAGACTGCGGTTTTAGCCGTTTGTTCCTGCATAGATCCTGTTTTCGTGTTGTGCCTGTCTTCCCTTGCCTGACGCTGTTTTCCTCTCTGCTACAATTCTGTCCTCTCTGACTCTGGTCCCTGTCTCCAGTCCCATGTCTCGTCAGTCCTGCTACCCTGTCCTGGACCCCCCACTCTACCGCTTTCTTGGATTCCTCTTCGGACCTGCTTATCCAGCCCCAACTCCCCTCGCTCTAGCCTCAGCCTCAGCACCTGGCTCCCTGCAACCCGTCCAAGCTTCCCTTCCTAACCCATCTTCCCTGTGTTTTGTAATACATACCTAGGTTACCTTATTCCAGTCTCCTCGTCTGAGTCTGCTCTTGGTATAACCTGCTCCGCTCCGCATAACAGAATGTAAGCAATAAACTGTCACATAGTATCAGTATTAATGTTGATGACTGCATGTACCAGCTGCGTAGTAATAGAACACAAAAGTCCTATTTTACAACAGTGTAATAATGTCCTTTATATTGTGATTTATGAATGAAGACAATAAAAATGACAAATGATAGCTGTAAAAAGGAATGTATGACTATAGACAGAGATGTAATGTTTTAAGGCTCTTTTAATAGTCTTTGCTTTAGATCTGCACAGTGTGGTGGATCTATAAACTGCAATTTCAAAATAAGCTTGATTAGGTCCTCAGTACACATTATTACACTGGTTGGTGTGCTAATTTATAGTATGGTCATAATGAAATACTGGAATGCAGGTAAAATAAGGTATTTTACTATTCTCTTTGGTAGAAGGAAGTATCACATTCTCATACTTTGTCACTGTTCAGTAGATACCCACAGCCTGACATAAAATGACTCATATCCATTCTTATACAGATACAAATCCTGATAGTTTAAACTATCACAAACTACACAAACCTACAAAACAAATAAACAAGAGAGTACATTTCCCACAATCACCAGCTAAACCATCAGCTATGTTTTAGATATCAATACAAACACCTAAACTTAATGATTTTATTTGTAGTTTTAATCATTATAACTACTCTCATTATAACTGCCCTGTGAAACAAAAGCCTAAACAGCATGAATGTATAGGTGCACGTTTTGGTGTTTTCCATAGTAGAAACAATCCTTTTGGAAGTTGTTGGACTCCACCACTTCCTTATAGTAGCTGACAGCATGCACCTGGTAGTTGGGGAGACTTCTGCTGAGGACCTGAGCCACATCCATCATGTTCCTTTTCAGCTTCTGCCCCTCAATCTCTTGCTGGATCTGAACCTCGTTGATAGGCTTAGGCTGAACACTAAAAGAGATCATCACTTTGATGTTGTTCTTGGTCATCACTTCAAAGTAATTAGCTCCTCCCTCACTGCCATGGTACTTCTTTCCAACTAGCCAGTTGAAACAGAAAAGGCGCTCCTTGTCATTGAAGACCCTGACAGACCAGCTCACCCAGTAATATTTCTCTTTAAGGGTTTTCAATATCGATTTAGTGAAGTCAAGTTCAACACTGCCAGGTTTCTCCTTAAGCTGGTCGTCCATATCCTTTTTGGCTCTTTTGTGTAAATTTACAGTGTAATCATCCAACACTGCTTTCACGCGGTTCTCAACATCTTCCCAACGCTCCAGCCATTTCTTCACTATCTCATCCACCATAAACCCTTTCTTGAGGCTGGCGTAACCAATGACAGCAATGATGCCCGCCACAAAGAGCTTCTTAAGCCTGGCACAGAACGTTTCTACTGCCTTTCTACTCCATTGTTCTGTGGAAACCAGCATGGGCTTACCTGAGATATTGTCCCCAGTAAGATCATTGTAGAGGGCGTCCAGGTTCAAGTCTGCGTCCGTGTTCTCATAATGGCTGAGGAACTTCTCCATCTTCTTCTCTTTTGACTCTGGTTTGGCGTTGACAATGTCCTGGTACTTCTCATGCTGGCTGAGAATTTTAGCCTCACGGTCAAAGTTCTGCTTATTCATGGTGATATTCTCTAGCTCCACAGCGATTTGGTTGTTCTCAGCCTGGATGCCTTCCAGTTTCTGGTTGACCATGCTGAACTGTTTAGTCAGATAGCGGGCGTCCTCTCCTTCTGGGTTGCTGAAGATCACATTGGATACTAAGAATACAGCCTCCAGGATGGGATGGAGCTGGCCCACAGTGGCTGCCAGGATCGCAGAGGCCTGTCCCATGATCTCCACCGCCTTCTCAATCTTGTCCTTGTTCTGCATGAGCAATTCTGCCATACTGGTAATTTTGAGGGCTCTGTCACAGACTAACGTCCAACTAGGTCTTCAAAGAATCTTGAAATATGTTAATGTCTGAAAGAGAAAGAAGAACAAACTTTAAAACCAAACACCTGTAGACACCTGGCCCTCCATGGAATGAGTTTGACACCCCTGGTGTAGAAAATTGTACTGTCTAAACCGCTGTGAAATATATTTTCCATAACCCAAAATATTATATATTCAGCTGTTTGAAGCAGGTGTTCAAAACTGGAAGTAAAAGATGCAAAAAAGAAACTTCAGAACGTGAAGCATAGAAATAGCACACAAATAACAGATATACCGCTTCTTAGACTTGCTTTCAATGGGAAAGATCTTTAACTCACATTTCAATGTGAATTTGGTCACCTTAAAAAGTTACATATTGTAGCTTTAAGAATACATTAAATCATTGGAATTTGTAGAAGTGTTTTGTAAATTTTATAAAAATGTAGATTTTATTTGTAGATATTATTTATTTGATTTTTTAGACAGCTTAACATTTCACAGGACTAGACATAACGTTGGCTGCGACTTAATGCCCAATCTTCAACAATTTCAACAAACATGAATGACATCATACTTTCTCATACCTACAGTGCTTTCAGAAAGTATTCATCGCCCTGAACTCAAAATGGATTAAGTATTTTATTTTCTCACCCATCTCCACACAATACCCCATAATGACAAAGTTAATGACAGCTGAGCCTTTCTGGGTAAGTCTAAGAGCTTTGCCCATGTGGATTGTACATGTGGATTGCAACTCCAGTGTATATTTGGCCTTACGTTTTAGGTTATTGACCTGCTAAAAGGTGAACTTGTATCCCAGTGTCTGTTGGAAAGCAGACTGAACTGGGTTTTCCTCTAGGATTTAGCATGTGTACTTATCTGTAACCCATTTCTTTTAACCCTAGTCCTTGCCGATGACAACCATACCTATAAAGTGATAGAGCCACCACCATGCTTAAAAATATGAGTGGTACTTCATGATGTATTGTGTTGGATCTGCCCCAAATATGACACTTTGTATTCAGGATCAAAAAGTTAATTGCTTTGTCAATTATTTTTCAGTATTACAAAATGCATGTTTTGGAATAGTTATATTCTGTACAGGTTTCCTTCTTTTCACTCTGTCAACTAGGTTAGTGTTGTGGAGTAACTACAATGTTGTTGATCCATCCTCAGTTTCTCTTATCACAGCCATTAAACTCTGTAACTGTTGTAAAGTCACCATTGGCCTCATGGTGAAATCCCTGAGTGGTTTGCTTTCATCTCTGGCATCTGAGTAAGGAAGAACGCCTGTATCTTTGTAGTGACTGGGTGTATTGATACACCATCCATAGTGTAATTAATAACCTCATCATGCTAAAAGGGATATTCATTGTTATAGTTTTTCGACACCACACAACACTCCACAAAGCAAGCCCTGCAGGGTCAAATCGGTCTTATGTTGCAAAATGTGATATTGTTTTTTTTACATTGGATAAAAGTACAGACTCAGAACTACAAAATGGTACTTCATACACTACAGTTGAGAAACAATGGGAAAGTCATTTTGCTTTGAAAGATGAAACTTGTAAACTCACTTTTGAGAAAATGGCCTTTGAAGTTTTGGTACTACTAATGGTGAGCCCATCTTTGTCTACACCCATTCAGCAACGTTCACACCCTCTTAAGCTTTAGCCCCACCCATCTCTTTAAGGGTTGATCCGAATGTACTAACAACAGCAGTCAAGCACCCAGGCTAACTTGCTATCTACTTCCAGACATCTAAGTGAGAGAGAACAGCTCACTAAACATTACTCTCCCTAGCGGAGCTGGTTAGGTTGTTATGTTATCCAGAGCGTTGATGACTGCAAATGTGCTTTCAGATTGTCCAGTCATAAATTCAGAGCGTTTCGCTTTCAGAGCGCACAGCGGACACTCGGACCGATGGGTTTACTGGTTTGCTGACACCAGCTATATTCAACTTGTGTTGACCTTTTGTAAATTCATCAGTTATTCTGCGCTCTCTGGCACACTCAGATGAGAGTGCTCTGAAATCGGAGTAGATGGCCAGACTGAATTCACGACCGCACCCGAAATGGTTACTTGCATAATGGAGTCCTTTGTTAAGACATGTAGCTAGCTAAGAAAATAGCTCTGAGGTACAAATAATAAGGTCATACACGTAACGTTAGCTAGCGAGCCAGCCAGCTAACATTAATTAGCTAGATAGGTAAACAATGAACCATAATCACAACTCATGACGTTACTAACCTGCATGAATCTGTAGATAGCTAACCAACCAGGTTCAATGTTAGCTAGCTAACATTAGGCTATAGCTAGCCAAGTAAATGGCTATTTCTGTCAAAATTAGAAACATGTAATATCGGATAATGTAGCTAGCCAGACTATCTTACCCGTAACTTATACATCATTCATGGTTGGACGCATCTCCTATCGGATGCCATGGTTGCCCTTAGTTTGAAGATGTAATCCGGAAGCTATCATACTCAAATTCCACTGATTTCAAAAGTCAGTCCTCCAGAAAGTGGAGAGCAACACTTATGCAGTTTTAATACATGGTACAATTTAAATAAAAATATATACTGTCCAGCTCAAATAGACAGAAACCTGCTATATGACAGACCAATCCAAACTCATCTCTCGGCATGTCCAGCCCACTCATTATCTCAGCCAAACATGGCTAGCAGGAAGGTTGCCTGCTTTTGCTTTGGCTAAACCAACTAGGCTCGTAATTTAACAATTTTATTTGTATTTACAGATGGCATACAAGTTTGTTATTATGGCACATTAAAGTTCATATGTCCAAAAAACACATTTTGATTATTTAATTTTTTACATAACTGTTCTCCTGCGAAGTAGTGAACCACGACATACGCCTAATTTCCTGAAACTGGTCACTTTAATAAAGGACCTAGTTAAGCTGCACCTGGCCCAGAACAGAGTGGAACGTTTTCCTCTTCATTGTAATCAGAGGGCTAATATCAATACTATGCATGCCAGTCTCTCTTGGCTAAGAGTTGAGGGAAGACTGACTGCATCACTTCTTGTTTTTATAAGAAACAATGTATTGAAAATTCCAAATAGTTTGCATAGTCAACATACACTGTCACGCCCTGACCATAGAGAGCCCTTGTTTCTCTATGGTGTAGTAGGTCAGGGCGTGACTGGGGGTATTCTAGTTTATTATTCTATGTGGTGTTCCAGTTTATTTTTCTATGTTAGTGATTTGTATGATTCCCAATTAGAGGCAGCTGATAACCGTTGTCTCTCATTGGGGATCATATTTAGGTAGCATTTTTCCCACCTGTGTTTGTGGGATATTATTTTGTGTTTTGTGTATGTGCACCACGTAGTAAAGTTTCGTTGTTAATTTAATAATTTATTGTTTTTGTTTTTGCTAAGTTTCACTTTATAATAATTATGTGGAACTCAACATCCGCTGCGCCTTGGTCGGTCTCTCCTCACGAACGTGACAGAATATCCCACCAACAAAGGACCAAGCAGCATGAAAAGGAGGTAAGGAAGTTTTGTACTTGGGAGGACATGAGAGGACACGAGTCCCTTCCTTGGTGGGAGTCGCCAAGGAGCATGGTGGGACAGCGACGACGCCACAGAAACCCCCAAATTTTGGGGGGGAGGGGGCACATGGAGCTGGCGGCTGAGCAGAGGGAAGAGTCAGAGACCACCTGGGAGGAGATAGAGAGGTGGTCGGTCGACCCAAGGAGAGTAACAGAGCCCGCCTGGGATTCGATGGAACAGAGTGAGTAGGGATATCGGAGAATGGAGCTGGCTAGGAGTATGCGGCAACGCAGGCGTTTGGAGGAGTGTGTCATCTGTCCGGTGAAACCTGGGCCGGCTCCACGTATCTGGCCTCCAGTGCGCCTCCTCAGTCCGGTATGTCCTGTGTCTCCTCCTCGCACTCTCCCTGAAGTGCGTGTCTCCAGTCCGGTACGTTCTGTGCCTGCTTCCTGCTCTCGCCCTGAAGTGCCAGAGACTGTCTGTGAGGCATTGGGGAGGTGAGGAGAGAGAGAAATGAGAGAGATGTTGTGCAAGTGTGTTCTGCTCAACATCCGACCAGGGGATCCGGTTAGCAGTCTGGTGCAACTTGGGCTGGCTCCACCCTTCTGGTCTCCAGTGCGCCTTCCCAGTCCGGTACGTCCTGTGTCTCCTCCTCGCACTTGCCCTGAAGTGTGTGTTACCAGTCCGGTACCACCTGTGCCGGCTCCACGCACTAAGCCTCCAGTGCGCCCACCCAGTCCGGTACATCCTGTGTCTCCTCCTCGCACTTGCCCTGAAGTGTGTTTTACCAGTCTGGTACCACCTGTGTCGGCTCCACGCACCAGGCCTCCAGTGGGCTTTCCCAGTCCGCTACGTCCTGTGCCTGCTCCTCGCACTCGCCCCAAAGTGCGTGTCACCAGTCCTGTGCCACCTGTACTGGCTCCACGCACTAGGCCACCAGTGCGCCTGTCCAGTCCGGTATGTCCTTTGCCTGCACCTCGCACTCGCCCTCAAGTGCATGTCACCAGTCCAGTGCCACCTGTGCCGGCTCCACGCGCCAGGCTTCCGGCGACGGTCCCCAGTCCAGAGCTTCCGGCAACGGTCCCCAGTCCAGAGCTTTTGGCGAGGGTCCCCAGTCCAGAGCTTCCGGCGACAGTCCCCAGTTCAGAGCTTCCGGCTATGGTCCCCAGTCCAGAGCTTCCGGCGACGGTTCACAGTCCAGAGCTTCCGGCGAAGGTTCACAGTCCGAAACCTCCTGCGACGGTCCACAGCCCGGAAACTCCTGCGACGGTCCAAAGTCCGGAACCTTAGAAAACCCTTTTTCAATTATGTTATCACAGCTGAAACGGTTGTGCTGATTGCTACTCCATTCACAGAATAGCGCAAACTGGCTCTAACCAGAGTAGAAAGAGGAGTGGGAGGCCCTGGTGTAAAACTGAGCAAGAGGACAAGTACATTAGATTGTCTAGTTTGAGAAACCGATGCCTCACAAGTCCTCAACTGGCATCTTCATTAAAATAGTACCCTCAAAATACCTGTCTTAACGTCAACAGGGAAGAGGCGACTCCGGGATGCTGGCCTTCTAGGCAGAGTTGCAAAGAAAAAGCCACCTTAGACTGGCCAATAAAAATACAATATTAAGTTGGGCAAAAGAACACAGACACTGGACAGAGGAACTCTGCCTAGAAGGCCAGCATCCCAGAGTTGCCTCTTCACTGTTGACGTTGAGACTGGTGTTTTGTGGGTACTATTTAAGGAAGCTGCCAGTTGAGGACTTGTGAGGCGTCTTTTAAGACTAGCTTTCGCTATTGTCGTTGGCTAATGGGGATCTTAATAAAATAAAATACCAATAGGTGCCCTTCTTTGCGAGGCATTGGAAAACTTGCCTGGTCTTTGTAGTTGAATCTGTGGTTGAAATTCCCTGCTAGATTGAAGGACCTTACTGATAATTGTATGTTTGGTGTATAGAGGTAGTCATTAAAAAATCATGTTAAATCACTATTATTGCAGGCTGTGTCGCAGCCGGCCGCAACCGGAAAACCCATGAGGCGGCGCACAATTGGCCCAGCGTTGTCCGGGTTAGGGGAGGGTTTGGCCGGACGGGTTGTCCTTGTCCCACACTCTAGTGACTCCTGTGGTGGGCCGGGCGCAATGCACGCTGACATGGTCGCCAGGTGTACGGTGTTTCCTCCGACACATTGCTGAGGCTGGGTTAAGCGAGCATTGTGTCAAAAAGCAGTGCGGCACGGCTTTCGACCTTCACCTCTACCGAGTCCATACGGGAGTTGCAGCAATGGGACAAGACTAACTACCAAATGGATATCACAACATTGGGGAGAAGGGGTGAAAAAATATAATAATGATAAATTAATACAAATAAATATTATTGCACACAGTGAGACCATGTAATGTATTATGGGACCTTTTCAAGCAGAGTTTTACTCTTTAACTTCTTTAGGCTTGCCACAACAAAATAATTTAATACTTATTGACTCCATTTTTTAGTAATGTTCAGAGACAGCCTTGAAAATGTTTAGGCGGGGGGGGGGGGGGGGGGGGGGGGGCGCGACATGACCCCCTCCTTCCTTAGTGCTATCTGGCAAAACGCCCAGAATATGTTCTATAAGGTAAAATTGGAGACAGTGCCAGACACATGCCGGAACCAACCCTATGCACTATGACTATGTAATGTGTCTGTAACCAGTATAAAAGAGATCTAACGGGACTGCCCCAAAAGGAGCTCAATTCAGACTGGTACTTTAGGCATCTAAGTTTGACTTTGACCACCACTGCAGCATGCTGTTCATAAACAATGATTCATTGAAGATTGACTTCGAGTGTCCCTATGTAGACTATCAGGAGTTCATCAGCAAATGAGCTTAGTTTATATTCATGTTTACCAAACCTGTTATGTTTAGGTCCTGTGTAATTATTTCTGCAAGTGGTTAAATTGCCAGTGCCAACAGGAGTATGGAGAGAGGACATCCCTGTCTTCTGCCCCTTTATAAAGCAAATTCATCAGATACTGTATTTCTATTCTTAGTGATTATTTTTTTGTCTGCTGATAGTTGTTTCAGTGTTGTTGAGTCTAAGGCTTTAGGATCTGTCCAATTGTTGTTTAATTCTGATTTATATAGATTTTTATAGAAGCTTTTCAAATTGTCATTAATAGTGTTGTTGTTTCTAATGAAAGCATTTGTATCCTTATCTTTTAAAATGATAACTGGTTTGGTGTGTATTCGTTTTGTGAGAGCTGTGAGGTGTTTACCAGGTTTATATGCCATGAAATAATATGCTTTATTTAGTAGAATTCACTTGTTAGTCATCACAACATTTAACTGAATAATAAAACTTCTTTTTTTTAACTTACTGAGAAATTGTCCTGGTTTGGGATATGTGAAGTCTTCACCTGTAAAACAAAAACAGTTGACTCTGAGAATCATAATCAAAGGGTACAATTAAGAGAAGGAAAAAGGCTAGCCAAAAATTATTTTTGTAACCTACAAGAGGTGTTTTGTCTTATTGGATCTTTCAATATCAGTTCCTCATGTTTTCATATAGGTCTCAGATGTACCCTATACTTCTCAAACAAGATCAGTTCATCAAAGAATAGAAAATCTGGGTAAATAAAAGTTGACACCCTTGATGCAAATTCAAACTGCCCAGATAGTTAAACAAAATGGAGCACGATAAAGAAAAGAGGAAGAAACTCACCTCTGATAGTCCAATAAAGCATCCAGGGGGGTGCAGTCCAGTTATCCAACAGTCCAACTGTGCCTCTGAGCACCAGCCTCCTAGTGTTGGGATGTATATGTAGTCTGAGGTGCAGGCACTGAGACAGATAACATCCTATAAACACCGCCCATGCAAGGACACCACACTGCCATTCCCACAGGGTCTGGAGGGTTGTGTGTGTGTGTGTGTGTGTGTGTGTGTGTGTGTGTGTGTGTGTGTGTGTGTGTGTGTGTGTGTGTGTGTGTGTGTGTGTGTGTGTGTGTGTGTGTGTGTGTGTGTGTGTGTGTGTGTGTGTGTGAGTGTGTGTGTTGTGTGTGTGTGTGTGTGTGTGTGTGTGTGTGTTGTGTGTGTGTGTGTGTCTGTGTGCGTGCGTGCGTGTGCATGCCTGCAAGAGAGCAAAAACAGGGAAAGTCAAGCAGCCCTTTACCACAAACAGTACATTTGGAAAGTATAAAGACCCCTTGACTTTTTCCACATTTTGTTACGTTACAGCCTTATTCTAAAATGGATTACATAGTTTTTCCCCCTCATCAATCTACGCACAATACCCCATAATGACAAAGCAAACACTTTTTAAATGTTTGCATATTTGTAATATATATTTTTTAAATATCACATTTACATAAGAATTCAGACCCTTTACTCAGTACTTCTTTGAAGCACCTTTGGCAGTGATTACAGATTCGAGTCTTCTTGGGTATGACGCTACAAGCTTGGCACAACTGTATTTGGGGAGTTTCTCCCATTCTTCTCTGCAGATCCTCTCAAGCTTGGATGGAGAGCTTTGTTGCACAGCCATTTTCAGGTCTCTCCAGTGATGTTAGATCGGGTTCAAGTCCGGGCTCCAGCTGTGCCACTCAACAACATTCAGAGACTTGTCCCAAAGCCACTTCTGTGTTGTCTTGGCTGTGTGCCTAGGGTCATTGTCCTGTTGGACCCTCACCCCAGTCTGAGGTCCTGAGCCCTCTGGAGCAGGTTTTCATCAAGGATCTCTCTGTACTTTGCTCCGTTAACCTTTCCCTCGATCCTGACAGGTCTCCCAGTCCCTGCCGCTGAAAAACATCCCCACAGCATGATGCTTCCACCGCCATGCTTCACCGTAGGGATGGTGCCAGGTTTTCTCCAGATGTGACGATTGGCATTCAGGCCAAAGAGTACAATCTTGGTTTCATCTGGCCAGAAAATCTTGTTTCTCATGGTCTGAGAGTCTTAAGGTCCATTTTGGGAAACTCCAAGTGGACTGTCATGTGACTTTTACTGAGTAGTGTCTTTCGTCTGGCCACTCTACCATGAAGTCCTTATTTGTGGAGTTCTGCAGAGATGGTTGTCCTTCTGGAAGGTTCTCTCATCTCCACTGAGGAACTCTGGAGCTCTTTCAGAGTGACCATTGGGTTCTTGGTCACCTCCCTGACCAAGGCCCTTCTCCCCCAATTTCTCAGTTTGGCCTGGCGGCCAGCTCTAGTAAGAGTCTTGGTGGTTCCAATCTTCTTCCATTTAAGAATGATGGAGGCAACTGTGTTCTTGGGGACCTTCAATGCTGCATAATTTTTTTGGTACCCGTTCCCAGATATGTGCCTCGACACAATCCTGTCTCTGGGCTCTAAAGACAATTCCTTCGACCTCTTCATTTGGCTTTTGCTCTAACATGCACTGTAAACTGTGGGACCTTATATAGGCAGGTGTGTGCCTTTCCAAATTATGTCAAATCAATTGAATTTACCACAGGTGGACTCCAATCAAGTTGTAGAAACATCTCAAGGATGATCAATGGGAAAAAAGATACACCTGAGCTCAATTTCTCATAGTAAAGGGTCTGAATACTTATGTAAATAAGGTAATTATTTTATATTTTTTATAAATTTGCAAAAAAATCTTAACCTGTTTTCGCTTTGTCATTATGGGTTATTGTGTGTAGATTGATGAGGAACATTTTTTTACTTAATCCATTTTAGAATAAGGCTGTAACGTAACAAAATGTGAAAAAGTCAAGGGTCTGAATACTTTCCGAATGCACTGTACAAGGGACATCAGAGATAAAGACTATGTGACACTTCTAATAACAACTGGGCGCGTGCGTGTGTGCCACCGTGAGCCATCGTGCGCAAATTGATTTTGTCCCCCACACCAAACACGATCACGACACACAGGTTAAAATATCAAAACAAACTCTGAACCAATTATATTAATTTGGGGACAGGTCGAAAAGCCTTAAACATTTATGGCAATTTAGCTAGCTAGCTTGCACTTGCTAGCTATTTTTTCCTATTTAGCTAGCTTGCTGTTGCTAGCTAATTTGTCCAGGAATATAAACATTGAGTTGTTATTTTACCTGAAATGCACAAGGTCCTCTACTCCGACAATTAATCCACACATAACGCGGTCAAGCGAATCGTTTCTAGTCATCTCTCCTTCCAAGCTTTTTCTTGTTTGAATTTATATGGTAATTGGTATCTAAACTTTCATAGTATTACCACGACGACCGACAACACAGTTCGTCTTTCATTCACTCACGTGGGTATAACCAATGAGGAGATGCCATGTGGGTATCTGCTTCTATTAACCAATGAGGAGATGGGAGAGGCAGGACTTGCAGCGCAATCATTGTCACAAATAGAACTGACTTCTATTTTAGCCCTTGGCAACGCAGACACTCGTTGACCCGCCGCGAGCAGCGTGGGTGCAATAATTGAATAATATAGATTTCAAAATGTATTTTGTAATGCTCGTGCACGCGACGTGAGCGGTTGTTACGACTTCTACCGAAGTCGTTGCCTCTCCTTGTTCGGGCGGTGCTCGGCGGTCGACGTCACCGGTCTTCTAGCCATCATTGATGCATTTTTCATTTTCCATTGGTTTTGTCTTGTCTTCCCACACAACTGGTTTCAATCCCATTCATTACCTGTTGTGTATTTAACCCTCTGTTTCCCCTCATGTCTTTGTCAGAGAGTGTTTTATGTCAATGTTGTTTTATTGTTGTATAGGTGCGCGACGGGTCCTTGTACCCATGTTTATTTATGCATGTACATATTAGTGTTTGGAGCATGTTAAGTGGGCACTTATTAAAAGACTCCCTTCACACTCCATTTGACTCCTGCGCCTGACTTCCCTGCCACCTATACACACGACTCTGACAGAATCTCTGACCAAAAATATGAAGTCAGCAGGACAAGACACTTCGCTCATGGAGGTGGAGGAACGCGTCATGGAACAAGCGGAGGAGATTGACAGTCTGAACCGCTGGGAGAGACAGGGAGTTTCTCCAGCACCTCCACCCTTGAACGCTTTTTCTCCTCCTGAACCTAACAAGATCCATTTATCCCTACCCACGGGATACAAAGGAGATACTGCCGGCTGCCAGGGTTTTCTCCTTAAACTGAACTTGTATCTGGCCACGGTCTCCCCAGTACCATCGGACCGTGAGAAGAGTTGCGCCCTCATCTCATGCCTCACCGGGAAAGCCCTGGAGTGGGCCAGTGCTTTGTGTAGAGAGGAGGATGCGGCGTTGGACCATTTTGAGGAGTTCACCCGCGGGTGAGCGCCTCTATCATCTGAGGCAGGAGTTTGCAGGAGATCTTCAGGGACCTGCACGGGCAGAGTGTAGTGGTGTATATCGATGATATCCTGATATACTCCCCTACACGCGCCAAGCATGTGTCCCTGGTGCGCAGGGTGCTTGGTCGCCTGTTGGAGCATGATCTATATGTCAAGGCTGAGAAATGCTTGTTCTTCCAACAATACATCTCCTTCCTAGGGCATCGGATTTCCACATGAGGAGTGGAAATGGAGAGAGACCGTATTGCAGCCTTGCGTAATTGGCCGACTCCAACCACAGTAAAGGAGGTGTAGCGTTTTTTAGGGTTTGCCAATTACTACCGGAGGTTTATCCAGGGTTTTGGTCAGGTTGCTGCTCCCATTACCTCACTGCTGAGGCGAACAGGGCTTTTGGGCACCTGAAGACCTGTTTACCTCGGTACCTGTGTTGGCTCATCCAGATCCCTCTTTGCCTTTCAGAGTGGAGGTGGACGCATCCGAAGCTGGGATAGGAGCAGTGCTCTCTCAGCGTTCGGGTGCGCCACTGGAGCATCGCCCCTGTGCTTTCTTTTCGAAGAAGCTCAGCCCGGTGGAGCGAAACTATGATGTGGGGGACCGGGAGCTGTTAGCTGTCGTAAAAGCCTTGAAGGCGTGGAGGCATTGGCTTGAGGGGGCTAAACACCATTTTCTCATCTGGACTGACCACCGCAATCTGGAGTACATCCGGGAGACGAAAAGACTGAATCCTCGCCAGGCAAGGTGGGCCATGTTTTTCACTCGTTTAGTGTTTACTCTTTCTTACAGACCAGGCTCCCAGAACGTTAAGGAAGACGCATTGTCTCGGCTGTATGACACAGAGAAGCGGTCCATGGATCCCATTCCCATACTCCCAGCTTCGTGTTTGGTGGCGCCAGTAGTGTGGGAACTGGACACGGACATTGAGCGGGCGTCACGTGCAGAGCCCTCTCCCCCTGAGTGTCCAGCTGGTCGTCTGTACATTCCGTCTGCTGTCCGCGACCGATTGATCTATTGGGCTCACACGTCACCCTCCTCTGGTCATCCTGGGATAGGTCAGACGATGCGTTGTCTTAATGGGAGGTACTGGTGGCCCACTTTAGCTAAAGACGTGAGGATGTATGTTTCCTCCTGCTCAGTGTGCGCCCAGTGCAAGGCTCCTAGACACCTGCCCAGAGGTAAGCTACAACCTTTACCCGTTCCACAACGGCCGTGGTCTTACCTGTCGGTGGATTTTTTTGACTGATCTTCCACCTTCACAGGGTTACACCACGATCCTGGTCGTTGTGGATCGGTTTTTGAAGTCCTGTCGTCTCCTCCCTTTGCCCGGTCTCCCTACGGCCTTACAAACTGCAGAGGCCCTGTTTACACACGTTTTCCGGCACTATGTTGTGCCTGAGGATATAGTGTCTGATCGGGGTCCCCAGTTCACATCAAGGGTCTGGAAGGTGTTCATGGAACGTCGGGGGTCTCGGTTAGTCTTACCTCAGGTTTTCACACCGAGAGTAATGGGCAGGTGGAGAGAGTTAACCAGGATGTGGGTAGGTTTCTGCAGTCTTATTGCCAGGACCGTCCAGAGGAGTGGAAGAAGTTCGAGATGGCCCAGAACTCGCTACATCACTCCTCCACTAACCTTACTCCCTTTCAATGTGTATTGGGGTATCAGCCGGTTCTGGCTCCTTGGCATCAGAGTCAGACCGAGGCTCCTGCGGTGGACAATTGGTTTCGGCGTGCTGAGGAAACCTGGGAGGCAGCCCACGTCCACCTTCAGCATGCCATAAGGCGCCAGAAAATTGGCGCAGACCGTCGCCGCAGTGAGGCCCCAGTGTTCGCACCAGGGGACAGGGTCTGGCTCTCAACCCGAAACCTGCCCCTCCGCCTGCTCTGCCGGAAGCTGGGTCCGCGGTTTGTGGGGCCGTTTAAAGTCCTGAGGAGAGTGAACGAGGTATGTTATAGGTTACAACTGCCCGCTAATTACCATATTAACCACTCGTTCCATGTGTCTCTCCTCAGGCCGGTGGTGGCTGGCCCGCTCCAGGATTCGGGCCATTTTCCATTGGTTTTGTCTTGTCTTCCCACACAACTGGTTTCAATCCCATTCATTACCTGTTGTGTATTTAACCCTCTGTTTCCCCTCATGTCTTTGTCAGAGATTGTTTTATGTCAGTGTTGTTTTATGGTTGTATAGGTGCGTGACGGGTCCTCGTACCCATGTTTATTTATGTATGTACATATTAGTGTTTGGAGCATGTTAAGTGGGCATTTATTAAAAGACTCCATTTACACTCTGTTTGACTCTCCTGCGCCTGACTTCCCTGCCACCTATACACACGACTCTGACAGCAGTCTAGTCAGGGTGTAACTCTTTTAACATTTGAAATGCATTATCGTGGAAGGCAAGCTTTCTAACATTTAGATTAAGGTGTATTAATGGGGGTGAAATACACCCTGGAGCTGCAGTGACCAGTGCAGTGAAAAGACCTCTGTGTATCTGCATCCACACCATGGGAGGCAGAGCTCACCCACTTGTCTTTGTGCTTCATCTCTGACCATGACACACACTGTCTGATATTACCAATCAGTCCAGTTAACACTGAAGAGAAGAAAGAGGAGGAGATAGAGTATGATATACACTCTTTGAAAAAAAATATGTTATCTAGAACCTAAAAGGGTTCTTCGGCGGTTTCCATAATACCTTTTTGGGTTCTTGGGTAAAACCACAGAGGGTTTTACATCAAACCCAACATTTCTCTACATGGAACTAAAAACGGTTCTACCTGGAACCAAAAAGGTTTCTCCTATAGGGACAGCCCCAAAAAACTTTTGGAACACTTTTTTAAGAGTGTAGAGGAAGAGGATGAGGGGATATCCATAGTGAATTGGAATTGGCGAGCCTGCCTGGTACCCCAAAGTTTTTGGGGGTCTCCCTGTATCATCCCGCTGTCACATGTCGCACTATGCTAACTACTTACTACTTACTGAAAACACTCCCACTTGCTGGCCAACAGATTTTCATTAAACAGGATTTTTATTAAACAGTGATTTTAGAACATTAATCTTAAGCCATCCCATACAGTGTATCTTTAATCATGATTTTTTTGACAGACTAACAGACTCAGAAAATTGGAATCAATGAAAGAAAGATGAAATATATTCATATTAATCTCAGTTTCAATATTAGTTTAAATTCAACACAACACAAAACTGGTTTAGATGCTTTTATGCTTCGAATATATTGATGAATCAAAAATACAGTGGTTTGATTCATTCTGAAAATTGCCATATTCAGTTATTTAACCCACGGTAATGTTGGAAGATTAGTGTACATAGAATTATAATAGGGAGAATAGTGTACAATAGTAGGCTATATCCTCCTCTATTTCCTGCAATAACCATGGAACTCTGTGATGACACATCCAAATATGACGCCATGCGTTGAGTTCAAACTGCTATGGCTTGATCTGCGCTCTGCTCCATAACGATTTAATTAGCCTAAATGTCTTTTTCTGAATATTATCAACTGTTACTAATGATTCACAGCAACAACCACATGGCTGTGACAGCCTTTACAAGGGAAGCAAATGAAGGTGAACAAAACAATGGAATGATAATGTAGGCTATACCAACTAAAGGGAACTAACAGTAAGTTAACAGTTGAATATGTGTTGTTATTAGGCCTTATGACGGTCGATACCGATAATGGCTAATGTTTAATATGATAAAAATAGGAAACATAGAAAGTTGCGGTAGCCTATAATTAATACCTTTGAGAATGCCCATCCCTGCAAGTTAAAAGGCTGTACAATTGAACTTCTGCATAATGGCACAGCAATTTATAAACTTTACTTTGGGGAAAGTTGATATGTTGACATGCCTCCATTTGCTGCCATATGCAGTAGCGGTGCGTGGGTAAAATCACTGGGGAAGACAATACAGTCATACAGTACTCACTTAAAATTTTTGTTGTCCTCGGATACCTGGCTAAAATGCTTGCGCGCTAGCCTAACTTCCATTCTTGGGCAACGTTAGCTAGTTAACATTAGCCTTCTACATCTCGCTACATATTGAATTTCCATCCTCTCAGGCCAGGGGCACAACAATGTATGAATTAATGGTTGGATCAGAATCACCATTACAATCATTGGCTAGTACGGAGAATTAAGTAAAACCAGAAGTCCAAATCCATATCTCCAACCATGGCTAATTTAGGAAAGGCCCAATTTTAGCTAGGTAGCTAGCTAGCCATCAGAGGACAACAACACATCAACATGCAACAATTCAAGTTTTTCAGTCAATGACGTATGCTTTCAATGGGATTTAATGGGAGGGGATGCAAAAATCCAAGCTGGCCTCCTTTGTCACTTTTTTTGGGGGCGCCAGGACCATTCACAGTTGAGCTCGCCCAGTTTTGCCCCATGATGATTGGCACATTTTTTATACTTTTTTTTATTATGGGAGGCCAAATGCTCGCTGGCTTCCCCCTACGGACGGAAACATTGTCATACTCATTTGGACCAGACAGCATCAGATAGATTGCCTACAAGTAAAGAGAGAGAGGGGTGCTATTTCGCTTTCTTGGATGTTTTCTCCTGTGAGAGACATTCAGCCTCTTGTAAATTGAAGGTAAGTTATTAAACACAAAGAGACAAAAGAGAACAATTCTTATGATATATTTTTATATTACTTAGTACATTTTTTGGGGAAGCCTTGGCATCCATGAATACATGCCACTGGCCATATTACTGGTTTCATAATTTCTCTCTTGTCACACCTGGATCTGTTTCACCTGTCTTTGTGCTTGTTTTCACCCCCTCCAGGCGTCACCCATCTTCCTCATTATCCACAGTGTATTTATACCTGTGTTCTCTGTTTGTCTGTTACCATGCTTTCTCAAGTTTCCAAGTTTCCCCAGTTCTGACCATTCTGCCTGCCTTGACCCCGAGACTGCCTGCTGTTTGTACCTGCTTGACTGACCTGATTATGAAGCTCTGCCTGTCCTGACCCTGAGCCTGCCTGCTGTTCTGTACCTTATTGACTCTGCCCTGGTTTACGGACCTCTGCCTGCCTTTGACCTGTCTTGGTCAATAAACATCTGTGACTCTAGCTGTCTGCATCTGGGTCTTATCCTGAGTTTTGACAGTACGAACTGGCCATGACTGACCCAGCACAGACAGCAGCTCTATAATGCTGTCTCCCTGCAAGGAGCCACCAATGGAAGACACAAGGAGTTACTGCAATGTCTTATGGAGGGACTCCATACCCTGGCAGAACGCAATGACCTGGCATTCGATACATTGCTGGAGCAATGTCTTCTTTTTGATGATCCTTGTACACCGGTTTAGTCAATATAATTAAACACTCAACAGAATTAGAGCACGATCGATAAATTGGTTGACCGACATCAACAACCGATATTAGCCTTCCACAGAAATATTGTATTGGTCTTTATTCCAACAATAAAGCACCGCTATTATATGTATATACCACCAATAAAGCAAAATGGAACAATTTCAAAGATTCATTAGGCCCTAATCTATAGGTTTCACATGACTGGGAATACAGATATGCATCTCTTGGTCACAGCTACCTTAAAAAGAGGGGTGTGGATCAGAAATTGTGGTCTGTGAAACTTTGTTCCACTCCTCTTCAATGGCTGTGCAATGTTGCAGGAACAATAATGGCAGGAACTGGAAAACACTTTCATACACGTAGATCAAGAGCATCTCAAACATGCTCAATGGGTGACAGGTTTGGTGGGTATGCAGGCCAAGGAAGAACTAGAACATTTTCAGCTTCAAAGAATTGAGTACAGATCCTTGCGACATGAGGCCGTGCACTATCATGTTAAAACATGAGGTGATGGTGTCGGATGAATGGCACGACCAAAATGCAATTATATTTATTGTCCAATGCTTATGTCTGCCCAATACATAACCCCACCGCCACCATGGGGCACTCTGATCACAGTGTGGACATAAACAAACCGCTCGCCCACACGACACCATATATGTGGTCTTCGGTTGTGAGGCCTGCTGGACGTACTGCCAAATTCTCAAAAATGACATTGGAGGTGACTCATGGTAGAGAAATTAACATTCAATTATCTTGCAACCCATCTGGTGTATATTCATGCAGTCGGCATGCAAATTGCACACTCCCTCAAAACTTTTGTGACAAAACTGCACATTTTAGAGTGGTCTTTCAATGTCCCCAGCACAAGGTGCACCTGTGTAATGATCATGTTGTTTATTCAGCTTATTGATGTGCCACACCTATCAGGTGGATGGATTATCTTGGCAAAAGAGAATACTCACTAACCAGATGTAAACAAATGTGTGCAACAAATTTGAGAGAAATAAACCAATTTCTGGGATTATTTTTTTCAACTCATGAAACAAGTGACCAACACTTTACATATTGCGTTAAAATATTTGTTCAGCATTGTTAGACTCTATATTGTCAGCAAGGTAGTTAGCCTAGCAGCTAGCTAGCAAGCAATCTGTGCTACATTTTTCAGGACCCTGTCTTTCAAAGATAATTCGTAAAAATCCAAATAACTTCACATATCTTCATTGTAAAGGGTTTAAACACTGTTTCCCATGCTTATTCAATGAACCATAAGAAATTAATGAACATGCACCTGTGGAACGGTCGTTAAGACACTAACAGCTTACAAACGGTAGGCAATTAAGGTCACAGTTATGAAAACTTTG